>NC_064924.1:476931092-477236259 GCF_023897955.1 Schistocerca gregaria
ACAGTGACACTTGCATTACATAATGCTCTTTGCAATTCCTCATTCTTATTCTTTTGTCTCCGTAGATATGATGAAAGAGTCCAACATATGTCTCTTAGCGTCTTATGATAAGAATCTAGTAGGTCTGAGATGTGTGTTAATGTGAAATGGGGGCCTTTTACCCTTCAAGTTGTTATATAAAATTTTCTGTCCATACAATCCCTGGAATTACACAACCTTTCAGAAACCTCATCACATAGCTCAAAATGACAGTTACAGTGAAATGAGACGGTTTCTTTTTTTGTCATACTAGCAATGCTGCGTTCCTGTCTAAAATTACAACTTACTTAGCTCACTTTTTCATGCAACAAACCATTTACAAAATTCTCAAAAGTATGGTGTTTGCCTTCATACTTTAAGTGGCTGATCCAATAACTGTGCCAAGCACTCAGCAATCTTAAGTTTCACAGCAGTTTCCCGTGCACTCAGAGTGATTTCATTAATAATTTCTTCAGTTATACATATATTACTGCTACAACTGTATGTGTACCTAATATTCATCCAGTTTCATTCTCTCTCTCCCACTATTATTTTATGTTCCATCAATATCTTGCTTAGCTGCGAATGAAGTGGTCGTTTTAGAAATGAAGCAGTAGCACGGACTGGGAAGGTAATAAGTTGCTTCTTTTATATTGGCATTTGCCTAAAGCTGTTCCATTTGAGTATTGTCACTTATGTCAATTGTGTGTTCTTGTTTTAGTGCCTCACAAAAGTTTCACAACTTATAGTCAATGATTCTGTCACTGTAGGCCTATATTGTAAAATGTTCAGTACTGTGTTCAGGCCAAGTATTTTTTTTTTAATGGAAAGGAAACAAAACAATCCCCATTCATTGACACTACACAGGAAAAGAACAAGTTATTTTTTTACAATGCATGTCATTTACAATCATTTTAGGACACCGAAAAGCATCTAAACAAACAAAGGTTTTATCATAGGCATTTTCTCAAAATTCTGCCTTAAGTGATGGACCAGTTCTTTGCTAGTTGTGTCAGAACTTAGAAACTGCCATCTATTCCAGCAACAAGCCACAGCTCAAAGTAAAAGGGGAAGAAATCAAAAGCCTATAATTTTTTTCTGGATATCTAGTGTACATATATTTTGTTACTACGTTCAATACATAATTTTCTCAGTAACTAAGTGAAAGATGTAACTGCTGCAATGACCTACACTGTAAACAATTCTAGTTTTATGAAAGTTAAAAAAATACTTTTACACGATGACTAACATGATTTCTTGAAAAATAACCGTCGCCTTAAAACTCATATGCTCCTCTTCTTCTCCTTAAAACATACAAAGCTATTTAGACTATTCGTTGCGCACACCTGCATGACAAACGTCTATTTACTGAGCGCGTAGCTTAGAAAGTGGTACACAATGAATTCGCTTTTTCTACAAATAATAATGTTCACACCTGCTTCAGATGCGGTATCTTAAAGTAAAACACCCAGCCACTTCACACAAATCCGAATTTGTGATGTACAATTTTTTCTGCTCACAACGCTAACAACCTGAATTTTTGTGTCTTTAAAGCTCCCTTTCTGCGAATTCTTATGAATAAACTGACCTCTCTTCCACATGAAATCCAGAAAAATATTAACTTCACATACAAAATAATGAGGTAATTAACAATGTGAAGTTTGCGTTCCTAAAACGTGTAACCGAATATTTTAAAATATACGTACCTTTGTAAGTTGGCATTACAAAAATGAGTGTAGCAAGCAGTTACGATAATCGAATATTTTCACACCCTCGCTGCACAAACAAGAGACACTGAAGTGACAATGCTTACGGGGTCAGTATTTCATTTCTAAACACACACCACAACACAAAATTCATCAGTCACTTCCAGAGATGTAGCTTCGCTTGTTCCAAAGATATAGGTCCGCAGGACTGCAATGGTATTATAAGTGATCTCTGAACCCGACAAACATATGAAAGACACTAAATACAGCAGCACAGTGCTGCGCTCTTGTCGACAAATTGCCAAGCATTCACAACCAACTGTAACCTAGGACGCTCGTATTCGGAGTGCGACTCCGTGGAGAATCGGTAGGACGTGGGGTTGTGTCGCAGTTTGAGTGATTTATCGGCTGTTGGACGTGCTCTTGTCATAGTGCTTCGTGCAGTTTAGCGTTCTCGTGAAAATATATATTTTTTATGTTATAAGTGATTGTAGATTGTGCTGTATGACAGTTCAGGGGAGCATAAGCGTTCGACGAAGTGTAGGTAAGTTGGAAAAGTGATCTTTAACGATTAAAAGCATGATGATATCTTAAACTGCAACAGAGTGTGAACTTAATATTTGCCGCGCAGAACCTAATACAATTTTCCCCGTTACCATCGTTTCAAAGAGAAAAAAAATCCACTACCTCCAGAATGCGTTGTAGAGAGAGTAGTTCTTTTTAATAAACTGATCAAATTCTTGCATAGTAACTGCATTCAGTGACAATTTTTGGTTCACGAACCCTCACAAAAGCAATATGGCTATCGATAGCGTCATTCGTGGTAAGTATCCTGTCGCAATTATTGTATGATAAATACACTTGTGCCTTGAGATAACACTTCCTATGTCATGTTACGCGGCCGACTGAGACAGCTGTTTTGGGAGGCCCTCCCAGTATTCATTTCATTTCACGCCTCCCAATCTCTTCTGCGTGGAGTGTCCTGCTGGGCTTCTCCGCGCTTTGACATTGTAGCATAGCTTTTCGCTGCATTATTTTGTGTAGTGTAGATGCTGACTTAGGCATTAAATCGCAAATAGTTTTGAGTCTTATAGTTAACTCTTTTTTTCTAGTAAAGTTCACGAGAGTGTATTTCGTACTGACGGGGAAAACACATAACTTGTAGTGGGTTTACTACTAGTAAAGTTTCAGGAGTAAGCTACATTTCATATTTTGCGTCTGTATGTCGAATCTTATGAGACGTGCTATTCACATGTAATAATGCGAGCCAGCACCTTCATGTTTCAGCGTTACGTATCGTCATTAAACATCTTCCATCAGAATCTTATGAAATGTTCTGCTGTCTTTATACGTAAAAGTACAGTTTATCGATAAGTTCGACTCAACGAATTGTCGTATTCTGTCAAGATAATTTTTTTCCATGTCTAAATAGCGGTACGGCTGTCGAGGTGTAATGTTAAGTATCTGTTTAAGCGCAACGTGCAGCATTAAGGTACTGAATTACAAGGAATCTTCTTGGTCTTGGCGTACAGTACATTTGAGTACTAAAGTAATACCGCAGTTTGTATTTTTGCGTAGGAGGATGATTTCATTGAGAGACTTTTATTTCTTGCCTACAGTTTGACAGCTCAGACATGCAGGAGAGAATCTTTGGATTAAGTACAAATTGATAGTCGACCAAGCTTTAGAAAAGTATGTACTTAATAGTACAGTAAAAGTGATGCAGATCATACTTGTTTTGCAGAGTGTGAAGAACCTTCTCAGGAAGCAACGCCTGCTGCACAATAGATACAAAATACAACATAAATCCAGTGATTGCCTAAAGTTCTTCGGAACGCTTTCGCCTAGCAAGAAGACTTTCAGTAACCACCGAAACAAAATGTTATCACAAGACTTCTCTCCGAAACCCCCAAAGACTTTGGTCATTTGTTAAGGGTGTCCGTGGCTCAAAAATCCATGTTTCGATGCTTAAGATAGCAGAAATCGAAACAGAAAGTAGCAAAGCAAAAGCAGAAATGTTAAAAAGTCCTGAGATCAACAACTCACTAATACTCAACAACCGTTTGCAGCAGAATGTGCCCCCTAGAACATATTCTGAGTTCAAAGACTGTAATCTACCTGGAACAAAATAACTGTCTCAACGGAAATCAACATGGTTTTCGAAGATATCAATCATGCGAAACTCAACTTGCGCACTTCACGCATGTCAAAGGAAATCAGATTGAGTGTTTCTAGAGTTTGGAAACGCATTTCATTCGATATTGTATCGACTCCTTCTGAACAAAATAAGTTCCTACGAGATGTCTAACTAGTCAGACGAATGAATCGAAATTTGTCCTGGCAGGCAGGACGCAACACGCTGTCTTGGATGGGAAGTCATAGCACTATCTGGTGTACCCCAGGGGAGTGTAATAGGACCGTTGTTCATGTTATACATTAATTACTTAGTAGATGGTATTCGTTGCAATCTCAGGCTTTTCGCGGACGATGCAGTTACCTATAATTAAATTATATTCAGTTAAAACTGCAGTGCTATATAATTATATCTCGACAAAATAATAGCACTGTACGAAGTTTGCAACTTGATCTTAAAATTAAGAAATGCAAAGACATGCGCTTTACGAAACGTAACAGCGTGCTATTCTTCGACTAATAGATTGAGCCACAACTTGTCAGTCATGGCATACAAATATGTAAGAGTGATACGAAGTAAAATTTTCTCATAGGCTCAATTGTAGATAGAGCATACGCCAGCCTAAGATTCATTGATATTATAAGAGACTGGGTACAAAAAAAATTCCCCTAAGCTGAAATAGCGCTCAAATATGTGAGACCAACTTCGGGTGAGACTAATAGAATACATCTATTATGTACTAATGAGGGCGGTGGGAATGGTCGCAGACTTGATTTGCGAGAGAGGGTGTAACAGAAATTTCAAATTCTGCTTAAAAAAGCTTCAAGACTGGTATTCAGGCCAGAAACTACGAATAATCTGAAGTCCCCTACCTATCTTCCCCACAGAAAACGCGTCGATAAATTTGGGCAAAAAACATCTAGCTCAGGGGTAAAATCAATCTCTTTCCACGTTCCGTCCGTGAATGGAACAGAAAGAAACCTTAATACAAGTAGCGCCCGGGTCACGCACTGCAGTGAGTCTCCGGGCTTTGAAATTGATTATTTTTGCTTCACCAGCACTACCAATGATTTCCTAACTGTCAGTAAACCTTCACCCCTGTGTGAAGAATATTCTATTAAGATTTCTTTGTCAAAGCGTAACATTATTTGAATTTCACGGACGAACCACATCTATATCGGTACTATGTTTTTCTATTTCTTATAATCGTAAAATGTTTATGAAGCGAAGCTGATTTTTTAAAATATTGTCGATCGATTTTTCTTTGTCTTTCCAATGATCAATTTCTATTTATAACCTTTTGTTGCCCCTACAGCTGCCTAAGATTTCCATTCTTCAGTTAACGAGTTCTTCTACGTTGTCTACGATTGACTTATCAGCCAGAATCGCTTTTGCCGGCCCCCTCATGCAACTGTGTCTTTTGGGTCTGTATAGAATATATAGGCTCTGTAATAATTTCATGTTCGTAATGCTGTACGCATACTATCATCGCGAGTCTCTGTTCTTCTTATAGCTCCACATGCTTTTGTAATTCAGTTGGTTCTATCTGTTGGCATTCTGTGAATAGATTCAGATGTATTGACTGGCACAACCTCACCAACACCCAACTTTTCACAGTATATTGTCTTAGTCTTAAGTTCTGTAAACTGAATGTTGCGTAACCAGTCTGCATTATTTTACAAGACGCTGGAAATTCCATCAGATAAACAAATATACCCGTACCTCATCTGTATCTATCAGCTATTTTCGCGGAGCAAATGTTGATAATGTAGATTGACTATCTCATACAGTAGAAATATCTTAGACGTACAGATTGTCAAGATTAGTTTACAGTTTACATAATGTAATTATAAGGAATATTTCTGATAGCTATAGAGTAGAGGGAAGTAAGCGACAATGCATTTTATGCAGATACTTTTAAATGCCGTTGCAAATATGCAGTCGTCCCGGCACCACACATGAATTGTTACGCAGTTAGTTCCTATGCCAGGTTCTCTTTATCATGATGTAGGTTTTAGATTATTACCTGAAATAATTTCATCCAAAAACCCAAATGGTTCATCTAACAAAGTCTCGTCTGGTTTCAGTTAAACATGCTTTTCTGATCTCATCGTCGATACATCAGAAACGAAATAAAACAGGGAAAAATCGATGAAAAACGATAGATATTACACTCACTTAGGACTGTATATTCGCTGAATGTGTGCGATCCATCTTATGTTTGCACGGAAAAACTTTTTTTTAGCGAATATAAATTTAATTGAAACTTATAAGTTACATCTACACGGATTTCAGTAAATACAGAGCACAGTCCTGAATTGGATAAGGACGAGGAAAAATCGACGGTGCGTTATTTAAAGAATAATTCGACAATTCGCTTGACATGATATTGAAAAACCTCGAAAATTTTAAATGTGGATAACCCATTCCTCCGAATACTGCTTTATGCACTGCTCGCGTCTCTCGGTTGTAAATATAAACATTCTTCAGTGTTAATGAACATTGCATTGCTACGTAAACAGTGATTTATCGTCTTTAATGAAACTTATTTCATAAATGCAGTGGGAAAATCATCTTGAATAACATTGACATAAGTTATCATCAACAATGAAATAGGTCTGAACCCAACATTGCTCTAGTTGGCATGGTCGTATTGGAAATGTTGTACCCTTGCCTTCCTGTTACAGGTAAACTGACTTCGTTTCACATGACTCCGAATCTCGATAAAATCTTCGTGGAGGATTAAAATACCTAAAAGAAGCTATGGAATCGACCAGTGTTCGAACCCCAACGTCTTGGAATTGTCTTAAAACTTGCCCACTCAGCCACTGAGCCATAGGATTTTCAAAATCAGGGTTTATTTCTTCTATGTTACACATTCTTTCATCATTGACTTGTGTGAAACATTCGATAGATGACTGACAGAACGTAGAAATAAAAGACACTAATAAAAATTGAAATGCGTTAGTCATTTTCAAAGTATGGAAATTTTGGACATTTAGATTGACTTACCGAAAAATTTTCCTCTTAGAAATTACTTAGCAAATTTCGGCTTTTGACGTGTAAATTGATTTAATAGTTTCTTTTATCAGAGGCTTTTGGGCGACGTCATCATCCACAGACGAAATTTATTGACCAATGTGCAATGTGCAGACGATAACGCTGGAGACTTCAACGCGCGAGTAGAAAACGAACTTGAATGTCTCGATAGCCTGTGCATTCAATACCATGCTTCATAGGCGTACATTCAGAACCACACTTCATAGGAATACGTCGTGTCATCGTCATTATTGCGGCACGTTTTGCTGCTTGGTACTTTCGGCTATCTTGAAGTCATTAACTAATGTTACGGAGTAAATTTCAAGCGTCAGGCAAGTGAGGGCTTCACATATCATTGCACACTGCAGTCCAAAGGTTAAGCATAATTCAGAAATGAGAAAAATGGAAAAGAGAACGGCACGCATGACTGTAGATGACTTGAAAGGTTAATGCAGGAGCTGAGTGTCCCCAACCTGTAGCGTCAAAGAAAAGTTCGAATATGTTGTGCAATTGCTGCTCCATCAGCCTTTCCCAGGTTGTATCCTTGCAAATATACATTTAACGGGAAAATTGAAATGTGCTTATTGATGAATCTTAGTCTGACACCATCTCCTCGGATTCTACTGTGAGAGCAACTCTTCGTCGATAACGTTGATCAGCTTTGTGGCTTGAAGGATCTAGTTTATCTTAACTTTCCATCCACAGTTCCGTTGCGAAATGTTTGTGTGTTCATTGGATCAGCATTTCCGGTAATGCATTCCGCCGCAGCACATGTTAAATGCAGGTCTAGAATTTGCTGGAGTTGCTAATGATCGATATTTGACGAGTTATGAACCGCAAACAGTAACAAACACCATCGTGAACGTTTCACATACAATTGTGATTTTTTTTTCCAAATTAGCTTCACTAAATTCAATGCGGCAGGCACTTGTTAGTTGTGAAATGTGGGAAGTTAACACTTGAGTTCAGTTTCGCGAGGGTTTGTGGCACCGGATGTAAACGCATATATCATACAATTCCCAGTTCCCGTAAATTACGGCTCAATGTTTGGTACGCACAAATCCAGCGTCCGATAGCGCAATAGACTTGTGCCATCGGGTTCATGTCAGGAGAATTCAGCGGCTAAGGCATCAACGTGAATTCATGGTCCTCAAAGCAGAGTAGCACCATTCTCGCCTTGCGACACGGACTGTTAACGCCCTACAAGATGCCATCGGCATCAGGGAAGACCGTAACCATGAAGACCTGCAGGTAATACGCAGTCACGTTTACTTAGTCCACGGTTGTCACGGTGCCTTCGATTACTGCCGCATGTCCCTTTAAGGTGCAGGTGACCGTCTCCCACAGAACAATACTACCTCCAACGGCCTGCTACCGTAGCATGATGCACCTCTGGAGCAACTGTTCGCCTGTATGATGGCGTATCCTGAGACAAGTGTTCATGTTACCAGGCGATACGTTTCCATTGATTCATAGTCCAGTCCCTGTGATCCATTTCCTACTGCAGTCGTAACTAACGATGTCGATGGGTCAATACGAGGACACGTAGAAGTTGTCTGTTGCGGAGCCCCATCCTCAACAAAGTGCACTGAACGATGTGTTTCAGAACACTTCCGCATGCGCCAACATTATACTCTGTCAGATCTGCCCCTGGTCGCTGCCTGCCCAGTCTGTTTTACAGAGCTTCTGTGATGAGGCATGGAAGTTCAGCACCTTGTCGCCGGCTTGTGTTTTCACCGTCCTTCAACAATCCAGAGCGAGCAACCGGCCAACTTAGTCGTTTCTACATTTACCTTTATGCTCCGCAAGCCACCCAACGGTATGTGGCGGAGGGCTTTTTACGTGCCACTGTCATTATTTCCCTTTCCTGTTCCAGTCGCGTAAGGTTCTCGGGAAGAACGACCGCCGGAAAGCCTCCGTGCGCCCTCGGATCTCTCTAATTTTACATTCGTGATCTCATCGGGAGGTATAAGTAGGAGGAAGCAATATATTCGATACCTCATCCAGAAACGCACCCTCTCGAACCCTGGGCAGCAAGCTACACAGCGATGCAGAGCGCCCCTCTTGCAGAGTCTGCCACTTGAGTTTGCTAAACATCTCCGTAACGCTATCACGCTTAACAAATAACCCTGTGACGAAACGCGCCGCTTTTATTTGGATCTCAAACAGCCAAAGAAATTATTAAATTAAAAACAGGAGAAAAATAATAAAGTAAGTAATTAGATATAATAGGAATTGCCTGCTCCTTACAAATTAACTTAATAGCATCACTAAAAGGTTGTGGGATTCCTACAAATCCTACCTTTAAAACCTTACGCTCTAACAAAGTTAAAAAAGCAACACTAATTAAAACACAAATAACTAATAAAAGAAAATTCAAAATAAACATAAATAAATCATAAAGTATCAATACTATTTGTAGAAAAAATCTACATAAATGAATTCTAAATTTAACACATTAATCTGTCAAAATAGTAAATCAATTAATATTAATCAATATAATAAAAAATATTTCAACCATATGGTCCTTTCGTACTAACATGGATTAATAGTCTTAGGATAGAAACCGACCTGGCTCACGCCGGTCCGAACTCAGATCATGTAAGAATTTAAAGATCGAACAGACCTAATCATTGAGCTCCTGCTCCCAAAATTTTTCTTAATCCAACATCGAGGTCGCAATCTGCTTTGTCGATATGAGCTATCAAAAACAATTACGCTGTTATCCCTAAGGTAACTTAATCTTATGATCATAAATTATGGATCAAAACAACAAACATAAATCAATGATATAATAATGAAGAGTTTATTTATTCTTCATGTCACCCCAACAAAACATCGTGATTAAATATAGAAAGACAAACATGATTTCTCGTCAAGCCATTCATTCCAGCCACTGCGGTTGCAGGTTCGAATCCTGCCGCGGGCATGGATGTGTGTGATGTCCTTAGGTTAGTTAGGTTTAAGTAGGTCTAAGTTCTAGGGGACTGATGACCTTACAAGTCCCATAGTGCTCACAGCCATTTGAACCATTTTTTTATGTCTTTTGCGACACACGATGCATACTATGTTTTAGATTAAGGTAATTACAGAATTCTAAATCGCCAGACAAGCAAAACTATCGCGCTAAATTTGTCGAACAAATAATTCTTAATTAAGAAGTTCTAATTCTTAATTAAAAAGTTGTTTCATCCACCTGCGAAAATGTGTCTGAATAGTATATAACTTTTTTTTTATATATTACACTCCTGGAAATTGAAATAAGAACACCGTGAATTCATTGTCCCAGGAAGGGGAAACTTTATTGACACATTCCTGGGGTCAGATACATCACATGATCACACTGACAGAACCACAGGCACATAGACACAGGCAACAGAGCATGCACAATGTCGGCACTAGTACAGTGTATATCCACCTTTCGCAGCAATGCAGGCTGCTGTTCTCCCATGGAGACGATCGTAGAGATGCTGGATGTAGTCCTGTGGAACGGCTTGCCGTGCCATTTCCGCCTGGCGCCTCAGTTGGACCAGCGTTCGTGCTGGACGTGCAGACCGCGTGAGACGACGCTTCATCCAGTTCCAAACATGCTCAATGGGGGACAGGTCCGGAGATCTTGCTGGCCAGGGTAGTTGACTTCCACCTTCTAGAGCACGTTGGGTGGCACGGGATACATGCGGACGTGCATTCTCCTGTTGGAACAGCAAGTTCCCTTGCCGGTCTAGGAATGGTAGAACGATGGGTTCGATGACGGTTTGGATGTACCGTGCACTATTCAGTGTCCCCTCGACGATCACCAGAGGTGTACGGCCAGTGTAGGAGATCGCTCCCCACACCATGATGCCGGGTGTTGGCCCTGTGTGCCTCGGTCGTATGCAGTCCTGATTGTGGCGCTCACCTGCACGGCGCCAAACACGCGTACGACCATAATTGGCACCAAGGCAGAAGCGACTCTCATCGCTGAAGACGACACGTCTCCATTCGTCCCTCCATTCACGCCTGTCGCGACACCACTGGAGGCGGGCTGCACGATGTTGGGGCGTGAGCGGAAGACGGCCTAACGGTGTGCGGGACCGTAGCCCAGCTTCATGGAGACGGTTGCGAATGGTCCTCGCCGATACCCCAGGAGCAACAGTGTCCCTAATTTGCTGGGAAGTGGCGCTGCGGTCCCCTACGGCACTGCGTAGGGTCCTACAGTCTTGGCGTGCATCCGTGCGTCGCTGCGGTCCGGTCCCAGGTCGACGGGCACGTGCACCTTCCGCCGACCACTGGCGACAACATCGATGTACTGTGGAGACCTCACGCCCCACGTGTTGAGCAATTCGGCGGTAGGTCCACCCGGCCTCCCGCATGCCCACTATACGCCCTCGCTCAAAGTCCGTCAGCTGCACATACGGTTCACGTCCACGCTGTCGCGGCATGCTAACAGTGTTAAAGACTGCGATGGAGCTCCGTATGCCACGGCAAACTGGCTGACACTGACGGCGGCGGTGCACAAATGCTGCGCACCTAGCGCCATTCGACGGCCAACACCGCGGTTCCTGGTGTGTCCGCTGTGCCGTGCGTGTGATCATTGCTTGTACAGCCCTCTCGCAGTGTCCGGAGCAAGTTTGGTGGGTCTGACACACCGGTGTCAATGTGTTCTTTTTTCCATTTCCAGGAGTGTATTATTACAAAAGTAGTGTAACGAGGTGCTGACAAATCAGGTTAAGTACGTTTCAGCATGTGCACATCGTAGTTTTTTCTGGTAAAGTTACTCGCCTCAAAGATGGACAATGGATAATAAATAGCCACTACGTATTTTGAAATTGCTGACTTTATTCAGCTGGATTTTGTACACACCAAATGAAAAATCAAAATTTTCATGTGCTAAAAATGCGCTTGAGTGTCACGATTTGAATTAAGTGATGAACTTTATTTGCGAGCCTGTTTTTTTATGAATAAAACTCCATGAATCTCCGAAACGTCAGTGTCAGAACGCGCCGTTGAAGAAAGTCGTTGGCGTTGCGAAGCTCGCCAATTCTTATTAAAAGCGGCCAACAACTTCCCTGTGGTAGCAGGCGTGGGAAAGGCAGCGGCAAATAACGCGGAAGGCGTTGTGCTAGTGTCCTAGGTCTGCTGTCTGGGGCGGGGCGGGGTAGCTCCACGTGGCAGGAAGTGGCAGGTGGCGGCGCACGTGCGGCAGTTGTTCAACTGCGACGGCGGCCGGGTAGGTGAAGCGGGAGGGTTTAATTTCCTGCCAGTCTGGGCCGGTGTCAGCCAGACGGGAAAGCAGGTGCATTCGGTCTGAACAGACCAACGGGTATACGAGCCCTGTTGCAACAGGTGCGCGGGGACCGGAAATAACTGAGGCTCGTAATGGCAGAATTTCGCGCGCATCTGGTTGAAAGGTGGCTCGTCGGTACCACTTCGCAGCGCTAAAGTCGCTTGTCTTAATCGACTACTAGGAGACGACTGAGTCATCCGCAAGGCCCCTGGTGTACTACACCTACACTTGCAAGGGAGCATTTAGGACTCGCCCTCTTCTATTTTCTTCGTACTTACGAATCAGAAGTTCATTGCCCGGACACGAAGAGGAAGCAGTTGTAAAATATCGCCTTCGAAGATTGAGATTTGCGAGCGCTGTTAAGTTCAAAATATTTGTACGTTATTCATGTGTTTGTCGGTAGCTGAGTCAGAGAAACAAATGTGTCTAGTGAAAAAGTCTTGTAATTGTGGTGTCGTGGATCCGAATCTCACTAGAAGCAACATTTTAGTTTTATTTAAATTCCACATTTATCAAGGAATAGATATATTTATTAACAAACATTGAATCATAATTTTTTTGTGTGAGTAATACCTTTTTAATTTTTAACTTCCAGTCATGAAAATTTCCAGTATTCATAATAAATTAATATTTGGTGCGAAAATACGAAATATCAAGTTGAAAATAACTTCTTTATTTTTAAAGTGTGGGCAGCGTTATTGATGTGTGAACCTTTTTCGTTTAACAATAAGGCATTTCGCATAGTTCTATCAAATTTTCATGCGACCGATAGTTAAGACAGTCACAGTGGGAAGCGCGATGTCACAGCGTGCGAACCGTAGTGCGAGCGCAGTCAAGGCTGTTGCCTATGCCAAGCTTTAGCCGATCGGTCGCCGTCTGGGGGAGCTTTCCCTGCCGGCAACTCCATCGCTCCCTCCATATACGACAGACATGGCAAAAGCAAGAGGACCACCGCCGTTGACGACCCAGGCTGTGCACGTGGTTTGCGAGAGGCAAGGACGATCGAACGGGTACAAGCCATACTCCAGGGACAGGGGATCCACAGGTGCCGTACGAAAAAGAATGTCAAACTTGCATCTGAAGACGTCAGCTTCTCCATCCACCAAGAGAAACCGACAGAAATCTGTGAGGAAACAACACATCATCCGCTGAGCCTTGCCATCAGTCTGTCTCATGGCAGCTTGAAACATAAAGTCTTTCGGAAGGTTACACATACCGACAGATACTTGCATAAGGATTCCACAACAGAAAAGAGGTGTAATTAAAAGTATAGTGGACAAAGCTACAAGGATTGGTATGCCGGAGTACCTGGATGCTGAGTTAAAACATCTAAAGTAGGCTTTTGAGAAGAATGGATGCTCTAGTATGAAAATAAATAGAGTTTTGCGACCGAATAAGGGGAAGCCTAAGGACGATAGGACACAGCCATGGAAGAAAACGGTTACTCTACCCTTCATCACAAAAGTAATGTATCAAATAGGAAAGATTTTAAGGAAACATAACGTTCGACCGATTTTCAGACCAACTAAGAAAATAGGCCAAATCGCTTAGTTCCGTTAAGGATAAATATCCCCCTCTCTCAACAAGTGGTGTATACAACATTCCCTGTACGTGTGGTAAGGTCTACATTGGAAATACAAAGAGAAGCGTGAATACACGGTTGAAGGAAAATAAAAGTTCTTGCCGACTAGGGAAAACAAACAACACAGCCGTGGCGGAACATGCACTTCAGTCAGGCGATCGTGTTGTGAAATTTTCGGAAACTGAAGTTTTATGTACTATGAAGAAATGTTATCCATGGCTACATAGAGAATCCATCGAAATATATAAACATAGGGATAATTTTAACACAAAAGAAGAAGCCATTAAACTCGGATATATATGGACAGTGGCGCTACAGAATCTATGAGAAGTTTTAATCTTTGACGTACTATGATCGATAGTTATATTTCATCTTTGACAAGGTTTATCTCTGCTGTCATGTAAAATCCAGACCACGCCCACTTTCCACGGTATTTTGGCCACTCTTCGCCGTCCGACTCGCCAGTCGGCAAGAATCAGCACAACTAGGAGCACCTCTGAAGATGTCCAACGTAGCTTTGGACGAAACGTCAGGGATAGAAGAGTTCCATGGACCACGGCCATACAACCCGGAAGAATTCTCAGCAGCTGAAACTTTCGGTCGTGAAAGCCTTCATTGTATGAACACATCCAACAAGCAAGACAAGACGCCAACAGCATCTTCCAACAACCCACCTCCAGGAGAGTCAGAAAAGGAACAACAACAACACCGACGACGAAGCCGGCATAGAGTAAGACCACGCAGAAGAAGGAAGTGAACCCTCGAACCACTATGAGGAAGGTTTCACAACAGAGCACTACAAACGAAGACAGAGCAAGAACACCCATAGTGAACCGGAAAACCAAAGAGCGGATGGAAGGAACGCAGACGACAAACTGCTATCCCCCAATTGTGCCACAAGAGGAAACACCGTCAAGGACGAATAAAGACAAAAACTGAATCAAGAAGACGAACAGGAACGTGTCCGCAACATGATCCGGAAGGTACTAATGGTCACCATTTACTAAACCAAACATTACACAGAGCTTATAAAGTACTCAAAGGACAACTAGATGCCTTCAAAAATCTACCAAAACGATCGTTTTAAATACCATTTAAAGACTCTTGACGACCAGAAAAGGTAATCAGAATCTTTTGTTCTAACCAGGAATTCCTTCTTCACGCATGTCACCTAAAGAGAGATAGAGAGATATAGATAGAGTGAGGTGGGGGGAGGGAGGGAGAGATATGAATGTCGTCATCAAATGTTTACATACAGAAGTAACACAAGAAAAGTTGCTTGAAGCACTTCAAGAGGAAGGGTTCAAGGCCCTACAAATTTATCAAATTAAGAATCGTGACGAAAACACAAAAGAGCTCTTATGACAACCAGTTTACCGCGACATCCTGCATTCAGGAAAGGACAGTGACAAAAGCAATGTTGTCCGCTACCCCTTGTACACATGAGCGAGAATTGAACATACAGTAGCAAAGTCGGTTCAGTCCAACGCCGAAATTGCTAGCAGTTAGAACGTACTGCGGACTATTGCAGTATGCAAGCAGCATGCGTCCGTTGTGGAGGGCATCACAGATCAGCATAATGTATCCACTCCAGTACAGAAAAACCAAACCGTATAAACGGAGGAAAACCACACCCTGCGACGTTCAGAGGATGTCAAAAGCTCCAGAAATTATTTCGAAAACAAGCAGAGGACGACAACCAAACCTCCCACACAACCTACGATTAGTGTAAGAAATTCGGCAATGCCAGAAGTGCAAGCCGCTCTCCCTATCTGAGACTGTAGTGAAGATTTTCGTCACACCATAAATGGAGTCACCAACGAACAAGAAACTTTAGATTTTGTATTTGAAATACAGAAGGACTTCACGTAAAGAAGACTTAGTTCGCAGATTTTATACATCTTCACCATATAGATGTCGCCTCCATTTTGGAAACACATCTCGGAGAAACAAACGAGTCGCGGATAAGAAACATGCATGTTTATATGACAGATCGACAACGACAATCAGGCGGAGGGGTCGCCGCTCTAATGAAGAGAGACATATGTCAAAATCACGAACAGCTCCCACAGCCGTAAGTACTTGAAACCACAGCAATAACAGTCCAAACGGCAATAGGTGCCACTACAAATGCATTGCTGCCTATCTGAGCCCAAAGAAAAGCCTCATTCCAGATGATATGAATATAGTCATCGGAGGAGAATGAAATACCAAAAATATGACATGGAAGTCGCCAAAAACCAATCGAAAGGGACGGGTCCTATTTTGACCATAAAGCGGACGTCAACGTAACAGTCCATGGACCCAGAGAACCAGTGAGGACGCCGTACTTCACAGTGCTGGACAATTAGGTAATTAAAAACATATATTCTAAACTGCTATTGATGACGGTCGACGGCTTACCCTCTCATCACAAGCTAGTCCTGGAACTCATAGAAGGGCGACTGTACAACCACACTCACATAGCACAAGCGTCGTCGATTGGCTGCAATACAAGGCCTACTTAAACAACAACATCCGTCAGACATAGGATACATCAAGCAAAGAGGCCGACGGTTTCGCCATCCAAACACTGACAAAAAAATTTAAAAAGGCAATATGAAGAGCAACCACGCAGAACTTCTTCCCACACACTAACTTCGACGAATTTCTGCCTGTACTCCAGAAACTGAAGGCAGAACGAAACAGAAATCGAAAACGATGGGTTTGCTCTCGTAAGCTGGAACACAGGAGAGAGACCCACAGACTGACCTGTGAACTCCAGAAAAGGTTCAAGGAATGGAAACAACAGTCTTGGTATGACAGGATGACAGAATTTCTCCTACGATCGAAAAATGAATGGCAGATAGTAAACAACATCCAACAGAAGTGTCCCTCCATAAGGGCAATTCGAGGACCATATGGGTTCACTTACGACATGCTCGCCCTGGAGGAGCTCCACGCTCAAACCTACGTGAAGCAGATGTCAACACTCCCAACCCTGGCCGACGACAACTACCTATAACGCAATGAAGCCGAGTTTATGAATGAATGGGAAACAATCCAGCTCAAGACCGCCCTCTACCGACTACACTGGCGGAAATCGAACGAATTATCCAATCTATAAACAACATCTCGTCCAGCAAAGACTGAATCAGCTACATGGACCCAAAGAAGTAGCCGTGGAAACTGATAATGCTAATTCCAAGGATTATCAATAATTGTTTGATGCTGGGACACTTTCCTGAGTCGTGGAAAGCGGTCAGGGTAGTGCCCATACCCAAACCAGAAAGAGACCTCTCCCAACTGTTAAACTGCTGACCAATAAGCCTACTTCCGACGTTGGGAAAGGTACTAGGGACATGAAACTTCCTGGCAGATTAAAACTGTGTGCTCGACCGAGACTCGAACTCGGGACCTTTGCCTTTCCGCGGGCAAATGGTCTACCAACTGAGCTACCGAAGCAGTTGGTAGAGCACTTGCCCGCAAAAGGCAAAGGTCCCGAGTTCGAGTCTCGGTCGGGCACACAGTTTTAATCTGCCAGGAAGATTCATATCAGCGCACACTCCGCTGCAGAGTGAGAATCTCATTCTGGTATTAGGGACAGTCATCTCAAAGCGGATTCAAAGTGTCGTAATCACTAACGACTTTATATGACCCAAACAGTATGAGTTTCAGGAAAAGTTAGCATAATTGCAATTACTGTGAATGAGTGAAATGGTACAGGACAAATCAAATGAGAAAAACTCGAACATCTGAGTTTTTGTGGACTTACAAAAAATCTATAATAAAGTTTGCCGCCAAAATCTGATAATCAGGTCACAACAAAACACGCCACTTCCGGACTGTTGCGTCAAGGTAATTAACAACCAGACAGAAGCTTACATGTCCGCATCGACCATCAAAACTCACCAACTTGACCTATCGCTGTTGGAATTCACCAAGTCTCAGTTACCTCGCCACTGCTTTTTAACAAACGTGTTAATTACAATCCCAATGTTCTGCAGGTATCAGACATCTTATTTTTAGGCGACACGGTACTCCTAACCTCTGGAAAGAAGTCTGACCTACCTCTAGCACGAATCGAAATCCAATTAGATGTCATGTAGCAGTGACCACCTGATAACAAAATACAAGTGAACCCAGACGAGACGACGGCTGTTAAGTTTACGAAGAGGAAACCTATCATTTATGACAGACCGAGATACTCTTGTCAACCAATTTCACGGTCAAACAGTGTCAACTATCTGGCGTCCGTCTAAAATATATGCGGCTGTACGCAACACACATTAGAAAGAAGCAGCCAGCTAGACCGAGGATCATGGGTGCACTAATCTCGTTCCTGAATAGCACAGATTCGAATCCGTGCCCAAAACAACTAGTCTACTACACCATCGTAGAACTAACTGTATTATGCCGGTCAGCATTGTGGGAGACAAAGCGAAACAAACTACAAGAACCTAAAAGTCCTACAAAATTGATGTTGGGTTACAGGAACAATCATCGCGAACTCAGCAAGAAATACCTTAAAAAGTCAAAGTGAAAGAGTAGGCCACAAAGACGTTCGACAAGCTTGACGCCCTCCGAGGCATAGTACGCCAAATAGGTCCTCCAAGACACAAGTACAAATTTTCGAAGTTAGTAGTGTTAGACTCTTCCATCCACCAAGATATTAAAACGTAGAGAGATTATCGATCCAACAAAGCCATCCATGAGAAGGAAACAAAATTAAACATCATTAGATTCAAGGACGCAAGTCAGTGCCCAGACCCAGACCGATTGAAACAGTAAATAAAATGTGCAAACCTTTTACCTGTACCATATACTCCAAAAGTATAAATCACCAGAAGTGATCAGACTTCAGGCAACACCACGCAAAAAAAACTAAAAATTAAAAATAATATTATTGCATACTGAAAATTGTTTCGATATTTGTTAACTAACATTTATATTTGTTAATAAATACGCATTTTACATAAAATTAAAAAGAAAATTTACCACCAGTGGGATTCTAGACAGTAACTTCGCAGTTGCAACACATCTACGCAACATACTCAGCCACTAATAAATTCGTTACAAATATTCCGTAGTTGAGAGCACGCAGAAACTTCTGATCTTAGAAGCAGATATTTACAGCACTCAGAAATCTTCACATCTTAAAAGGCGATATTGAGAGATGTGTCGTACTGATTTACGAAATTGATGTCCACGCACAACGCTTCAAATCGTACAAGTATGAAGTAGATCGAAGAGGGCTAGTGTGTAAGATTTCCGTTGGGTCTTGCTTGTCACGCGCGACTGCTTTTGTTTACGCACCAGCGCCAAAATTGCATGTGTTGTGGTAGCTATGGGCTGCGTAGTTTGACAGCTGAATGCTGAAAATGAGATAAGCATGGATTAGCAATGCTGGATTTGATGACATGAGCACTAGCTCTCTCGTAATCGCTCACACTAGTAGCCGGTCCTCCGGCACCAACATTATTCCATGAATTCCCTGCCCTGTCCTTCTCACTATGTAGCAATGGCGTTGGGCTCTGGGGGGGCACCAGTGGCGTGCGTGCTTCCCCCCCTCCCCCTCCCAACAACCCACCTACCTTCGACAATTTTAATTTTTATAGTTAGATTGTGCGCACGCTGTCACTTGTTCACTGTCCCTATATCTGCATAGGTCTCACGTGTTCTTATAGGTAAGTAACTATAGTTTCAGCTACCTAGTTTTGGCTACTTTTTCAAGTTACCCTACTACCCGCTTCCCATACACGTACATAATCCTAAATAGGAGACTTTTTTTAGAATTCTTGGCTGGATAGAGATTACGAAAACAAATATTCGTGTACAAACCTTTATTAAATTCTCCATATACATTTACAGTCACGGAAAACAACTGTCTATTTTTTTTTCTTGGTGTAGTTTTAATAGCAACGAGCGTAATTTTTATGTGTTTACGCGCTATTATGTGGAAGCAGCACTGACGAATCACTGTGGTATTTCATGAAGCAGACAGTCACACTGTCAGCACATACAAACGTGGTCCTAACCTCAGTTAAGTGCTGCCAGAACTTGACTCACGGCATTTCAGAATGTAAATAAGGAGTACCTTACAAATTTCACTACACTAGTGATAAAACAACTCTAGGTACCTGGACATAGCGCATGTCAGCGAGTTTTTGTCTCGTATATTACAGTGTGTAGAAGCAGCAGTTTAACAATCGAATGGATGCCTGTCAGGGGGTGTGCTACAATAGAATCTTAAAGACGGGAGCCGAACGGATTGTGTATTTGAACCTGTTCAAGGCTGTTTGTGTATTAGACGCCAACAAACAGGCACCTTTGTCCAGGGCAACAGGGTGCCTCAAGGCTCCATCCTGAGCGTTGTCCTCTTTGCTATAGCCACTAACCCTCTTAGGGCTTGTCTGCCGCCAGGCATCTCCGGCTCCCTTTCCGCTCTATTACGGTTCTATACGGACTTGTCTCCTTGAGCGGCGTCTTCAGCGATGTTTCCATCGTCTTTGCTCATGGGGCATCGATAGTTGTTTTCGCCTTTCTACTGACAAAATCATTTGTATGAATTTATGGTGGCGAAAGTGTTTCTTCCACCGTCTGTACATCTTGCACCTGTTGCTCTTCCGTCCGCTGAAACTACGAAATTCCTGGGGCTCATGCTTGATAGAAAACTTGGTTGGTCCTCCCACGTGTCTTACCCAGTCCCACACTGTAAGTGGTCCCTCAGTGTCCTGTATGTCCGAAGTGGTACTTCTGGGAAGCGGATCGGCCATCCATCCTCCATTTATACCGATCACTTGTCCAATCGAATCTAGACGCTGGGTGTTTCGTTTATTCACCTGCGCGTCTGTCCATCTTATGCCGTCTTAACGCAGTCCACCATTGCGGAATACGTTTAGCCACTGGCACTTTCTACGCTAGCCCTATTGAGTCTCTATGCGGAAGCTGCCGAACTAACACTGTCGCACTGCCGTGATGCCCTCCTCAGTATATACGCTTGCCGTTTCTCTCCCATGCCCGACCACCTACCCTATGCTCCTTTCTCGACGAGCCCCTTGACCGTCAGTTTTGGGCGCACCCTACTTCTTTGTTACCTTGCTTTCGGCTACTGTTCCACCAGCCTAACTTAACGTTACCTGCCACATTCCCGATGAGTGTAAAGTCTTCACAGCCTTGACTTCCTGCGGAAGCCTGTGTTCATCTTGGCCTTCATTTGCTTCCCAAGGACACTACTGCAGATTCCGTCCATCGCTGTAAGTTTCTTGACCTCCGCACGCAACTTAGCGACAGCACCTTCATGTACAGTGATGACTCTGAGGTCGACCATGGTGTCAGGCGTGCCTGCGTCATTGGCACCGACAGTTTTCGGTATCGGCTTCCAGAACACTGCTCGATTCTTATAGCAGAGATCTTTGGCCTCTTCCAAGCCACCCAGTACATCCGACGACAGGCTTTTTAACCCTTTGTGCGTCACATTTAGAAAAAAATGAGGAAAATTCTTTTTGGTGATGGATATTTACTGTATATGTTGCACATATGCCATATCCGTTGTAAAAGTTCTTTTGAAGCTATTGGTTAATAAATAAAATAATGATTCCAAATGGCATCACTAGAAATTACATAACAATTACTCAAAAAATGCATTCATAACTGTATTGTAAACTTACCGTATTACTTTCACTTGCCCTTGAGGAACTACGTAAAGTGGTTCCATAACCAAGAATTTCAGTAAACACAGAATAAAACTAAACACAGCAGTTATTGTTCACTCACAAATGCAGTAGCACACCTCACGACACATCTCTGTTCTGCACTTCAAACAAACGGCGAGTCATGAAAGCATATGCCACTGTGATCTGTTGGCCAAACTTGGAACTACGTGAAGTGATGCCAAACGGTATCACTGAAGCATTGGGAAGCTCAAAAAAGCCAGGAATACTTAATGATGCCATTTGGAATCGCAGACGCAGAAAGGGTTAATTGTGTCATATGCTCCGATTCTCTCAGTGCCCTTCAGAGCCTCAGTATGCTGTACACAGTCCGTCCCTTAGTGCAATAGGTCCAAGAAACCTCCTCCTTGCTCGCTGTCGAGAGAGCCGCAGTGATGTTCATGTGGGTTTGCGGTCACGTCGGTCTGAGGGGAAATAAGGCTGCTGCCAAGGCTGCAGTCATACCTCAGCGTACTAGCTCTTCTATTCGTTCGGGTGATCTGTGTTGCAGTCCGTCGGCAGATGGTGTCGCTTTGGAGTCACCACTGGTCTTCTCTTCATGGGAACAAGCTCTAGGGGATTAAACCTCTCCTAACGGCTTGGCCGACCTCCTCTAGGCCGTGTCATCGCCAGACCATCTTTTTAGCCAGGTTGTGTATTGGGCACTGTCATTTTAGCCATCGCCGTTTGTTATATGGTCGTTCCCCACCACTTTATGCTAATTGTCATGAACCTTTGACGGTTCGCTGTTTCCTGACCCCATGCCCTTTTTTTAATCATTTACGTTCCACTGTATGTTTGCCTTCTGAGTTACCGGCCGTTTAGCAAACGACGTGCGGGCTCGCTCGCGTTTTTACGTTTTATCCGTCGTAACAATATGGCGAGGGTCATTCAATCTTCGGTTATGGACCTCCGCTGTCTGTACGGAGTATTTTGTGGACCTTTCTCCAAGGGGAAGTCCTTGTTCTTAGCTCTCTTTTCTTCCATCGATTCGGCTTAACGTACAGTCGCTTTTAACGCCTTTTGCTTCTCTAAGGTTTTGGCATGGCCTCTTATGACCTCAGTTGTTTTTGTACCCTAAAACAAAACAAAAAAACAAGAAACAGAATTTACAATGTACTCCGCTGTACTCTGTGCCAATCACCCCCATGTCTTGTCGGTTAACTAAGAACGTACAGAACAACTTCTGCGTGGTAGTAACTCGCTAGAGTGCCGCAATCTTGGTTCTTTAGATCATAAAAGGTGACTTGAAAGCTGCAATAGATTAGTCTCTTTGGTAATGGAAAATGTCAGTATGGATTCCTCGATAGTGCCTTACACCCTCAGCTATTACGTAGGAAGACGAGGCCAACTGACAATCGCTTTGGTAATTGGTTATTACTGGGGAATCTGGACAGTCTTTTTACTAACTCTGGGAACATTAATTACACCGAAAATGGTGTGCTCTGTAGCAGGAAGACTTTAAATATGCTTACACCCACTAAGAACTGTTTTGTGATAACCCAATGGTAGTTAAAATCCGTGATCAAGTTGATTGTCAGGAGAAGAGGCATTCACTATTGTTAGAGGAGGAGATTTGTAGATCATTTATTTGTTATATACATAGTAACTTCTCAAAGTTCGTCACTGCGAGACACCGTGTCAGAGCAAAGGTACGGCTTCTTCTATGCGGGAACGACGATGTGATAGCAAGAGAACAATCGAAAAAATCAATAGAAAATCACGGTAAATCATTTCGGAGGAGTGTAGAAAATCTTTGATTATGTCGTGTAAAGTGGAATTAGCTGACGTTAAAATGAACTTTCCACAGGAAGAGCTGCGTGTAATTTTGGGACAGATCCATGTAGACAACTGCTAACTATGGGAGTCTGACATAACCGAATATTTTTCCGGGATTATTAATAATTTTTCCGGGATTTTTAATAAAATGGATATGAGTGACTGTCTACTATCAAACCACAGCTACTGCATAGTAGGAGACTGCCAGGGAAAGAGCAGTGTGATTCTGTACAACGATAAGACAGTTGGGATCGACTGTTCACGAGTCAGATCGCAAGCCCAGGAGTGAACAAAGTTATTGGTAAACACCTTGCAGTTTTTATAAGGTATTCACACAAGCAACGCTGAGACACTTTTACGTCTTCCTTTGCTTAAGTTGATAATATCACCAGGTTGGACGCTGCGCTATACAATGACAGAATGGATTGTGTCAAGTATGTTGAGCACCAACAAACACTATTTACAATATGCTCCCCTCTTCTCTGTGCCAAATAATTCCATGAGGCATCAATTAACGAATAACTCACAGAATAGCTGCTTTGTGGAGTTTAGCAACGTTCTGTAGTTTGTCTACTGGAGTAATAAGAATACACCAAAGTTGACTGGCATACAAGTAAGTCTTCCAGACACACAAGTCTGAGGAAAGCTGACTCCAACAAACACAATATAAATGTTATACATATGTTCTTTGTGAAAGTAGGAAAACCATATTTCTCTCAGTCTAAGAGATTGTTCTCCACAATATAATCTAATACAGATATTGTCAAATTAGGACGGGTTGCTACCAACAATGTTAGTCCATTAACATTAAGAATGAGTAAATATAGCAAACAGACTTAAACCATTCCACATTAAAGAAATTGCACCCTTAAATGCACTTACTGTGTTATGTGTACGAAAAGGAAAACTGTAAAAGGCAGAGATCGAAGTCAAGAAACGAAATCTGAGTATATGGCTAAAACAACTGCCATAAGGAAAGATAGAACGGCAATTTCAAAATAAATAAATGCTATTACAGGTGTTCAATCAAAGTTTAATACGGCTTTAAACACAGTGTATGATGAAATCTGGCTATGACTGGGGAGTAAAAGATATCAACATTGACTGTAAACAGCAGTGTGAAGTGGCCAAAAATTACGAACTGGAGCATGTTTCCTACTTTTCAGGACACATGAAAAATTTGTTTATAAAATTCCATGCCCATATGGATCTACATAAAACGTATATCGAAATGTAGTGGACTGGGCGTTGTGTACAATCTAGCAACAGAACAATCTTTTGCAACCAACAGAATAACTTGAAGTTCTGCATGGAAACTCACAAGAATGTGCAGCAGAGTAGTTGGTAGCATACAATCAGGAAGATGTGGAGGGTAATAAAAATAGTTTTGTACAGGAAATAAGAGGTAAAATTACAGTCACCGAATGCTCTCAGCTGGAAGGCTTGCAGGAATGAACGGAATTAATAATTAATTCCTAAAAACAGGTATTGGAGGAGCGGAGTCATCAAACACATCGAGACTGGCGGTAACTAGCAGTCAACTGTTAAATCTCCATATATTTTTTTTTAGCAATACGGTGCAGTTTGTGATTGGAATAAGGTGGACAGGCTAACATTTAGATCCATGGAACTAAGTGCAGAAGAATCTTCTAATAGGCAGAAGAAGTAGTTCGAGAATTTACAGAAGGGCAGACGGGAAACACCAGTTACAGGTGATTCCCGTCGGGAAGGGAAGGGAAAAATTTGTGTTCACTCGAAAGGAGGAAATTTTGCAATCACTCCATCAAAGGTTCCTACGAAGGATATTACAGCTAATATAGAGGCGGGGATTAGGCAGTTATCACCACATTCTGGTGATAAAATCAGGATGGAAACAGCCAGGATACTACGTAAAGATTAGCCACCTAGTAGTAATTTGTCTCAAGGAGAAAGGAAGGCGTTACAGGAGATTAATGCGGACGAGAATATTATTGTACTTACTGCTGATAAAGGTAATGCTACAGTTGTGATGAAGAGTGAGGACTAGCATGGGAACATCAGTGACCTTTTGGATTCTAACACATAAAAACCTTAAAAAGGATCCTACGATTCTAACACATAAAAACCTTAAAAAGGATCCTACAACAAAAGTGTTAGGAACTATCAATCGATTAATAAAAATGTCTTCCATTCCTTCAGAGGATAAAAAATGTCTATGTAAAACGGAAGCTTACCCTCCTAGATTATATGAGCTACCGAAGACACAAACCTAATGTCCCATTGAGACCGATAGTGAGTGTTATTGGATCACCTACTCAAGTGTTAGCTAGAAATCTCAACTCCTTGTTACAACTGCGTATAACACTAAACATTCTGTGCACTGTATTGAAAAATTGAAGGAGATTACTGTCAGCCCAGGTGATATCCTTGTTAGTTTTGATGTGATATCCCTGTTTACTATGGTTCCTGTTCACGAAGCTTTTTGATACATAGCTGATTTGTTTCCCACTGATATAGTAGCTCTATTTCCAGTATGGTAATGAGTTTTACGAACAAACCGAAGGAGTGGCCATGGGCACCTCTCTGAGTTCAGCTGTTGCTAATCTATTCATGAAACTTTTTGAACAGCAGGCGCTGCAGTCTGCCAGTAAAAGCCCTTTCAAGTGGTATCGGTATGTGGATGACACTTTTGTGGTTTGGAATCAAAGTAAAGAGGAACTGTATGGTTTCCTGGTGCACCTAAATAGTATTAATCCAAAGATACAATTTACTATGGAAATGGGAGTTTGGAGAATAAAGTATATAGAAAAGATAAACACACCTACCGTTACCTCCGTAAGGATTCGAACCATCATCGCAGGCAGAAGAGAAGTGTCATTAAAACATTCGTGGACAGAGCTAATAAGATCTGTGAGCCAGTTTATTTGCAAAATAAACTAAATCATTTGTGAACGCCTCTTAAGAAAAATCGACACGCTGACAACGAGGTAGATCGAACACTTCATCCCAGAAGAAAAGTGTGTGACAACATTCAGCAACACAACTGTCAGCTGGAAAAGTTTTTCTTCCATTTATTCGCAATATTACCGACCGTATTGGAAAAGGGCTGGCCAAGTTTCAAGCTGAAACAATCTTTAGACCTACCAAGAAAGTTAGTGAGTGTTTAAGGTCGGCGAAACACGCACAGGACCCATTAGGAACTCCTGGGATGTATAAAATTCCGTGTAGCTGTGGGAAGGTTTATATTGGAACAACGAAAAGAAGTGTCAATGCCCGCTTAACCGAACACAAAAGGAACTGTCGTCTAGAACATTCCGACAAATCAGCTGTAGCGGAACATGTTTTTGAAGACGGTGATCATGAAATATAATTTAGCGAGACGAGCGTACTCGCCAGGTCACCGCATTATTATGCACATATGTATAGGGAAGTTAGAGATTCAGAAACACCCCAATATTTTTAATAGAAAAGAGGAAGGCTTGAAGTTATACAAGATATGGCTGTCGACTTTGCACCAACGATGTAACAATCGTTTACCTTCAATCGAGAATAATGATGTTGGTCAGAGATAGGCTTACAGTCGGCCCCACGTGACGTATGGTGGTGCCCTCTATACGCTCTACATGAACGGGATCTCCATGGCCTGGTAGCCAGTCGTTGTCTCACCTCGGAAAATGTTGTTCGCAGTTTGAACGAAACGTCAGAAAGTAGTAGTTTTACAGATCGACCACGGCCTCTCAGCCCGGAAGTTTTAACTAATGAGCTCAATAGGCGGTTCAGTTGAAGAGGAATGGATATCTCTAAAAAGGTTAATCACAGAAGTTGGAGAAAAAACGTAGGTACAGGGTAACTGCGAAGAAACCGTGGGTAGCAGAGGAAATGTTTGAACTGATGGACGAAAGAAGGGAGTACAAAAATACTCCGGGAAATTACGGGAAAAGTACAAGTCATTTGGAAGTGTAGAGCAGCTAAGACGAAATGGCTGCATGAAAAATGGGAGGAAATTGAAACAGAAATGATTGTCTGAAGGACTGACTCAATATATAGAAAAATCATTACAGCCTAATGGGACTTTCACTGTTAAATGCAAATGAGAGAGCAGATGGGTGAAAAGACTACTTTGAGGGTCTCTGTGAGCGGGAGGACTTACCTGATGACTTGATAGAAGAAGAAACAGGAGTCGATAGGGAAGAGATAGGGGATCCAGTATTGGAATCAGAATTTAAAAGAGCTGTGGAAGGCTTGAAATCAAAAAAAGGGATAGCTAACATTCCATCGGATTTTCCAGAATCATTGCACGAAGTGGCAACAAAACTATTATTCACGTTGATATGTAGAATGTATGAAACGGCAATTTACCATCAGACTTTCGGAAAATCATTCACATAGTTGCCAAGACAGGAGAGCCGACAAGTGCAGGAATTATCACAGCATATGATTACTAGTTCATGATTCCAAGTTACTGACAAGAATAATATTCAGAAAAATGGAAAAGAAAATTCAGGCTCTGTTAGATGACGATCATTTGGCTTTAGGAAAGGCAAAGGCAGCAGAGACTTCTGACGTT
Source organism: Schistocerca gregaria (assembly GCF_023897955.1). Classification (NCBI taxonomy): domain Eukaryota; kingdom Metazoa; phylum Arthropoda; class Insecta; order Orthoptera; family Acrididae; genus Schistocerca; species Schistocerca gregaria. The sequence continues at coordinate 476,958,854 of NC_064924.1, forward strand.
GTGGTTGACAACGAAAGCAAGACTGAAGAAAAATCAAGACACGTTCATAGGATTTGTCGATCTGGAAAAAGCGTTCAAGAATGTAAAATGGTGCAAGACGTTGGAAATCCTGAGAAAAAGAGGGATGAGCTATAAGGAAAGACGGATTATATACAATATGTGTACAAGGACCAAGAGGGAACAGTAATTGTTGAAGACAAAGAACGAAGTGCACGAATTAAAAAGGGTGTAACACAGGGATGTAGTATTTCGCTCCTGCTGGTCACTCTATACGTTGAAGATGCTATGACGGACGTCAAAGAAAGCTTTAAGAGTGGAATTAAAATTTAAGATGAAAGGATATCTGTGGTAAGATTCATTTATGGCATTGCTATCCTCAGTGAAAGTGAAGAAGAATTACAGGACCTGTTGAACAGAATGGCCAGTCTAAAATGAGTATAGAATATGGATTAAGAGTAGATCGAAGAAAGACGAAAGTAACAAGAAGTAGCTGAAATGAGAATTGCGAGAAACTTGCCATAACTGGTGATCACGAAGTACATGAAGTTAAGGAATTCTGCTACCTAATCAGCAAATAACCCATGGCGGACAGAGCAAGGAGGAAATAAAGAGCAGGCTAGCACTGGAAAAAAGGGCAATCCTGGCCGTAATTTGAGGAAGAAATTTCTAAGAATGTAGGGTTGGAAAACAGCATTGTATGGCAGTGAGACAAGGACTGTGGGAAAACCGGAACACAAGAGAACAGAAGCGTTTGAGATGTGGTGCTGCAGAAAAATGTTGAAAATTAGGTGGACTAATAAGGTAAGGAATACGGAGGTTTACTGCAGAATCAGCGAGGAAAGAAATGTATGAAAAACACTGACAAGAAGTAGTGACAGGATGATGAGGAATCTGTTAAGACATCAGGGAACAACTTCCATGGTACTAGAGGGGGCTTTAGAGGGTAATACTCGTAGAGGAAGACAGAGATTGGGATACATAGAGTAAATAATTGAGGACGTAGGTTGCAAGTACTACCCTGAGATGAAAAGGTTGCCACAGGAGAGCAGTTCGTGGAGGGCTGCAGGAAACCAGTAAGAAAACTGACGACGCAAAAACTGATCTGTTGTTTTAATCACTTGCGAAATTTATTTTATTTTTTGTCCGTATACGCTTCCATTGCAACACAAATACAACACTCCAATCCGCAACCCCATTTCCTCACCCGGTGTAGGCGGCGTGCGTCGGTTATAGATGGTTAGTGAAATGAATATCTTAGAATGGTGTGCTGGAAAACCTTATTGCGTAGCGTGTCCAGATAAAACGTCCGTCGTTATTTCTGTCCGTTCGCGCTCACCGTTCCCCACTCTTTGGAGTCTAGGCTCGCTGTGCCGTGGTTAAAAATTCAACAGCTCCGCAAGGCGTCAATACAATCCATAACCTATACCGCGCTCCGGCTTAGGTCGACGACACAACCGACCTTTATTCTCCGTATGGCTTAGGAAATTTCGTCGAAAGTCGTTTACCTCAAGACGACAGTATATGAAACAGTAAGTTAATACCGATTTCAGTTTTCAACGGGTCATTTACTGTCCCCCCTGCAGAAGACACCTTTCTAGGACCGTTTCAAATATTGCTTTAATGACAGCTAGCAGTGGACCATAATTTAGCTGGGACTCTCTTTACCCAGTGAGCTCACAGGAGGAGACCACCACGTTGGGATCACAGATTTACTTCAAACTTAGTACACCTTCAGTAGGCCATTAAAACAACGTAATGAAAGAAAGATGAAGTCGAACAAGAATCATGGAACGACCACACCGAACAAATACAACGAACACTAACGAACAAAATGAGATCAAACCAAAAAAAAAAAAAAGTGTTTAGCGTTTGAACTCAGTCAGACGAACGTGTATCAGGCGAGGGTCCGAATCCCGCTCAGATTTAATTTTAAATCTATATTTTTTCATCATTGGTCATATTATTTAATTTATATGACGATTGGGAGGTAATATAATTTAAACACTGTACCATCCGCCGTAGCTCACGCAAAGTCTGGCTTTAGCTGTCGCAGCGGTCGCACACTCCTCAAGTTTGCTCCGTGAACGTTCAGTGTTTACACCAGTGTTTTCGTGTTTCGTGATCGTTTATTGACGTTTTTGCACGTGAATTATGCGTTATCAATTGAGCATTTGGTCTTCGTTCGTGTCGTCTTTCTACGCAGTGCCTTGGGATTTCGGCGTTGTCCGAGATTTCTGAACACCATGGCAAACTCCGTGAGAAAAAACACCGTGATTTTCACCTCCGACAAGTACACCCGTCAAGTACAGCCCTCTGCACTTGAAATACACGACTGGATTACCGAGGTAATTGGCCTTCATTCTGAATCTGTTCATACCATGCAGCTAGACGCTGATGAATACTGAATTTTTGTAAAGTTTGATTCCGTGAGTGTAGACCGCTTTCTGGCACAATTTGGTTATGAAACGGAATTTATACACCGTGATGGTACTAGAAGTACTGCCAAACTCCGGAATTCCGAGTCTGTAATTAGGAATGTTAGGGTTTTGAATATTCCCATCGAAGTAGACAACTCGAAAATTAAAGACGTCCTTTCAAAGTATGGGGTTGTCAGGCAAATAGTCAACGAAAGGTGGGCTTTGCATTTCGAGCTGCAGTGCTTTAACGGCATTCGCTCCGTGGTGATGGAAGTGAAAGCAAACATTCCCTCCCACATCTTTGTTGACGGGCACAAGGCGCATGTTATGTACTCGGGGCAAACCTCTACATGTCATGTATGTAACGAGTCTGGTCACCTCCGTCAGGACTGCCCTCGCCGTGTTTTTGTGCTAACAAATAACCTTACGCAACGCCGGAAATTAACACTCAACGATTTGTTGCCTGCCAGTAATATAACAGAGCCGGCGGCTGGCGTGGATCCTGTTACTACCTCTGAAAATGTTGCACTTAATGTTAATGACTTTCCGCCTATAAAACCTGCATTAACTGCTGAAACTACGTCCCGTGACAGCGAGATCCCCACTAAAAAGCGTCCTCTAGAGGACACTGAAAAAAATGTTGATGAGGACTCTTCGTGTGAAACACCCGTTGCCAGGAGGCCGAAGCCCAGTCCTGAAGATCAGTTGGAAGTGGAAAAAGGAGATGAAATGCAGGTCAATGTGGCTCCCACTTCCGCACGACTTATACCGCAGCGAACAGATAGTGACGCAGCTGGTAGTGACCTTTCACGGAAATGTGACCCTGAGCCTGAGGTCACGTCTGAAATAACCGCATCAAGTGCACAGCCCATACAGTGCGAACAGTACGAGGAAGTACCAAGTAAACAACCTGCTGACTCCGAAGCGCAACGCCGCGCCGAAGGAGTAAACAAACAAGCATCACCGCCTCGCCAGCAAGACAACACAACAGACACCACGCCGGACCCAAATATTGACGACTCGCAAGCCACGGCCGTTGCCCCATACAACCACCGCCGGCGGCAGCGATCGACACCGGGTCATGCTGTCACGCGTCATCAAGCAAAAGCCACACCAGAGAAGAAAGGCATCAAGAAAAAGAATATTAAATATGAAGTCATCAGGGCCTACACTGACAAGGAGAAGGAGAAGGGCCACAGTGACTCGTAGCCATGCATTGTCAGGATTTCAGGATACTTTTCTTCTCAAGCTCTTTGTTTAAACGCAGTGCAAATTTTTCTAGAAAGTTAGTACATGTAATGGGCACACAGCTTGTAAAGATCGTGCCTTGTAGGGAAGCACGTTTCTGCTATAATCATACCGATCCCAAATAGCTTCTTCTGGTATGTCTGTGATGCAAGCATATAGCATTACTACTATTAACATTAGTAAAATACAGTCACCCTTGAAATTGGCAGCACTAAAAGAATTCTTGTACCAGTCCGGGACAGATATCGCGTTGCTACAAGAAGTTGCGATAACGGAATTTCGGATCCCAGGCTTTTTTGAAATTGTTAATGTTTCCACGGAAGCCAATATCGGTACAGCCATTCTTATAAGGGAAGGCATTCCGGTGACTGAAATCGAACGACTAGAATCAGGAAGAGCCATAGGCATAAAAATTTTCGATGTGACAGTGCTTAACCTTTACGCCCCATCAGGAAATTCCCACAAATTGCATCGTGCGAAGTTTTTTCAAGATGAACTGATTTATTTATTGAGGAAAAATCCGTGTTCTCTTATACTAGGTGGAGATTTTAAATGTGTTTTAAACCAGAAAGAGCAACAACCCAACTTCAACTACTCGCCACAATTAAAAAAGTTAGTAAGTGATCTACACCTTAAGGATGTGTGAACTTTAGCACCCGACGTCAGTCGGGTTCACTTATATAACCAGCCACTCCCGCAGCGGACTAGATAGAATTTACGTGTCAGCAAATTTGCAAAATTATTTATTAAACGTTGAAACTATTCCCGCGTATTTTAGCGATCACAGTACAATTTTAACTTGCTTTAATTTAAGTGTGCAGCCAACCCGTCGATTCAGAGGCCAATGGAATTGAAATATCTCTGTTTTAACTGACGAAGAACTGGAACAGGAAATAAGAGTAGCGTGGACTACGTGCCTCCGCACAGCAGACAAGCAGCCAACAGTCATTGACTGGTGGACTAGGAGGGCTAAACCAAGGCTGCGGAAAGTTGTCATGCAGTTTAGTGCAGCGAGGCACAGGGAGCTGAGGAATACAATGGAGTTTTATTATAAGGTTTTAAGAGACTTATATCAACAGGCACCTGATGACGTAACTCGTCTGAATGATATCAAAAAAATAAAAGCCAAGTTATTAAGCATTAAACGGCAACAGATGGAGGGACTAAAAATTAAATCGAAAACCACATCAGTCGTAGCCGATGAAACAGCTTCTCTGTATCACTTGGTGCGACATGCTAAAAACAGACGTCAAACTTTAATTGATGAAGTCCAGACGCATACTGGTAAGAGGCTCACATGCCAGAAACAAATACTGGACGAAGTCCACAGGTACTATGAAACCTTATATGCCCCTACCACAGTGGAAGATGCAGTTCTCGAGGACTTTCTCACTATTTTAGGTCCACAGTTGTCGGGAACAGACAACGCTGACATCCTGTCACCATATTACTAAAGATGAATTGCATGAGGCAGTGCGTATCTCACCTCTAAAAAAATCTCCGGGACTTTATGGCCTCCCTGTGGAGTTTTATGCCCGCTACTGGTCTATAATTGGGGACAAGATCACTTTCATGTCAAATGAGGTCCTGAACGGAAAACCGGTCCCTGCAGATTTTAAGGAAAGTAAAATAGTACTGATTCCTAAGAGTAAAGGCAAAGCCAACTTAAACAATTTTCGGCCTTTTTCCCTACTAAATTCTGATTACAAAATAATTTCGCGTATTATCAACAAAAGACACTCTGCCTTTTCCAACAAAATATTTAGTTATCATCAGACTTGTTCTCCGATCAGAACGATATTCGAAAATCTATCTGCATACAGAGACGTCATTGCAATTACCTCAGTGAAAAGTATAAAATGTGCTTTAATCTTTATAGATTTCAACAAAGCTTTTGACCGCGTTAGTCACAGATGCCTCTTTGCGACGCTGTCAGGAATGCCTTTCCACCCCCAGATTGTGAACATGCTAAGGAATATTGCAACAGGTATAAATGCGAAAATAGCAATCAATGGCCAAACATCTAAACCCATACAGATAAGGTGAGGGGTTCCACAGGGCAGTCCCTTATCTATGTTTTTATTTTCCGTATCTTTAGAGCCCTTCCTCCGCACTGTCCACGCAAGATTAACAGGCATAACATTGAGTGGTGAGAAAACTGTCATACGAATGGTTCAAATGGCTCTGAACACTATGGGATTCAACTGCCGTGGTCATCAGTCCCCTAGAACTTAGAGCTACTGAAACCTAACTAACCTAAGGACATCACACACATCCATGCCCAAGGCAGGATTCGAACCTGCGACCGTAGCAGTCGCACGGTTCCGGACTGCGCGCCTAGAACCGCGAGACCACCGCGGCCGGCAGCTGTCATACGAGCTTATGCTGATGACGTGGGCGTTGTAATAAGGAATAAGGAGGAGACAGTTACACTGGAAAGAGAAATCCAAAGGTATTGTCTAGTGTCGGGAGCGACAGCAAATGAAAACAAAAGTTAAATATTTAATCTACGGGGCCTAGATCACCTTCGACTGGCATGGGCAAAACAAGACAACAAACACAAAACTTTGGGAATAACCTTAATGGCATGTCCGATGAGGATGGCTGCTTTTAACTGGACGGAAACTAGGAGGAAAGTTCATGGTGCTGTAACGGAGAACATCCATCGAACTATGGACCTGATACAAAAAGTCAGATTCATCAACTCCTGCGTTTTGTCTAAAGCGTATTTCACTGCGCAGGTATTTCCAATCCCTAAACTAGTACCGAAAGGGATCATGTCCACTGTTACCAATTATTTATGGCGAGGAGACATATTCAGGGTTGGTGCGACTACCGTTATACTGGGTGTCAGAAACGGGGGCCTCGGTTTGGTGGATATTCGCAATAAAGCATCTGCTCTGTTCCTCAAACGGACTTTCCATATACTCAGAGAACTTCCACAATGTATAACCGCGAAGCTCTTTGAGGCTGTGACACCCCATAGCCTGCAAGCACCGATTGATGTGCTAAGGATTAATGCCCGTCTGCAGTATATGAGGAACTTTTTCCTCGAAGCAAGATATCGTAGTGACGAAATCAGAAGCAACACATGTATCACAGCGCGCGACATCATACTTGAAAGTAAGTTAAACAAAATTGAAACGAAATTCCCAAATTGTGACTGGAAAGCTGTATGGCGGAACATCAACTTTGCCGGGCTATCTACAGACGTTATTTCCGCATGGTACAAAACAGTTAATAATGTCATCAGCACCAACGAGAGACTATATGGGATCGGTTTAAACCAGACACACCTTTGTGGAAAATGCAATCTGGTGGATACACTCAGCCACAGATTCACCTATGGTGGCAATGTGCATAACTGGAATTGGATCAGGCAACAAATCGCCCTTCTCACCAGATCCTCTACGGAATATATAACGCCATCGCTCCTCCTGAGACCAGACACGACATACTTTCCGAAATTAAAAACCAACGCAATTAGCTGGTTACTGGGAAAATATGTTATTTATGTCATCCACACACTTGGGTCGGACAACGAGATGGAATTCCGCGTTTACATGAAGTGTGAATACGCAAAAATCAGCACGTATCGCAACCACAAGAAGCACTACGGCAACATGCTGAAGATCGTTTTTGAAAGAATGGGAGTCGGTTAAACATGTGGCACCACTACAACACCTTGAATGACAACTAACAGAAGTCACTTGTGTTCTCATTATTATTTACTATTATCTTGCTTCCGGAACTTTTTTTGAGAAGAATTGTTAAGTTTTTATTTTTTTATTTATTTATTTTTCAGTGTTCAGTTTCTACTCAGAGAAGAGGTTTGTTTGTCTTTCTTACATCGGAGAATGGGAATATCGTGTTACGATTTCTGCACACTTAGTGATATGACCCAACAGGGAACATGAGAAAGGGGTGGGAGGGGTTTGGGCCTGGACGCACTGCTAGTGCGGTGTGTACCACGCCCTGACCATCCTAAAAATACAATACAATAAAATAAAATAAGTGAATAATAAAAATTGGATTGCTGGGAAAAAAGGATGGATAAAAAAGTGGATAGAGAAAAAAGGAAAAAAAGCGGCCTAAGGGAAAAAAAGCGTGTTCGCTCAAAGGGTAAGCTGTCCTCTGTAATAAAAAAACTGAGTTCATGGATGAAAGATGAAGTCGAACAAGAATCATGGAACGACCACACCGAACAAATACAACGAACACTAACGAACAAAATGAGATCAATCAAAAAAAAAAAAAAAGCGCTTAGCGTTTGAACTGTCAGATGAACGTGTATCAGGCGAGGGCTCGAATCCCGCTCAGATTTAATTTTAAATCTATATTTTTTTCATCACTGGTCATATTATTTAATTTATATGACAACTGAGAGGTAATATAATTTAAAGAAAACAACGTGTACTTGCATGAAGTGAGTGAATTTTTGAGTTATTTGACTAGTTGGTATTTTTGATTAAATTTAATTATTAGAACAAACATGTTTATAGCTATCGGCAAGTAAATTAAAAAATGGATAGAGTTTTCCTGAAAATGTATGCCTCTCGTCGTGATTTGTGAAATCCGCTATACATGCAGTCTGGTAAGGTACCCGGAACTAACTCTGTACTTCGACACTTCGAGTTGCAGAAACAGAGGCAGGCCTCATTTGGCAGTTAACTTGCGTAGCTGTCAGATGTTGCTAATGTAGGAAGGATGAATAGTGTAGGTACAAATTTGCATTTGTAACACAAAAACGAAGATTTGACCGGTAGTCGAACCGTCGCCTAACGAAGCTCGCACGCTAACCACTTTTTAAAAAAATATGATTTCTTTCGGTATTGTTCGTTTTATTTGGTCTCGGCGGACGTCACATGACATCATTCAAGTTGATCGTTGATTCCTTTACTCAGTTTTTTTTTTTTATCACAGAGGAGAATCGGCCCGTTGACCGAACACGCTGAGCTAAAGTTCGGCACCTAAGCAGACACATCAGTTACATAAAAGACGCTTGAGACTTCTCTTGCGATTCTCTCGAAATTGCCATTCTAGTGCACCTTCCTACTTGCACATTACGTTGGTTTAATGGCTACTCTCTCTTTCCAAGCATTAATCCCGACTGGCGGGGTGTGCTGGTTAATCGGATGTGGCATGTTAATTTTAAGGGATGGCCGGATGCCCTTCCTGGCGCCACCCCATTTGCCCCCCCCCCCCTCCCCCCCGGGAAGGAATTAGTGTACCCCAATCGTCTACATCTAGTGTAATCCATAGAGTAGTGCGAATGTGTTCAGATGTCTGCGAGCCGTGTAACTGAGGCGGAACGTGGGGACCAGCCCGGTATTTACCTAGCGGGATGTGTAAAACCGCCTAAAAACCACATCCAGGCTGGCTGGCACACCGGCCCTCGTCGGTAAAACGCCTACCCGAGTCCAGGAAGTACCGAGTTAGCGCACTCGGCTATCCTGGCGCGTATTTAATAGATACTAAGGGTGTACAAAGTTTGAAGTAAATCCGTGATCCCGACGTCGTGGCCTCGCCTTGCCAGTACTGCACTAAACAGCAACGACTACTAGACGAAGCAAATCAGAAAATATTACTCTGTTCCACAAGTCTTCCGTTTTGAATCCAAGTTGCATCGCAAAATGAAGACGTTACTTCGACTGAACCGTCGATCTAGGTCTACCGACTACTTTAGCAATCTCTTAAGAATATTTGCACTCATTATGTAAGCGCAGAATAAGTTTCCTTTCGATCAGCGTCGTCTTAATACCCTTACGGCCCAAGGCGCTAATTGCACTGTAACGGCGCCGTTCAGAACCACAACAGGCGATAGAGGGGGCAGCGCACGGTTGACTAGTGTGTGCCGTGGGTCAGCGCTATACTTTAATCATTGCGCGCAGTATTTCGGCATGTTCAGATGGTTGACGAATACTTTAGGAACCAGCTCTTGTATTACATTTTCTATTTAGTTAAACTTGCTGTCGATTTGGATGTTTCTTTCTTTACTTTTCAACAAGAATGTCTTACCGAGGTAATTCTTACAAGACTGGCTCTTTAGATTGTGTATACATTTCTTTTCATGGTTCAAATGGCTCTAAGCACTATAGGACTTAATATCTGAGTTCATCAGTCCCAAAGACTTAGAACTACTTAAACCTAACTAACATAAGGACATCACACACATCAATGCCCGAGGCAGTATTCGAACCTGCGACCGTAGCAGCCGTGTGGCTCCGAACTGAAGCGCCTAGAACCGCTCGGCCACCGCAACCGACTTTCTTTTCATGTTACCCAGACTTTGTTTTCTAAAAGATATGCAGCTAGACGAATACTTTTTGGACTGACTGTACTTGATGAGTCGAGTTCTTCTGTTCATCTTGCTCACTGACTTACATCTCGTGCTCTTCCAATGTCATATATATACTCCTGGAAATTGAAATAAGAACACCGTGAATTCATTGTCCCAGGAAGGGGAAACTTTATTGACACATTCCTGGGGTCAGATACATCACATGATCACACTGACAGAACCACAGGCACATAGACACAGGCAACAGAGCATGCACAATTTCGGCACTAGTACAGTGTATATCCATCTTTCGCAGCAATGCAGGCTGCTATTCTCCCATGGAGACGATCGTAGTGATGCTGGATGTAGTCCTGTGGAACGGCTTGCCATTTCCACCAGGCGCCTCAGTTGGACCAGCGTTCGTGCTGGACGTGCAGACCGCGTGAGACGACGCTTCATCCAGTCCCAAGCATGCTCAATGGGGGACAGATCCGGAGATCTTGCTGGCCAGGGTAGTTGACTTACACCTTCTAGAGCACGTTGGGTGGCACGGGATACATGCGGACGTGCATTGTCCTGTTGGAACAGCAAGTTCCCTTGCCGGTCTAGGAATGATAGGACGATGGGTTCGATGACGGTTTGGATGTACCGTGCACTATTCAGTGTCCCCTCGACGATCACCAGAGGTGTACGGCCAGTGTAGGGGATCGCTCCCCTCACCATGATGCCGGGTGTTGGCCCTGTGTGTCTCGGTCGTATGCAGTCCTGATTGTGGCGCTCACCTGCACGGCGCCAAACACGCATACGACCATCATTGGCATCAAGGCAGAAGCGACTCTCATCGCTGAAGACTACACGTCTCCATTCGTCCCTCCATTCACGCCTGTCGCGACACCACTGGAGGCGGGCTGCACGATGTTGGGGCGTGAGCGGAAGACGGCCTAACGGTGTGCGGGACCGTAGCCCAGCTTCATGGAGACGGTTGCGAATGGTCCTCGCCGATACCCCAGGAGCAACAGTGTCCCTAATTTGCTGGGAAGTGGCGGTGCGGTCCCCTACGGCACTGCGTAAGATCCTACGGTCTTGGCGTGCATCCGTGCGTCGCTGCGGTCCGGTCCCAGGTCGACGGGCACGTGCACCTTCCGCCGACCACTGGCGACAACATCGATGTACTGTGGAGACCTCACGCCCCACGTGTTGAGCAATTCGGCGGTACGTCCACCCGGCCTCCCGCATGCCCACTATACGCCCTCGCTCAAAGTCCGTCAACTGCACATACGGTTCACGTCCACGCTGTCGCGGCATGCTACCAGTGTTAAAGACTGCGATGGAGCTCCGTATGCCACGGCAAACTGGCTGATACTGATGGCGGCGGTGCACAAATGCTGCGCAGCTAGCGCCATTCGACGGCCAACACCGCGGTTCCTGGTGTGTCCGCTGTGCCGTGCGTGTGATCATTGCTTGTACAGCCCTCTCGCAGTGTCCGGAGCAAGTACGGTGGGTCTGACACACCGCTGTCAATGTGTTCTTTTGTCCATTTCCAGGAGTGTATATTCCCATTGTTTATGTTACAGTTATACAGACAGAAAACTATTTTGTGGGATTCTGAATGAGATATAGCACATAGTTTCGGATTTTGTCACAGAATAATTCATTTGAGGCGCTGAGAACAATAAATCACACCATCGTTGATTGCGATACAGTAGCATTAATTCATGCTCCTGACATCTGTTGATCTTATGGGGTGTCAGGTTCATCTGTACTGTATACCACGTTGAACGTATATCTGAATACTCTCAAGAAGTTGTCTCACTGGTTTCTCTGAGATTCGCTTGAATTTAGGGTGTCGAAGACGACCTGCTTTCGGCCCTTAGGGCTCTGCGCCTCATTTGCATTCTTGTCAAGTGACCTTGTTGACAGATGGTACTCCTTGAATTTAATCATTCCTCAAACGGCAGTTTGTGTTCGGAGCTGGTTATCTGCTATGCAGGAATCGACTTTCCTGTGGAGTGTCAATATGTACCTGTATTATTTGCTAACAGAAAAGAAGATTACCAGGAAAAGTTAACCGCAAAGAAACTAGGGCATTTCAGACCAGATCCATTGTGAGAGAAAGTGACGAAATCAAATCAGCGTGACTGCAGATGAACATTCAACAAGAAAGTGTATATATATAATATGCGTAAGTTGTGTGGGTGCAACGTAAGAATGCCTGACTTTAAGCCCAGAAGTTACTTCGTTAACTAATACATGATTAAGGATGTTGTACATTTGTTTGAAAAAAATAAAAAACCGCGAAGACTTCCGCTTACACAAAAATGCGAAACGGATAGTAGCGAGAACTAAAATATTCTTTCGTTCGTGCCATAAACTGTATGATCAAAACAAAATACCACCAAACAGCTCTTCCTTTTTTTCAAACAAGTTTTGCTTATTATTATTATTATTATTATTATTATTATTATTATTACTGACAGCGGCTGAAATTGTATAAATAAGTTGATAAGTATAACTGTTCAGCAGATGCTATTAATTCTGCACTCTCATATTTATCGGAATTTAACAATTTGTGAACACCCTGAATGTATACCTACGACCCGCCACTGGGAGAATCTTAGCTCTAACTCAGTTTGGAATCAGTACTGATAAAAATTCCTGAACTTACGAAAATAATACACTCGTCATGCCACGACATCCTGCTGTATTTGAATGTACTGACTCCATATGTTGTTTACTACGTAAAGTTGCAAATGTGCGCTACTTTTGATAACTGCAAGATTAAATTCAGTCCTCACTCAGTGATTTGCTGATTGTTGGTGGCTCGTTGACCTCATTCGAATAATTCATCTCCGTTGGCCGCGGCTTGTAATATAGTTGTTTTCAACCAAGTTAGGGTGAGTTTAAGCTTGACACCTCGCTGCTCGTCAGCCTGGCCCGGCGATGAGGAACCAAGTCGACTGAGTCACACCGGAGCATTTAACCTTAGCCAAAGCTGCTCGCCAAGGCCGGAATAACACTATCAAATATCTTTGTCAAAGATTTGATCAAAGATATGATCAAATATTCGACAAATTTATTTGACAAAGGTCTTTGTCGTGACGCTAAAAGGGGTATTACACTGTCATCATATTTTTCTTCAACGTTCAAGATGGCTGACAACAACATCTTATTAACCGCAGCAGTTTCATGTACCACAATTGCAATGTGTGCACACGTGGAAGAGAAGCGGGGGAAAAAAAGGAAATGTACCTGGAGGACGTTGTTGGTTTTACGACGAGACGATAAAAGCATTCAACAAAACTTATTACGTGAGCTTGTAGTGGAGGACGTCAAGCCATACATATATTACTTAAGAATGGATGAACATACATTTCCGTATATACTCAGTGAAGTTTATCCTCATATCACAAAGCACAATACTCACTTAAGAACTGCTATATCTGCAGTAGACAGGCTCACTGTGACACTCCGATTCTTTGGTACAGGAAGAGTTACTCTAGCTTACAGTACAGCACTCGAATACCACAGTTCACATTAACGAAAATAATAAATGTTTCAAATGCTACAAAAATGGCTCTGAGCACTATGGGATTTAACTTCTGTGGTCATCAGTCCCCTAGAACTTAGAACTACTTAAACCTAACTAACCTAAGGACATCACACACATCTATGCCCGAGGCAGGATTCGAACCTGCGACCGTAGCAGTCGCGCGGTTCCGGACTGAGCGCCTAGAATCGCTAGACCACCGCGACCGGCACGAAAATAATACCTGAAACGTGTGCAGCAATTTATAAAGTACTAAAGGACCAATGTCTGAAGGTAACTAAATCGCTTCAGGCAACTGCCGGGATGGTCCCTTTGAAAGGGCACGGCCGATTTCCTTCCCCATCCTTCCCTAATCCGATGAGACCGATGACCTCGCAGTTTGGTCTCTTCCCCCAAAATCAACCCAACCCTCTGAAGGTAAACAAATGTTCAATACACTTTATGTGCATTAAGAACTATTTTTATTTTATAAACAAATCAATTAAATTTTGTGTCCGAAAACCGTATCTCTCGGCTAATGACCTTCTCAATATTTTTATAGCTCTCCAATCTTCATGAACTATTTTTTTTTTTCATGGTGCCTCGCGTTGTAAAGCGCCTCATCAGCTTCATACATGTCTATCAATTTTGTAGTTGACGGTACAAACCAATTGTATGTACCAGCCATGTCTCTAAACACACTACAGATGACAGAACGCTGCAGCGACGCTAGCACTCCACGTGGTAACAAGTCACATTGCAGTGAACAGAAGACAAGCGACTTCATGATGAAATCTACAGCGAGGTCCTAGATTTGATCAAATTTGACGACGGAAGAGATTTGACAAAGTGCCCTATTACACCATCAAACTTCTGTGACATAAATATTTGACATATCAACTTTGACAAAGAAATTTGATAGTGTAATACCGGCCCAAGATCCCAAGATGCATCTGGTTTGCGTTTCGCGCCGCCAGCACCTCCGCCAGTCCTGAAACTTGATACATGGTTGCCTGCCTCAAGGCCACTCTAGCAGCGCGTTGTTTGACTGCTCCTCGTTGTGCGGTTTCTCCCACAGCTTATATCCATTTCTAAACCTCCATCTACATCCATACTTTCCAAACTAAAAGGCGTTAATTTTATACGGGAGTGGCCTGGTTCATTGCCCTATGTGACACCAATTTTGCTTGGTCGCGACGTTCCGATGGTAGCTGTTACACTATTGACCATTTAAGTTGCTATACCACGAAGATGACGTGCTACAGACGCGAAATTTAAACGACAGGAAGAATATGTTGTGATGTGCAAATGATTAGCTTCTCAGAGCATTCGCACAAGGTTGGTGCCGATGGTGACACCTACAACGTGCTAACATGAGGAAAGATTCCAACCGATTTCTCATACACAAACAGCAGTTGACCGGCGTTGCCTCGTGAAACTTTGGTTTGATGCCTCGTGTAAAGAGGAGAAATGCGTATCATCACGTTTCTGACTTTGATAAAGGTCGGATTGTAGCCTATCGCGATTGCGGTTTATCGTATCGCGACATTGCTGCTCGCTTTGGTCGAGATCAAATGACTGTTAGCAGAATATTGAATCGGTGGGTTCAGGAGGGTAATACGGAACGCCGTGCTGGATCCCAACGGCCTTGTATCACTAGCAGTCGAGATGACAGGCATCTTATCCTCATGGCTGTAACGGATCGTGCAGCCACGTCTCGATCCCTGAGTCAACAGATGGGGACGTTTGCAAGACAACAACCATCTGCACGAACAGTTCCACGACGTTTGCAGTAACATTGACTATCAGCTCGGAGACCATGGCTGCGGTTACCCTTGACGCTTCACCACAGACAGGAGCGTCTGCGATGGTATACTCAACGACGAAACTGGGTGCACGAATGGCTAAACCTCATTTTTTCGGATGAATCCAGGTTCTTTTTACAGCATCGTGATGGTCGCATCCGTGTTTGGCGCCATCGCGGTGAACACACATTGGAAGCGTGCATTCGTCATCGCCATACTTCCGTATCACCCGCGATATGCTATGGGGTGCCATTGGTTACACTTCTCGGTCACCTCTTGTTATCATTGACGGCACTTTGAACAGTGGACGTTACATTTCAGATGTGTTACGACCCGGGACTCTACCCTTCATTCGATCCCTGCGAAACCCTACATTTCATCAGCATACTGCACGACCGCATGTTGCAGGTCCTGTACGGGCCTTTCTGGATACAGAAACTGTTCGACTGCTGCTCTGGCCAGAACATTCTCCAGATCTCTCACCAATTGAAAACGTCCGGCCAATGGTGGCCGAGCAACTGGCTCGTCACAATACGCCAGTCACTACTCTTGATGAACTGTGGTATCGTGTTGAAGCTGCATGGGCAGCTGTACCTGACACGCCATCCAAGCTCTGTTTGACTCAATGCCCAGGCGTATCAAGGCCGTTATTACGGCCAGAGGTGGCTGTTCTGGGTACTGATTTCTCAGGATCTATGCACCGGAATTGCGTGAAAATGTAATCACATGTCAGTTCTAGTATAATATATGTGCCCAATGAATACCCGTTTATCATCTTCATTTCTTCTTGGTGTAGCAGTTTTAATGGCCAGTGGTGTTGTTGAACGCATCGGCTAATCGCTTGAAGGCTTTGTGGAATGCGCGTCTACGGCGCTTGGTTCGTTGAACCGCGCAGACCGCCGGCCTGGGCAGGTTCTTCGCGAGGTTGTTCTACGTGCGTCGCCCACGCATCCCATTTGCATCCCAGCAGCCCACACTCGAGTGCCCGCTAGCTGCTGGCCGCCCACTCTACTGCAGATGCCGGTCGTGCATTTCCTGACCAGCGGGCAGATGGCCCCGTATATCTTCCTTTGTGAAACAGCTCTGGCAGCGACAGAACTGGCCCCAGAAGCAGAGCTTGAGAGAGCCGATCTGTACTCTGTCTACACACGTGATCGTGTTTCGTACTGTACCACTGTAAGCTTTCTATGAAAATTTGTCTATCAATGAAAATACTGAATATTCTTTTTTCAAAAACTTCCTCCCCGTGTAACCTTGTGCTTTAGTTATCGTATTCATCTGCTGAACAATACTGACTGTTGGTTGGCTCTGTGTTGCGCATGTGAACAGTGTTGTGAAAAAGAATGTTAAACTTGGTGAAATACTAATTTGGAACAACGAAAACTAATCTAATTAAATACCAAAAGTTAGTAATTGTGTACTCAATGAAAACTGTTCAACTGCAGCTCAGTACTGAAGTTCATTATGAAGTGCAATTTCTGACTTGAAATGCCCACAAAAATAAAATACTGCTGTACTCAGAACAAAAATAACTATTTGAGATTACCTACACTGTTGACTAAATTAATCTGTTTGCGTAGCGCAACACCTGATAACCCCGACTACGAACTGTTTCAAAGCGAGATATGCCCTGAAAAAAAAATACTTTCCTTATACTGAGTATTTTATTTTGTGTCTGGTGTACTGACTTTCTAGAAACTAAACAGAAATCAGTGGTTGCTGCATCAGCTAAATAAAAAAAAAAAAACTAATTACAAGATTTGTATTTTTCTTGTCAGAAACAATCCTTGGCTTCATGTTATCGCATATCCACTATTTTATTAATTATATGACGGTGTATATATGTTAAAAAAAACGTCTGTTACACCTGGGGTGGAGATAAGTAGTGACTATGAATACTATTTTGTAATTTTAAGTATCTTTCATGGGTCTGGTGTCCGGGGTTTTTTTCTAATAACATTCCAGGTCTCGTCAATTATATTCACGTTTATTTGTAATTCCAAAGTCCTTGATACATCCAATTTGATACATATTCTCATTGATAATTCAACAGCTGACAGAGAGAACTTTCCCGAACAAAGGCTACCACACAAGTACAAACTGACAGACAGACTCACAGCACTGAACTGAACTCTCACTGCATGACAGCGTTCCCTATTTATACTTCACAAACAGTCAGTGTTTCTGATATTCATTATTACTGTATCGTGAAATTAATAGTTACAATTAAAATTTACAAATATACAAAAGGTTAACAATGAGAGTATGTACAAAATAAAATATCATTTTGTTACGGAAAAGTTTAGAAATCGTACAGTTTAATCTTTACAAGTAAATATGAGTTATTTACAATAATGCGTTTTGTTAATTAAAAAATGCAAATTAATTACCGCACAGAAAATGTTCCTAACATTTGTATTAGATATGCACAAGCTGTTTGATTTTTCTACAACAGTAAAATTTCGAAATATGCGTCCAAACGCAAGTAATGTAGTTAACTACAAGTGCTGGAAATGATAAGTTAATTATTTTGGTAATGATGATAGCTCTGGTTTACAAATTTGGGATTGAAGTTACATATTGCTAGAAATTACGTAATTTTAGATTTGGTTCTACCTTTTTTTTATTAAGTTACAATAACTTTTCCAAATAGAAATTTCGAGATCAATTTGCTGTTCATTAACGAAAGGAATAACGATACTAATATTTATGTTTGCTTATTGTTCAATGAATTACACACTGATTATTACATTCATTATTAAAAATATATGGTTCATAGTTATTATTATGTTACAAATGTACATATTATATAATAGTTAGTCGTTGTATTTAAATATCAGTCTTTGCTCAAAAAAAATCATTAGATCATAAATCACTCTTCCACAGTGTCTTAAATTTAATAACTGAAATGATCGATACCAGGCTACACATTCCAGGCATCGACTGTTATAGTAAAGCGGGGGGGGGGGGGGGGTCTGGTATGTTATAATGTCACGTAAGATTCAGTGCACACACGACAAAATATTCAAAACTTTACTAACTATGCCAGAAGAGGGTTTTACTTTAAAGAAGGTCGCACTTGAAAAATTAAACTCTGATTACTGTCGAAAAAAGCTGTACAACATAAGAGGAGCCTTAACAATTATAAAATTCTCTCAATACAGAAGTTCCGCCGTGTTGTTTGAGGCACCATGTCACGGACTGCGCGGCCCCTCCCGCCGGAGGTTCGATGGGTGTGTGTGTTGTCCTTGGCATAAGTTAGTTTAAGTAGTTTGTAAGACAAGGGACCGATGACCTCAGCAGTTTGGTCCCTTAGGAATTCACACACATTTGAACATTTTTTGAACAAAAGTTACAGGGATTCCAACCAACTGCGTTGTTTGTTACATACTAAAAGCAGAGAGATCCATTTAATACTAATCATGAATTTTATTGGTTATTTGAGGACAAAAATTTCCTTCAATTAGCGGTACTGTCAAACATTTTATTTTTGCGCATGCATTGGTTACAAAAATCTTCCAAAAAATTTTCTCCGTTAGGAGAATCTGTAACGTATGCTTATGAACAAGTTTTCATCTCCATTATGAAGTCTTTCAGCTAGTTTCTCTCAGTTTCAGTAATATTGAATCTCCTTCCCTTAAAAACTCAACTGTTCGGTACTATTCTTCAAATAAGAAAGCCCCATCGCTGCACAACTGACAGGCGAGAAAGCGAACCGTAGACACATTTAAATACATAGTGAAGGACCTTATTCATTGCTCGTCCAGAGCGCTCATTCATCTTTGTCCCTGTACAGGAAAGGTGAATTATTTACAAGGGCAGAAAACATGTGTAAACCTCACACCACGTTCTCGTTAGTGTGACACCAAATACTGGCGATACATTCATACGTCTCTATTCTAGAAATTGTTTACTTGAAAATAAAAACATGCTAAATGATACTCCTTGTGCAACGATGCGGTTATTTGTTGTTCGTCCTACAGAAATAATGTCCACTCACCTTGCGGTGAATTTCTTCTTCTGCAGTCCAACCCGCACGACTAACCTGTTACAAATTGCGCAATTTGTACGTCGCCTAGAGAAAGCTGAGCCGGAAAGTAGTCGCACTACACGCTTTCTACAAATGGCATGAAATGGTTTCTAATATCAGGTTAAATGAGCTATTAAACGATAGATAATCTGTGAGTGAAAGCTCCAGTTTATTGTTACTAGCTTGATACGAAAACACCGCCAAGCCCGTGCTACTGTTGAGTTATAGATCCATCGCTCACACGCCATCATTGCTCCTTGTAACGGTGAGCTTATGATATCCGTCCGAACCAGTTAATAAAAAGGTTACAAAACGGGTTGTTTGTGGCAAATGTTACACAGATTGACTACCACGAATTTTCAGTTCACGGTCACGGTCACTTCACGGTCACGATTTTGATTAATTCAAAAGAAACAGTTTGCACATTAAAACCATGAGTTTGTGCACTCATCTTTCTCATTCGTTCGCGCTCACTTTGCGGTACTCAACCGTCAATTTTAACCCATAATTGCGCAGAATACTCTTACTTATTCATAGCTCGTAACACACGCGCCCGGAACATTGCAAAGGCTCCGAACGCTTTAGAAAGCAATTCTCTCACTCCACAAAATACGCGTGAACATGCTGCCCTCCGATTGGCTAATACACGTCGTAGCCAATACGATATTTGTATTGATCCGCGTAATTCCGTTGTTTTTTTTACGTTTGACCAGTCACTAATTGATAGTCTTTTATGACCAAATTATTAAATGAAGGAATTTATAAAGTCCACAATTATCAAAATAGCTCTCGATTTAAATAACTGAATTGTCGTAAAACGTTTCTTGCTTTCCTAGCCCCGTAAACTGGCTAGTTGCACTTCACAATTTTTCCCAACTGCAACTGACATGGACAGACGAAAAGTAGCATATGCAAGCTACTTCGAATCGATTATTAGGTATGGTATTGTTTTCTGGGATAACTCGACAAACATAGTGCGGATACTAAAAATACAGAAAAAATCATACTAAATATGTGCACTGCAAATCACAAAGAACCATGTCGACCATTATTTAGAAAACTTAAAATATTAACTCTGCCATTCTTATACATATATGATATTATTATATTTTTGTACACCAGACATGAATTAGTTGAGGGAAACCATTTTGTCCATTCACATGATACCAGAAACAAAGAAAATTTTGTGCTCCCCACCCACCGCTTCAGACTGTATGCCCAGGGACCTCAATACATGGGAATAAAAATTTGTAATAAATTAAAAGGGAACAAGTTGATGCAGATGAATTTAGGTTCACTTGAAAGAAAACTATATGAGGTACTCAAACTGAAGTGTTATTACTCAGTGGAAGAATTCATGAGGGACAAACTGGAAATTTGAGCTGGGTACAATGTGTTATTCTTATAGTGCTGTTATTTATTATAGTGCTATTATTTATTAATCTAAAATTATTGCAATTGTTTTATAAATTTTTGACATGTCTCCTGTACGCAAACGAAATGGATTGCAAACGTACGTCACGAGATGAATAACACACAATTCAATTCAACAGTATTGTTCCCATAGTATACTGCCTCGACTCCTAAGAATTATACAGTCCGTAAGATGCTGACACCTTTCGGCGACAGCTGTAACTACTTGAAACTGTTGCTGGATTGGAGAGCACATCTGCCAGGCGATAGCCATAACTCCTGTCTGCAGGGAACTGTCCATTCTTATTAACTGCTATGGGCGCGATGTAAAGGCGCTACGCCTCATATGTGCATAGTCATTGTGCTAGCCGGACTTTTCATAGCGCTTTCGGACTCGCGAATGATTCCTTGAGCTGATTTCACACAATTTGTTACAACCACCGGCCGCGATGCTCGAAGCTCCCTGACCGTCAATACATGACGTCTGTCTGGTCGTGATTCATCGCCGTTGCTCCTTCGTGTTTGCACTTCACATTCCCATCAAAGTTGATTAGGACAGCTTTCGATGGGCGCGCGTTAGAAGTCCCTGAGCTCTTGTGACACTTATTCTGCCGTTGCTGCTTTTCTTCTGAGAACAGAATACTCCCCTCCTCCGTTGATATCGGCTGGTCCGCCTTTCGTGGCTGCTAGTGGTCAACTCCGCACGAGTCATCAACGGCCATAGTTGGCTTTCACGCAGTAAATCCTCAGCGACTCTCCTCCGTATCACGTTGCAAAGACATCCTAAGGATACAGTGAGTCTAAAAAGGTATTCGTCTAGTTGTAATAATTTTTTAAAAAAACTTAGTATGTCACGTGAAAGGAAGCGAACATAAAATGTGAACATCCAGTCATATGCAACGAACCATGGTAAGTCATTTTTATTTGTGGACAAGGAAATAAATACATCCACAGCGATGACAAATTTGTCAAAATGAAGAATTTATTCAAGGGCTATTTCAAAAAGTATTCGTCCACTCATTTTTTTTTAAATTTGCAGTCTGAAAATATGAATTCAGTTACAAAAATTAATATTTAGTGGTGTTTCCCTTTGCAGCTATTACTGCTTGTAGTAGTCTGGCCATCGACTTGATAAAGTTTGCCGTCAGAGAGGCTGGAATTTAGTCCCATTCGTCTTGAAGTGCCTCTTTTAGGTCTCTTTTGTTAGAAATGTGTCTTCTACTGATGCTATCTTCCAGTACTTTCCCAAGGTGTTCAGTAGGATTAATGTCTGGGCTCTGAGGAGAGGTGTTTTAAGTTGTTTTATGGTATTGTACGAGAGCCACAGCCTTGTGTTTAGAGCCGTATGCTTTGGGCCGTCATCTTGTTGAAAAATGTAAGATCCTCGCGGACCTAATTTTTCGGCGCTAGGATTCAGATTGTCCTTTAAAATGTTGATATACATAGCGTGATCCATTGTACCTTCTATGAAATGTAATTTCCCAACACCTGGAGCACTCATACAGCCCCACGCCGTCAGGGAGCTACAACTGTGTTTAACCATTGGCACTAGATTGCGTGGCAGCATTTCCGCATTCTTCTTACGCCACTTCTTCTTACCCCACACCATTCGCCTGCCATCCGACCCTAACATATTATACTTACTCGCATCAGAAAATATTACTCTATTCCAGAAGCCGTCCTATTTGTATCTGTATTTCATCGCAAAACGAAGACGTTTCTTTCGATTCTGTTCACTGATCCAAAACTTCTTGCCCGGTACCCGGCCGTGATACCCTAAGTTTTCAAGGTATTTATGATTGTGTTGACACGTACCTTCTTTCCCCTAGACTCTCACTCCCCAGACAACTAAGGAGCGCTGATTTTAGGTTTCTTCTTCATTTCCCTCATGATAAATCTCACGTCTGCATCAGTCAAAGTGCGAGGGCGTCCGGTACGTGATTGCTTTCTTAATGATTTTGTTGCGTAAAATCGATCTGTTATCGACTGAACCGTCGATCTAGGCCTAGCGACTACATTAGCAATCTCGTAAGATGACTTGCACTCATTATGCAAGCGCAGAATAAGTTTCCTTTCGGTCAGCGTCGCCTCACCACCCTTACGGCCCATGGCGCTAATTGCACTGTGTCGGCGCCGTTCAGAACCACAGCAGGCGATAGAGTGGGGCCGCGTACGGTTGACTCTAGTGTGTGCCGTGGGTCAGCGTTGTAGTTTAATCTCTGCTCGCAGAATTTTGGCATGTTCAAATGGTGGACGAATACGTTATGAACTAGCTCTTATATTACCTCTTCTATTTTGTTAACCTTGCTGTCGATTTGGATGTATTTCTTCCCTTGCTTTTCAACAAAAATGACTTACCGAGGTACTTCTTACATGACTGGATCTTTAGATTTTGTATTCATTTCTTTTCATGTTACACAGACTTTGTTTTGTAAGAGATGTGCAGCTTGAAGAATACTTTTGGACTCACTGTAAGTCCCCTCACGTGTATTACTGCGTGGTCGGACTGACTCCACCCTTGTTATTGTTCCAGGTGCGGCGATGAGCTGAGTGCACGGAAACCAACCAGCCATGCGGGAAGAGGAGCTCGAGGTGGCCATCAAGGTAAGAAACCACAGTGAGGCATTAATCCCCCTGTCTCCCAGCAGAGTAGCTTCGGTATACATACCAAAAGAAAGTAGTTATGTAAAATGTCAAAGTACATTGTACTGCATGTGTCAGTCTTCTCCAATGAACCGTCATGAGAACAGGACGGACGATCCAAAAGCAACCAGAAGTCCCTACCAGTCCGCAGAGGGCCATAGTGACCGGTTCTCCTGCTGTGTGCCACTTCGATGCTCTGCTTTGAATCACGAGACCAAAGTTCCTCTTTTTCCTAGGATACGCGTCCAGGAGTCCGTCTTTCTACATGGTGTTGCATCTGTTTGGTCATTTTATGTTGCGGACCCCACACAATAGTGTACTCACATAAAGCTTTTGCCAGAACCTAAACTCCATTTACCCCTGACGGTTCTTTGGTCACAAGAACTTGCTCCCTTTCATGCTGTTGATCTTATATCTTTCCACATTGTTCGAGTGTGACCTTACTAATGCACGTGCATTCTTTCTCAGTTGAATGACTATAACAGCATTAACTTTTAGGAGGATGATTAAATGAAGGATAAGAGGAGCACGCCTGAAGAACGTTTTCATTAAATGTCTTCAGTATGTACTGCCGTATCAGTACACAAACATCTTTAAATAGTAAAATGGATGTTTCGGCTGTCCTGCTTCAGATTTCCGCTGGGCGTGTATCATTACTTACCGGTAACTCAGAAAGATTTAACTGAACTTGACACCGGCTGCAGAAACCTACGTACATCGAGAAATTTTTTCTCTAGAGACATTAAAAGAATATACTGTAGTGTGCCATATGTTCTGATTACGTTCCTATATTACCAGCAGCTCAAAAAAAATCATGATCCGCCTGCATGCGAGGCTACATGGAATAAATAACCTGCAGTGATGACGTGTTGATCTCTATTTCCAGTCAGCTGTTAACGTTCATGCTATCCTCCCTAACAGTTCTTGCAGGAAAAGAAATAAAAACACCAACTGTGTGTAATTATCGTCGCCTGTACCTCCGCTTCCCCTCTTGTAAAATTTTACTCATTAACTTTCTCGGCACGACAGCACAACATGCGTCTCTCTTTTTGTTGCCTGTCGCATTCATCCTGAGCCTTTTCTAACACCCACTAACTCGTCTCTTGCCGCTTTAATTATTTTTGCCTCTGTTTCAGTTCCGCAACACTACCCGAAACCTTGGAATGACCTAGTGTGTATTGTGTATGAAACCTGGGACCTAGAAACGACAGAGGCTCCCTCATGCAGTAGCCCGCCTCGCAGGCCACCCACCCCACCGGCGTCCCACACCGAAGCCAAGGTTATTGTGCGGTTCGGCCCCCAGTGGACCCCCCTCCCCCACCGGAAACGTCTCATACCAGACGAGTGTAACCCCCTATGTTTGCATGGTAGAGCAATTATGTTGTACGTGTACGTGGAGACAGTATTTGCGCAGCAATCGGCGACTTAGTGTAACCGAGTCAGATGGAAAACCGCCTAAAAACCATCCACAGACTGGCCGGCACATCGTACCTCGACACTAATCTGCAGGGCGGATTCGTGCCGCGGACCGGCACGCCATCCCGCTCGTCAAGCAGCGCGTTAGACCGCGCGGTTAGCCGAGCGGGCAGAATGACTTTGAATCTCCATTATTTAAACCTGTTACACTTACTGATGTTCCAGTTAGTTAGTGGTTTGGAAGGTACTCTTCCCGGGTATATATATACCATCTGGTGAGCAAGATGTATGAGACAGGCGAAATTCCCTCAGACTACAAGAAGAATATAATAATTCCAATCCAAAAGAAAGCAAGTGTTGGCAGATGTGAAAATTATCGAACTATCAGTTCAATAAACCACAGCTGCAAAATACTAACGCGAATTCTTTACAGACGAATGGAAAAACTGGTAGAACCCGACCTCGTGGTAGATCAGTTTGGATTCTGTAGAAACGTTGGAACTCGTGGCGCAATTCTGATCCTACGACTTATCTTAGAAAACAGATTAAGGAAAGGCAAACCTACGTTTCTAGCATTTGTAGACTGAGAAAGCTTTTGACAATGTTAACTGGAAAACTCTCTTTCAAATTCTGAGGGTGGCAGGGGTAAAATACAGGGAGCGAAAGGCTATTTACAATTTGTACAGAAAGCAGATGGCAGTTATTAGAGTCGAGGGGCATGAAAAGGAAGCTGTGGTTGAGAAGGGAGTGAGACAGGGTTGTAGCCTGTCCCCGATGTTATTCAATCTGTATATTGAGCAAGCAATAAAGGAAACAAATGAAAAATTCGGAGTAGGTATTAAAATCCATGGAGAAGAAATAAAAACTCTGAAGTTCGCCGATGACATTGTAATTCTGTCAGAGACAGCAAAGGACTTCGAAGAGCAGTTGAACGGAATTGACAGTGTCTTGAAAGTAGGGTGTAAGATGAACATCAACAGAAATAAAACAAGGATAATTGAATGTAGTCGAATTAAGTCGGGTGATGCTGCAGGAATTAGATTAGGAAATGAGACACTTAAAGTAGTAAAGGAGTTTTGCTATTTAGGAAGCAAAATAGCTGATGAAGGTCGAAGTAGAGAGGATATCAAATGTAGACTGGCAATGGCAAGGAAAGCGTTTCTGAAGAAGAGAAATCTATTAACATCGAGTATAGATTTAAGTGTGAGGAAGTCGTTTGTGAAAGTATTTGTATGGAGTGTAACCATGTATGGAAGTGAAACGTGGACGATAAGTAGTTTAGACAAGAAGAGAATAGAAGCTTTCGAAATGTGGTGCTACAGAAGAACGCTGAAAATTAGATGGGTAGATCACATAACTAATGAGGAAGTATTGAATAGGATTGGGGAGAAGAGGAGTTTGTGGCACAACTTGCTAGAAGAAGGAATCGGTTGGCAACACATGTTCTGAGGCATAAAGGGATCACCAATTTAGTACTGGAGGGCAGCGTGGAGGGTAAAAATCGTAGAGGGAGACCAAGAGATGAATACACTAAACAGATTCAGAAGGATGTAGGCTGCAGTAGGTACTGGGAGATGAAGAAGCTTGCACAGGATAGAGTAGCATGCAGAGCTATATGAAACCAGTCTCAGGAACCAAGACAACAATATATATACGTTTAATCAACAGACGAAACGTGTCGTTTAGATGATGTATGAGTCAGTTGACATTGTAACAATGACTTCACGAGCCTATATGTCAGTAGAAGCTGCTTCTCTTCAAGGTGAAGTTTGTGTGGTAATCAAGCGCCGAGGGGAAGTTCAGCTATATGCGTTGCATCAGTGTATGCATTTGTATCACTGTCGATTCCAGCCATCATACTTTGCCATCGAATGTTTTTTTCTCTTTTATGGAAGTGAAAAATAAACATACGCTAACTTTTTCTGTTATTCATTGGTAACGAAACATCAGAATATGCACAAAAATACTCTTAAGAGAAGTCGTGGGCTTGCACCTCTAAATACATCAATAACTTTAAATGTGTAAAAGGTAATTATATTCAAGAAAACTTGGAAATTTTAGAATTTTATGGTGGCTCGTATACTTTGCAAATAAACCATACGTTGATCTCAGGTGGTTACTTTGAACACAAGCAGGTGGCCATAATATTGTGACAAAACCGTGTATTTTTGTGACTATATATATTTCTAGTTCCGCGTTAGACTGAAAAAAAACTGTCCGTTTTGAACAACCAATGTATTTTAATGAAACAAATAAAGGAAAACGTGACTGGCTTAAAACACACGTCGTACGCTACATTTTTCCTCGGGTACATAAAAACTCATGAGATAGTGCAGGCATTGGTAATAAAATGCATTAAACTCTTCAGCAGCTAGTTGCGATCGTAACTTGTTCAGTAGTAGCGTACGGTTTCCTGTAGAAAACGCTTAGTCGGTTGTCAGATAAAGCGTGCTGTTTAATACGATGCGCGTTTCTGTTTTAGGTGTTTCCACCTACTAGTACACAACGTCACTGCGGGACATCTAACTGTGCTCTCAACTGATTTTGTGCTTGTTGAGAACCAGGCAGTCGTAATACTGCATTCCATAACTTGGGTAGAAATTAGCCGTGTTCGGCCATAAATTCTACGTCAGACGTGATTGTCAGTTTCCTAGCGTTGTGTTTGAGATAGCGCTGTCGAGATAGCGAATTTTGCGCCATGGCTCATGAGAAACTGACTGCAGTAAGAGTAACTTACAGAAAAGCTTTTAGTGAATCAAGGAATGATGGTCTATGTTCATTAGCCACAACATTAAAACATTTCATCTCATATTCAACTACGTTTCGAAAACACTACCTCATAATCACGGAGCCATCCGTTTAAGCTAATTCGTGTGATGCGTGTTATTTGCTTTCCACGTTTTTTCAGCCAAGCTGGTTATGCAATTTAATCACAAAAAAGCTTTACGTACTGCAATTACAGTGTGACATGTCACATGGTTACATAAAAAATTTGTTGCGTAACGTAATGAGTATAATCGCAAAATACTGATCGGAATTATTTACAGAAGAATCGAGGCCGACCTCGGAGAAATCAATTCAAATTTCGTAGAAATGTAGGAACATGAGAGGTGATACTGAACTTACATTGGAGACAGGCAGAACAATGGCAAAGTATGTACCCGCCCTCGTGTGGGTTGCGAATGTGTGTTTTGATAAACATGTATATGTTTTGAATCTTGGTCATTACGTTCTGTAGCTTACACTGCCGCAAAATAATTAGTACACCGGGAAAGACAACGTCGATTTTGATCCGATGACGGTATATGCCTCCTGCGGGACATTAAACGTATTGATAATGGTTTCAACGTCACCCGCCAACAGATAGTGTAGGGGCATAACTACCAGAGCGCCATCTGTGCCTAACGTTTAATAGGGAATGCTCACAGCCAGAAGGCGACCGGGTTCGACAACGAGGTGGCGGGACTGTAGTATTCGTCAAAAACACAGTACGACATCATCAGGAGGATCTAGCACCCCTAAAATCACTGGAAGCCACGGCGGTTACAATCTTCACGGCAATAGGTAACATAACTCTGGTGGCGGCGTATCTTAGCCTCAAGAAACAGTTGGTAGCCAGAGATTTTCATGCTGTCTTCGGCCGACTCAGTAAGGTCTTGTTGGGAGGAGACCTTAACTCCAAACATGGGGCTTAGCATAAAAGCAGGGCCAACCGATGAGGACAGCTACTCTACGATCTACCGAACGATCAAGTCGCCATCTATGGGACACGGGAGCCAACACGAATCCCGGACTTTGCCGTCCATTCTCGATATAGTGATTGTTAAAAACGTCGCTGCAAATCTACAGCTCAAGATCATCCAGGACCTGTCATCTGATCATCTATCAGTTCCCGGACTTCTCGACGGTGGCGGCCTCCCAATACCACCTCCAAGCTCCAGAGCTAACTGGGACTTACCTTTACAATAACGCCCGACCGACCCAAGCCGTCTCTACAGTTTCGGAAACTGATATCACTGGGGCAACTTTGAGAGCTAAAAATCAGCAAGCAACAAGACGTGCAGCAACTGGTATCTTTCATCTCAATGAAATCAAGCATCACCGGAATACTCGCAGAAAACGATGGCAACGGCACAGACATCCAGAATATAGCCGGATGATGTTTCGTTTGTCCCGGGAGCTACGCCGCCGAGCTGAAGAATGGCGGCAAGACTGTAAGTAGGATGTTTAGGTTTTTATGTTGGTAACGCCACGTAGCGCTCTATATGAAAATCACCGACTGTGCTGTGTGCAGTCATGTGGCTGGTTTGCATTCTTGGAATTTGCTATTGTAGTGTTGGGCAGTTAGATGTGAACAGCGCGTAGCGTTGCGCAGTTGGAGGTGAGCCGCCAGCAATGATGGATGTGAGGAGAGAGATTTCAGAATTTTGAGAGCGGACGATCTGGACCTGTGTCCATCAGGAAGAGTAAATTTGTAATATTGGATATGGTGAACTGATATGTACACTCCTGGAAATGGAAAAAAGAACACATTGACACCGGTGTGTCAGACCCACCATACTTGCTCCGGACACTGCGAGAGGGCTGTACAAGCAATGATCACACGCACGGCACAGCGGACACACCAGGAACCGCGGTGTTGGCCGTCGAATGCGCAGCATTTGTGCACTGCCGTCGTCAGTGTCAGCCAGTTTGCCGTGGCATACGGAGCTCCATCGCAGTCTTTAATACTGGTAGCATGCCGCGACAGCGTGGACGTGAACCGTATGTGCAGTTGACGGACTTTGAGCGAGGGCGTATAGTGGGCATGCGGGAGGCCGGGTGGACCTACCGCCGAATTGCTCAACACGTGGGCCGTGAGGTCTCCACAGTACATCGATGTTGTCGCCAGTGGTCGGCGGAAGGTGCACGTGCCCGTCGACCTGGGACCGGACCGCAGCGACGCACGGATGCACGCCAAGACCGTAGGATCCTACGCAGTGCCGTAGGGGACCGCACCGCCACTTCCCAGTAAATTAGGGACACTGTTTCTCCTGGGGTATCGGCGAGGACCATTCGCAACCGTCTTCATAAAGCTGGGCTACGGTCCCGCACACCGTTAGGCCGTCTTCCGCTCACGCCCCAACATCGTGCAACCCGCTTCCAGTGGTGTCGTGACAGGCGTGAATGGAGGGACGAATGGAGACGTGTAGTCTTCAGCGATGAGAGTCGCTTCTGCCTTGGTACCAATGATGGTCGTATGTGTGTTTGGCGCCGTGCAGGTGAGCGCCACAATCAGGACTGCATACGACCGAGGCACACAGGGCCAACACCCGGCATCATGGTGTGGGGAGCGATGTCCTACACTGGCCGTACACCTCTGGTGATCGTCGAGGGGACACTGAATAGTGCACGGTACATCCAAACCGTCATCGAACCCATCGTTCTACCATTCCTAGACCGGCGAGGGAACTTGCTGTTCCAACAGGACAATGCACGTCCGCATGTATCCCGTGCCACCTAACGTTCTCTAGAAGGTGTAAGTCAACTACCCTGGCCAGCAAGATCTCCGGATCTGTCCCCCATTGAGCATGTTTGGGATTGGATGAAGCGTCGTCTCACGCGGTCTGCACGTCCAGCACGAACGCTGGTCCAACTGAGGCGCCAGGTGGAAATGGCGTGGCAAGCCGTTTCACAGGACTACATCCAGCATCTCTACGATCGTCTCCATCGGAGAATAGCAGCCTGCATTGCTGCGAAAGGTGGATATACACTGTACTATTGCCGACATTGTGCATGCTCTGTTGCCTGTGTCTATGTGCCTGTGGTTCTGTCAGTGTGATCAAGTGATGTATCTGACCCCAGGAATGTGTCAATAAAGTTTCCCCTTCCTGGGACAATGAATTCACGGTGTTCTTATTTCAATTTCCAGGAGTGTATATGTATGATGACTTTGGAACATTCTTAAGGTAAATACATTGTTCTCTGTCAATGTCTTTCATTTGCTAACTATACCTATCAGTAGTTAGTGACTTCAGTAGTTAGAATCTTTTATTTAGCTGGCAGTATTGACGCTCGCTGTATTGCAGTAGTTAGAGTAATGAAGATTTTTGTAAGGTAAGTGATTGATGGAAAGGTATAGGTTATTGTTAGTCAGGGCCATTCTTTTGTAGGGATTATTGAAAGTCAGATTGCGTTGCGCTAAATATATTGTGTGTCAGTTTAGTGTTGATCAGAATAAGTAAAGAGAAATGTCTGAGTACGTTCAGTTCTGCTCAGCTGTTTGAAAATCAAATAACGTGACAGGTTCATCAGCACAGTAATTCATTAATTTTTCTCAGGGGACGTTTCAAGACCTGTGGGAAACAAAGATGAACGAAATGTTCCTCCAGACTAGGGAAGAGTGGCAATTTGTCAGGGCACTACGCCCAACGAGACCGCCAAAGAGAGCAACACGCGGCCCTGATGGCCTCATATACGACTCGCTTGGCCAAGCTGGATTATATGTCGACGTATATGAACACCACATGACAACTCCGAGCCCACAGGATGCAGAGGACGCGTTTCCCGCAGCGAATCGCCGACTTCCGCCAATTCTCCTGACAACAGAGGCCTGTTCTTGGCACTCCTGCTGAAATTAGAAAACTCAACAGGAAGACGAACAACTCGGTGCCTGGCAGGGATTCTGTGACCAACGTCGACTTAAGCAGCTTCCGAGAAAGGCCATCGTTCTCTTAACTCGAATTATCAACAGCTGCTTACTCAAGGGCTGCTTTCCTGCAAATTGGGAGACGATGAAGACGACCGCTATTCCCAAAAGAGGAAAAAACCCATCGTTGCCAGACAGCTACCGCCCGATTAGTCTGTTGCCCACACTCGACAAAATATTGGAACGGGAGCTGCTACAGCATCTCAAAGAGCATCTGGAAGAAAATATCATCATCTGCCACGAACAATTTGGCTTCCAGCCACGGTTATCGGCGTAGCTTCAGCTGCCAGAGTCCATAAAAGTCAACCTGCATAGAGGAAATTCCACAGTTGGGGTTCTCCTAGATATCGAGAAGGCATATGATTGGGCGTGGCGTGACAAGCTTATAGTCAAACTAGTCGATCAAACCCATCTCCCCAACTGTTAGATCAAGCCGATTGATAGTTTTGTGCAGGACGGGCGCCTGTTTGTACAAATAGATGGGAAGAAGTTATCACTGAAAACTGCCTCAGCTGGCATCCCGCAGGGAGCGGTGATATCGCCATGCCTGTTTAATTTGTATTTTAACGACATTCCCACCATTCAACACGTCACCGCCAGTCCGTACGCCGATGTCACGGCCTTCCTAACCTCTGGAAGGAACATCGAACAACTTGTCAACAGAGGGCAAAAAAATCACCCTAAACCCTACGAAAACTACAGCAATAATGTTTACGTGAAACGGCCGGAAAAGAGGCCGCTACTTACCATCAGTGGATAGCCAGTACCCTGGACTACGACGACGAAATACCTGGGAGTGATACTGGATAAAGGGACGACTTTTACCCCACACATACAAGATATAAAATTGTTGATCCGGGCACTCACATCGTTTTTCACTCGCAGGAATAAAAACTCATCAACGAAATTAAAACTTTATAGGGCAACGATACAACCCTCCCTGCTGTGCAGCTCGACGACTTTGTGAACAACATGTGACTCTAATATACGCAGTTTGCAACCACTACAAAACAGATATTTGAAGTGGAACCTAGGCGCCCCAAGGTGGGCCAGGACGAGAGAAAAACACGAGCTGACTGAAGAAACCTACGTCGCCGAGAAGATAAAAGACCAGGCAACTCGTCTTTTTCACAAATTAGACGAGTAGCGGGGGAATGCCTGCCAACTTGCGAATGTAGGCCAAGCCCTACCATGACATTGCCACAAATACAAGGTGTCTAGAGCCATTATTGCAACCTCCTCCCTCCCCCCCCCCCCCACCCCCACCTCCCAGGACCATCAGAGATGATGCAATGTTCAATTACTCGGTATCTCACATGTAAATAGGAGGTAGACTGAAAAGTTATGCCTCCACCTTCGTAACTCTTCGACAGACGACTGTCACTAAACCAGTGACAAAATTCCACGCATGTGCCATTGTCGCCAGTGTGAAGACTGTGGGCATGGTGTATGTGACAATGGCCACAAGTTTTCCGAATGTAATGTTCGTCATATCCGTGTCCGTATGTCATTTATAACGCGCAATAAGGCGCCAAGTCCGGTCAGTAGGACTACGCTGCACGATTCCAACAATGTGTTACTGTTCCTGCATAGGTTGTAGAATCAACGTTTGAAAGAAAAATGGGAACTTGAAAGAATATCTGTTTCACGCAGTGTCCTGAAAACTATGATAAACTCTCTACGGTCAGGAATTCTACGTGCCGGATAGCGCCGACGGTATTCTTCGACAGCAGCACAGCACTACCATCGCAAAAGCCGTGAGCAACCATCATAATTGCATATTCTTCACTAATGCAGATGAGCGGCGTTTTAGCCAGTTAGAGTACAAACACAGTTAGTCGATGCTTCTCTCTGACACAGTCTCAATCCTTCGCAGTACTGCACTCAGACACAAAATGGGCAACTTCGCCTTCAACAGGTTAGTTTAATGACAGAGATCCCGACCAAAGAGGTTGGGCTACAACAAAACGTCAATAAAGTTGGGTGCGTAAGACACACACCTAGGCGCCACTAGCCCAAAAATAATTGTGCATTAAATGTGTTCTGGCTCTCAAACTATTCGGAATAGGATATTATGTCCATCTCAAGTATTTTGCTTCAAATTAACGTTCCTGTCATATTCCTGAATACTGACCATCTCTCCTGGAACACCCTTTATAACTGAACAATTCAGTAGTGACGTTGATCATGCTCACTTTTACATAACTGTATTTAAATTCATATCATCAAACAGTGCGTTCTGCAATGTCAAATCAGTGCGGTGGTTTGCTATCTGAATAGTTCTCTATAGCAAAATAATTTAACGTACTTTTCTCATATCTGCTCTTGTAAAATAGTATTTACAAAGGTTGACTGAAAAGTAATGCCTCCACCTAAGTAAATCTTCAACATTTGCCAGCTTTGGTATGCGGCAGGAACTGGCTTTTTCCATAGCCTCTTCTTTACAACTGCAGTTGGCGTGAAGCCTTAGAATTGAATCGTTGTGTTGTTACAGTGTAAAGTATGGAACCCTGCGCAGACGGTCGGTCAATGCGATTTAAGCAACGTGCACTCATTGAATTCTTCACAGCAGAAGGTGTCACCCCAAAGGAGATTCATCAGACAATGAAAGCAGTTTACGGTGATTGTGTTGATGTTAGTACTGTGCGTCGTTGGGCGAGTAAGTTTAAAGATGTTGAGGCGGGAACATCTGACCTGCTGGACAAACAAAGAGTTGGGCGTCCTGTGACAGCAACCACCGAGTTCCACAAGCAAAATGTTGACAGATTGATTCAGGACGATGGTCGTATCACTCAGAGAGAAACTGCAAACACAATCGGCATTTCATAAGAGCGTGTGGGTCACGTTATTGCATTGCTTGGCTGTCTGAAGATCTGTGCATGATGGGTAGCCCGGATGCTGACTCATGAAATGAAAGCGCACAGACTTGAAACTTGTCCTGAACTCCTCTCGCGTTACGAGAATGAAGGTGACGTCTTTCTCCATTCAATTGTGACAGGAGACGAAACGTGCGTGCGCCATTACGACCCAGAGACGAAACGTTAGTCTATGGAATATCGACACAGAGACTCGTCCCAGAAAAAGAAATTAAAATCACAGCCCTCAGCTGGAAAAATCATGGCCACATAGTTCTGGGACGCAGATGGTGCTATCCATGTTGATTTCCTTCATTGTGGAACAACGATAAATTCAGAGCGTTACATCACAACGCTGCGAACTCTGAAACGATGGCTAACAAGGGTCCGAAAGGAAAATGGAAATGTTTTCCTGCAGCACGACAATGCCAAACCACACACTTCACGTGCCACAGCAGAACGTCAGAGACTGAATCTCACCGCCGTACGGCATCCTCCATACAGTCCATATTTAGCACCGTCTGACTTCCATCTGTTCCCGATAATGAAAGACGATCTCAGGGACATCATTATGCTTCTAATGAAGACGTTGAGGGAACTGTGAGACTGTGGTTGCGGAAACAGATTGTCGACTGCTTCCGTGACGGCTTCAGGAAACTTGTTCATCGTTGGCCGAAATGTATCCAGTTGGCTGGTGATTTTGTGGACAAGTGAATATTGGTAATTAAAGATCACATTCTAAGGATTATTTCTGCGTTTGATCTACTAAAATATTCGCATCCAAACCTAATTAACGAAGGTGGAGGCATTAATTTTCATTCAACCCTCGTAGTTACTGTCAATCACTCGTATGAAAATGTTCAAATGTGTGTGAAATCTTATGGGACTTAACTGCTAAGGTCATCAGTCCCTAAGCTTACACACTACTTAACCTAAATTACCCTAAGGACAAACACACACACCCATGCCCGAGGGAGGACTCGAACCTCCGCCAGAACCAGCCGCACAGTCCATGACTGCAGCGCCCTAGACTGTTCGGCTAATCCCGCGCGGCACACTCGTATGACTACGTAGCCAACACCCTCAAAGGAGTCAAGGACCCACAGAGAGCCCAAATCCCTTGCAAGCGAATACACAAGAAAGTGAAACTATTTCTCACATCTTGCCATCCCAGAAGAAGAAATCGCTAAAAGCGATCACTCTTTGGACACAACATGCAAAAAAAAAAAAAAAAAAAAAAAAAAAAAAAAAAGCTCGAAGGCTCAGCGTGATGCAAGTGCGAGAAGCTAGCAGACAGCCATGTCACAGAGACGCACTCGTGCTTCCTACAGCCAACTGAGCAAGTCTGAACGGCGTCAGATTGTGGTCTTCCCAGTAGCGGGATGGTCCTTTCGGAGAAACGCCACACAAGTCGAACATACGGCGTCAGTTGTGAAACGGTGCGGTGTCAGTGATCACGCGAACATTCTCACGCCCGTAGACAAGGTTCTGGACGTCCATGCAGCACCGACGCCGCCAGGATCGTCGTATTGTAAAGGCAGCAGTCGCAGATCGTCCAGCTACCACAGTACAGATAAGAGGGCTTGTGAGCCCATACTTGTCAATACGAGTGTTGCACACCGGTTGTTAGCAGTGGGAATACGGGCACGCACACCTCTAGCCCGTCTCGCGCGGACGCCAAAGCATCGACGTGCACGGCTCGACTCGTGCCGTCAGAGGATCACTTGGAAGATGGAACGGTGCGCCGTAGTCTTCAGCGATGAAAGCACGTTTGCGGACACGACGAAAAACCTGTAAGCGCTGTCTAGTAGAGTGCGCTCGTCCAAGACACACCAGCCCACCTAGGCCTCATGGTCTGGGTGCGAGAAGCTACAACTCTCGTTCACCTTTGTTGTTTCTAGAGCGGCCGCTAACCAGCTGTCGATTGGTGTAGAATGTTGTTGGACCAGTTCTTTTGCCGTTCTTGCAACAAGAATGGGACGTGCTGTTCCAGCAGAATAGTGTTCACCCACACACTACCCGTGGAACTCAACGTGCTCTACAAGACGTACGCCAATTACCCTGCCCAGCTCAATCTGCAGACTTATCTCCAATCGAGCACGTCTAGGATGCGATGAGACGAGAAGTGACTCGTGCAACTCGTCAGCCAACAACTATTACAGAACTACGCCAACAGGTCGAGCAGGCGTAGCATAACATAGCCCAGGACAGTATTCACTAGCTGTACGATGGACTGGATGCTAGAGTCAGCTGTGGAGGCTACAGCAATGGTTACTACACTGTACTGTTGTTCTAGAGGAATTCCCGCCTAATATGGGTTTTTCAACATGAGTCTGTACCTGGTAGCTCAGAACCGTCTGTGCTAAAATGGCTCTAAGCACTATGGGACTTAACATCTGAGGTCATCAGTCTCCTAGACTTAGAACTACTTAAACCTAACTAACCTAAGGTCATCACACACATCCATGTCCGAGGCAGGGTTCGAACCTGCGACCGTAGCAGCAGCGCGGTTCCAGACTGAAGCGCCTAGAACCGCTCTGTCACAGCGGTCGGATGTTTGTACTATTGATCTGTAAATCTAATCATTTCATGTACTCCATATGCATTGTTGTAACAATAAATCGTGAGTGAATTGGAAACATCTAAAAGGATGTATTGTATTGTTGGCAGTATATTAATGTTGATTCAGCCATGAATTTAGCAATTTGTCCATTTTATTTGGACTGTTGAGCTCCATGGTCGTGGATAATGACATTTCACTGAAAAAATACGGCAACCAGCCACTTTTTAATGCGTTTTTTTTATTTACGCCAATATGCATTTCGGGTTTGCACCCATCTTCAGCTGGCAAATTACATGGATCTTCAGTTACTACAGTAGTACAATCTCGACAGCAGTTTGGATGCTGCAGCAGGCCTGTGCAAAAGCAACGACTCCAATCATTGGAATCGTTGCTTTTGCACAGGCCTGCTGCAGCATCCAAACTGCTGTCGAGATTGTACTACTGTAGTAACTGAAGATCCATGTAATTTGCCAGCTGAAGATGGGTGCAAACCCGAAATTCATATTGGCGTAAATAAAAAAACGTTAAAAAGTGGCTGGTTGCTGCATTTTTTCAGTGAAAAGCCTTGAATTTGTTCTAAATTCAACAATTTAAGAACAACCTTGTTGGCACGCTCTTAATACCTAAAACACGGGAAGAAATTGCATGACGTGCACCAAATGATATACCATCGTCATTAATTCTTGTTCCATTTAGTTCTGTATGCGATGGGACTGTGACACGATAGTAGACAAGTGTCATATCGCAAAGTCGGCTAATAGCGTAGGCGGCATGACACGTTTTCTTCTTCGATGCCACTGATCGATAATAACGGGTAAAATTACACTCGCTTCTTGAATGTGTGAGTTGGACGTGACCCAAGGCAACAGGTTGAATGAACTTCGATCGCTGAATAATTCGCGCAGTGTCAGAGCCTGTCTTGTTTTCGAAAGCTTAAGCTGCTCTCTCTGAAAATAAATGATCGAGCGTTCGCAGAACTGTTCTTTCTGTAGGAACTAAATCCGCTTGCGACATCTGCTTTGTTACTACAAATCGGACAAAGACACTATTTGCGTTTCACCATTCTCCCCCTTTCACCGTTGTATCGTAAATTTAAAAGCTGCTTTGAGATAGTATACACAGAATGCCGTTATTACGGCTCGTCAAGCCACACACAGCCAAGACTGTACGTCCGTTTGGACTACTGTGGTTGAATTATGTACACACGACGCCCCCTTTCCTCGTGAAAACAGCGGATGTGTGGGAACAAAAGCACATGCGCAAAAATCAGTGGCAATGAAATATCTTTGACTTGCACTTGCACTTGCACTTGCACTTGAACTTACACTCTCGTATCCTCATGTTGCCTCATTGTTCAAGCAGTCTGCTATGCGTCCGCTTCTTTGCTTGGCAGTTTGTGCTGCCTTTATTATGACGAACACCATACAACTCGAGGATTACGCCTTAGGCCTGTAGACAAGGCAGTAAGAGAAGTGATCTGTGATTGTGGGCCACGTGTTCGGAATTTCACCAGCCCGTCCTGCACTTTCGCCAGTAGATGAATCCTGAAGGTACTCCGGCTTCTTTATTCAAGCAGCTCCTCACTTGCCCTTGCGAGGCTGCGTCGACTCCTTTTCAGACGTGCCAACCTCAGAATAATCCTGAGAAGGTAAAGGGAATCGAACCCGGGTACTTCCGCACCGAAGGCAGCAACACTTACCGTTCGGCTGCGGAGGCGGCTCTATTGTGGTGGTCGTGATGATGATGATGATAATAATCAGTGTTATTATTATTATTGTTGTTGTTGTTGTTGTTGTTATGAAACGAGGCAGAAAAGCAAAACACGAAAGCGATCATGGGCAAAGCAGTATCTAAATAACAAAGGTACTATGTGCGAGAAACACATAGTCAGGGTGATGTTCTGTTCACAAATTTCTGAAGAATGTCACGTCAAGATTTTGTGTGTTTTTCCTTGGAAAACCGAGTACTTTCCTGTCCATACAAGATAACTTTTGTCCTTACTGGAGTTGCTGTAGCTGTAAGGCTGACAATAATATTTATTTCTCTTTCTTGGTGTTCATTATGTCATTTGTATGATATTTTATGAAAGATTGTTTATACGGCGTCAGTCAGAAAAGATTGCCTGGTGATATCCTCGGACTCGATAAATTCGCCGATGTCACAGACACCAGAATCCACTACAACGGAGGTAGTGTTTTCCAGATGTATATTTTTTGTGTCCCCCATTTATTTCACTTCAGTTTCTGCCAGTAGTCTGTTGAGGAGCTCCAACTGTGTCATCCTTTTCAGCTGTTCAGATTGCGGGCCCCTCAGTTGTTGTGCAGGTCGTCAAAGCATGAATAATCATTCATTTATTACATGAATTTTTCATAAACTTATAGGCTGCTGATTCTCTACTTAACTAATTCGAAACTTATTCTTTATAGCAATATAACCGACAACTTTTTATCTTATTTCTTTATTTCACTCCAAATCAAGTCCATACACGGTGATCAGGACATCGCATGTCAGTTTTTTGTTGAAGGAATTTTTCCGAAGTGGCTATCCGTATGACTTCTTTGTCTGCAATCTATACACATTTCTTAAAAGACATCATAGTCGCCGTTGATTGTATGAAATATTTATTATTACGGTTGCAATTTTGGCCTTAGGGCCATTTTCAAGTAACACTGCAAAAGGTATATAGACACAAAAAACACAAAAATGAAGCACACGGTGTATATACAT
Organism: Schistocerca gregaria; assembly: GCF_023897955.1. Taxonomy (NCBI): domain Eukaryota; kingdom Metazoa; phylum Arthropoda; class Insecta; order Orthoptera; family Acrididae; genus Schistocerca; species Schistocerca gregaria. Next base: position 476,998,465 of record NC_064924.1, read on the forward strand.
AATTAAACAAACATTTCGTTAAGATAGTAGTGTAATTATAAACATTTGTGAGAAATATACATAACTTAAATCCTGTCAGAATATAAGACTATCTGACATTAGGAAATGTCGCCGTCAAAATGTAGCCTTTTGACTGCGAGAGTCCTACAAGATTAGATGAGTACGAAACTTGTTACATCGTAAAATGTTGTTAAAAATGTGCTGTATTGTCAATGTTACCATCGTTTTAATAATCTATCACAAATAAAAGCTCAGGTGCACTGACAACATGTGGAGCTAAGTCTCTTGGCGCGAAAATACATTTCCCGCGGCGTTTTTCTGTCAGGAACTACTTTAGGGATTGTGGTACGGTTTTCACTAATAGAGAGTCTGATTCATGAGTAAGGTTTGCATGTATATTCCATTGTCGCTACGCCAGAGGAGTCGTCAGGCCAGGAGATACCCGGTTGTTACAGTTAAAGTGCAACTACTCAATGAGATCCAGTGTGGACTGTAATTATCATATGGGAGCGAATTGGTAAATGCGCTAATGACTTAGCATGCCGCTGTGGCCGAGCTGTTCTACGCGCTTCAATCCGAAACCGCGCTACTGCTACGGTCGCAGGTTCCAATCCTGCCTCGGGCAAGGACGTGTGTGATGTGTTCAGGTTAGTTAGGTTTAAGTAGTTCTAAGTCAAGGGGACTGATGACCTCAGATGTTAAGTACTATCCTGCTTAGAGCCATTTGAACCATTTTGCTAGTGCCTGAATGTGGCACTGATTTACGCGGGAAAAATATTAGTTCCAATTTTGGCCACCAGGTGCAAATCTGGCACTGTGAATGGAAGAAAGACGTACATAATTGTTTCCATATGTAATGGATTAGGAACGAGACAGGGGCGGAAAATGTCAAACAAGTGAGGAAGACATAATATTGATTTTTATTATGAACCATGCTGCCTGAAAGCCGTGGTTTACACACAATTGTGCTCTTTCAAAGCAGGATCACATGCTGTGCCAGGTGGTCTCTGTACACTTGACAGGGCGCTCTTGGTGTATTCTCTTCAAAGAAGAACATTCCGAGAATAAAGGTGTTTCTGAATCCATAGTACACAGTCACATGCAGCGAATACAGCGGTTCTTCTTGAACAACACGCTGTTCAGAAGTACCCAAAATTCAGCAGTAGTGTTTATTCACTGCACCCTGTAGTATAAAGTGTGCCTCGTCACTCCGTAGAATATTGCCCGGCCACATGTTATCAACTTCTATCTGTGCCACAAACTGGAGAGCAAATCCAGAACTTTGCTGTCGACCATGCGGTTTCAGTTGCTGCACCGATTGGATCTTGTACGGGTACCAACACAAAACGACCGCAAAACTTTCCGTACTGTTGACCGTGGGATGGACAACTCGCGTGACGCTGCATGAGCATTAACACTACCCGCGGCACGTGCTGCGTGATCAGTTCATTTTGTCATAACTTCCACCGAGATAGGATGCCTTCCTCATCCAGGTCAACACCAAGCTCATCCTTGTTTTCGAATTTTGTCATCATCTTTAAATTTATCGCCTAGTAAAATCATCAGACGATCAATTCCAATTACAAAATGGTCTAGAGAGAAATTCTGTATGGTGCGAAAAGTGGTAAATAAAATTGCGAGGTCATTCACATGGGTACTAAAAGGAATTCGATACATTTTGGGTATACGATAAATCGCTCAAATCTAGGGGCTGTCAATTCGACTAAATACCTAGGAATTACAATTACGAGCAACTTAAATTGGAAAGACCACATAGATAATATTCTGGGGAAGTCGAAACAAAGACTGCGCTTTGTTGACAGAACACTCAGAAGATGCGACAAAGCCACTAAAGAGACAGCCTACATTACACTTGTCCGTCCTCTGCTGGAATATTGCTGCGCGGTATGAGGTCCTTACTAGGTAGGATTGACGGAGGACATCGAAAAAGTGCAAAGAAGGGCAGCTCGTTTCGTGTTATCGCGCAATAGGGGTGAGAGTGTCAGTGATATGATACGCGACTTAGGGTGGCAATCACTGAAACAAAGGCGGTTGTCTTTGTGGCGTGATTTATTTACGAAATTTCAGTCACCAACTTCCCCTTCCGAATGCGAAAATATTTTGACACCCACCTACGTAGGGAGAAATGATCATCATAATAAAATAAGAGAAATCAGAGCTCGAACGGAAAGATTTAGGTGTTCCTTTTTCCCACGCGCCATTCGAGAGTGGAATGGTAGAGAAGTAGCATGAAAATGGTTCGATGAACCCTCTGCCAGGCACTTAAGTGTGAGTCGCAGAGTAACCTTGTAGATGTAGATGTAAACCATTGAATGACACCGGGCCTCTCTTCAGATCTTTCAGTTAACGATATTCTCTGAATGTAACACTGAAACTGCTGCCGTTCACATAACAGTTTCACTAACAGCGCACGGTCTCTCTTCTCGACAGCAATACTGTTCACTGACGTTGTATCCTGTCAAATGACAGTGTCGCCGCCGTAATGTCATGCACATGGTGTACAGCGCCATATTTGCACATAGGGGCTAAAACTGAAACTAATTTGTTTTCCAGCATAGGTTGGTTCCGCATTAACGCATGGTAATATGTACCAGGCTTTGCTGACATTACATTATTACAGCCCACAATTTACCTGCATGAGTAGCTGCACTTTTATTATTACCACCTCGTACTTCATGCTATCCGTGCAAAGTCGTGGCAGGTCATCTATAAATTTCAGCGTAATTTCTGTGGCATCAGCAGACATACTGCGCACAAATCGCGTTAAAATTCAGGCGCTCGCTCAATTTGAAGCAACGTCAGCATTCGCGCGACGGCATCTACAGCGGCACGAATTGGTTTTCCCTTTCGAATGCCCATACTTTATTACATCGGGCTAAAGAGTCAAATCAACCAGTGTCAAAGTCACAGGACTAAGGTGAGCCGATAGATAACCAGGGATTACCTTAGAATCAAGCGCGTAGTTGGATGTCCAATAGGCGTGTAAATATCGCCCACTAAAGCGCCCGAAGATTAAAGCATAGGCACATCACAGCACGCAACGAAACACGCATGAACACCAGCTGCTTGTCGTGTGCTAAATAACGCAAGAGATTCCCACCAAACCCGAGAAGCAATGCGCTATGAGCCGGCCACTGTTGCCGAGAGGTTCTAGGCGCTGCTACGCTCGCAGGTTAGAATCCTGCCTCGGGCATGGATGTGTGTGATGTCCTTAGGTTAGGTAGGTTTAAGTAGTTCTAAGTTCTAGTGTACTGATGACCTCAGCTGTTAAGTCCCATAGTGCTCAGAGCCATTTGAGCCAATGCGCTATGAGGCTCCCAATTTGAACAAATTATGCAGGCATGCTTGCTCTGTTAGAAATGCAAGACTGTGCCACATTGAACAGAAATAAGCCCTACTTGCGTTTCGGAGACGGTAGTTGTTCAATATTGATAAGCTAGCATACATTGTAGCATGATTTCCCGCATATCACAATTTCACTTCGTGATGGGACTTAATCGAAAGGTTACATTTGGGTTGGTTTGCGGGGAGCGGACCAAACAGCGAGGTTCACGATCCCATCGGTTTAGGGAATGATGGGCAAGGAAATCGGTCGTGCCCTTTCAAAGGAACCATCCCGGAATTTGCCTGAAGCGATTTAGGGAAATCACTGAAACCTACATCAGGATGGCCGGACGTGGGTTTAGACTGTCGTCCTCCCGAATGCGAGTCGAGTGTGCTAACCACCACGCCACCTCGGTACTTCACATTTAAAATAAATTTGCAGTAATTAGGATAGTATTCCTTGGGAAAGTTTGCAGGTATCTCGCAGACGGGTCGCATGTGGACCCTTGTTCACTGGAACGTTTTGCTACTAATTTCATAATGTACTTTCACCTGTGTTTGGTTTCGCAATTAATACGATGCACCTTGTATACCATCTCCTGTGGCATCCTAAAGAGCCTTGGAAGAGGACTTCGACCAGCTTGTTAGACTCTCCTTTGCGTTTTTTTCGTGAATGAGAAAGTTATTCGTACTGATCGAATAGTCTTTCGTGACCGTTGTCTCAAGTTCTTTGCCCGGAGCAAGAGCGAGTCGACATCTATAAAAGTTACATGAGAAACGTGGGAAGCGTCACTTTGTAGTCACTTAATCGAGACCGATTCTATGAATGACGCTGTATTTCGAGCAAGTTACAATTTAGTGGTAAATATAATGTACTGAAACTTTTACTACGGCCTTTTTCTGCGTGGAATGACTGCCAATAGGGTAGTGTAACCGATAATTACGTAGGCGTCATTTCAGACCTGGACAACGGCATCCTTTCTGTGAATCTTTTCAGTAAAATTTTGATCCATTATTTGAATTGTATACTTGCGCACGCAAAGCGAAGTTCACTACCATGCTTTGGTGTTCGATCCGGGAGTAGGTGGTTCGAATCCCTTTCATGGACGTATGCCTCAGTACCACCGATGTCCACGTTAGTAGTATTCGAAAGGAGAACGTGACGTTTCGCCACCGTGTTCCAACATCTCTTTTTCTTATGAACACATTTATCTTCTTCTAGTCTATACAAAGAATCAAAAACACGGGCACATTACATATGAAAAAAAACTTACATCACAGTTGCGCAGCTGGGCAACCTTTTAAGGCCTGTTGATGTCCTTTACTGTTGATGTGACCTATGTACATCATACCATACGTTTTTCTACGACTGCCGTCTAGTAATATACAACTGAATAACGTAACGTGAAAAAAGTGTTGACATCTGTTGTGTACCACTGCGCACACAATAGTAAGGAGAGGTGGCTACAGAGTGGTGCGGCAGCTGTCAGCGTAGGAGAGCTGGACAGGAGCAGAAATGATTAGCCATTAAGTAAATATACAATCGTGCTCATAAATTAAGAGTAATGCTGATACATGGTGAAACAACCCTCTGGTGGACGGTTTGCGGGTTTAAATCACTTCGGGGTATGACCTTGCGGCGCATTTGACCTGCGGTCGTCGCACGGTGGCGCTGGCAGCAGTCCACATACGCAGAGGTGTGTTGGTGCATGTCAGAGTACGATGCAGCGAATAAGTGTGCAGACGTTTCAGACGTGCTAATGGTGACTGTATGTTGAAATGGCTCAAAGAACACATGTTGATAACGTTATGAGGGATAGAATACTAGGGCGACTGGAGGCTGGTCAAAGACAGCAGGTCGTAGCACGGGCCCTCCGTGTGCCACAAAGTGTGATGTTAATATTATGATAACGATTCCAGCAGACAGGAAACCTGTCCAGGCGCTACAATACGGGACGTCCACAGTGTACAACACCACAAAAAGAACGATATCTCACCATCAGTGCTCGCAGACGACCACGAAGTACTGCAGGTAGCCCTGCTCAGGACCTTACCGCAGCCACTGGAACAGTTGTCACCAGACACACAGTCTACCGACGACTGAACAGACATGGTTTATTCGCCCCGAGACCTGCAAGGTGCTTTCCACTGACCCCTAGTCACAGGAGAGCCCATAAAGCCTGGTGTTAAGAAGAACATAGTACTTGGTCATTGGAACAGTGGTCCCAGGTTATGTTCACAGAAGAGTCCAGGTATAGCCTGATCAGTGATTCTCGCCAGGTTTTCATCTGGCGTGAACCGGGAACCATGTCCTTGAAAGGGGCCTGTATGGAGGTCGTGTGGTTTGATGGTGTGGGGTGGGATTATGATTGGTGCTGGTACATCCCTGTATGTCTTTGACAGAGGAACTGTTTACAGGTCAGGTGTATCGGGACGTAATTTTTGTACCATTATGTTCGCCTTTTCAGGAGTACAGTGGGCCCAACCTTCCTCCTGACGGATGATAACGCACGGCCTCACATAACGCACGGCCTCACCGTTCTACCATCGTGGAGGAGTACCTTGAAACAGAAGATATCAGGCGAATGGAGTGGCCTGCCAGTTCTCCAGACCTCAACTCCATAGAGCATGTCTGGGATGCTCTCGGTCGACGTATCGCTGCTCGACTTCTAACCCCTAGAACACTTCTGGAGCTCCTACAGGCATTAGTGCAAGAATAGGAGGCTATACCTCAGCTGATGCTCGACCACCTGATCCAGAGTATGCCAACCCGTTGTGCGGCCTGTGTACGTGTGCATGGTGATCATATTCCATATTGTTGTCAGGGTACATGCGCAGGGAACAGTGACGTTTTGTAGCACGTGTGTTTCGGGACGGTTTTCTCAACTTATCACCAATACCGTGGACTTACAGATCTGTATCGTGTGTGTTCCGTATGTGCCTATGCTATTAGCGCCAGTATTTTGTGGTGCCACGTTGTGTGGCACCACATTCTGCAATTATCCTTAATTTATGAACATTAGTGTAGTAAACAGAAGCTCTACGTAAATTGTAACTTACTCCAAGCATACGAAGACTCTTTGCAAATGAACATGCAACAATAGAGTCCGGCTAATACAATAGCAACAAGAGCACCTTAGGAAGAGGCTCTCTCAAGTAATGCACGAGCGACAGTCAGCGCTGCGACTGGGCTGTGTCTCGATGGCGACTCCTTTGCGAATAGGTCGTGTGGCTGCCGCGGCGGCAGAGAGCGCTCGTACTACGGTGCCGCTGGAGTTGGGGCTCAGAAGGCATGCACCGTGTACAGTCAACACCGACTCAAAGGAAGGCCTCGGTGCTTGTTCGTAACGTCACGTCAGCTAGGCACGGCGAACACCAGGTCTGTTGCAGGCATACTCATAATGGTTGTGTCTCCCTCTCTGACACAGGAAAATGTGAAGCTATTGGTGGTAGTTGACCAACACACATTGTTCTGAGAGATTTCTGCAATCAATTAATTGTGCAATTCATTACACTTCTAAACAAATAGTGTACCCCTGAACTTAAATTTCCACCTGTTTTAAGGATTGACATACAAAATCAACTTCATGGTCCAGCAGCAACAGAAGTCGTGCTTCTTTACCTTGTTTGTAAATCTGAGGAAGTTACGTTTGTACTGGGTTGCTTTTACAAGAAACTGTGAGCATATTGGTGCTCTTATTTAGGTATCTTGACTGACTATGGGTTAAGGAGCACTGAATGTTAATTAAATATCTTGCGATTGCACACGTTTCGGGATGGGGTGGGGGACAGAAGAAGAGGCAGAAGAGAGATACTTGTTTTATCATTTTTTTTATCTTATAAAGTTTCTCCTTTCAGTTGCAAGAGGGGAATATTTATCTTTTCTAATGTGCATGTTAAAAAAAAGTTTAAGCTCAGCAGTATTTTCGATGTATGAAGCTATTTTGTTCCCTGTTTAGAATTCCTTTCGTTGAAAACTACTGTAATCTAAGGACTGCCAACAGTTGGACATTTACACATATAAATTAGTTCACGTTTCCAGTGACGATGTCAAACGAAAATAAATAAATAAATAAAAGAAACTAGTTAATTGTAAGGTTCAAAATGGTTCAAATGGCTCTGAGCACTATGGGACTTAACATCTGAGGTTATCAGTCCCCTAGAACTTAGAACTACTTAAACCTAACTAACCTAAGGACATCACACACATCCATGCCCGAGACAGAATTCGAACCTGCGACAGTAGCGGTCGCGCGGTTCCAGACTGTAGCGCCTAGAACCGCTCGGCCATCCCAGCCGGCTAATTGTAAGGGGTTTGGGGTAAGTTTCGATAGCAAAATGGATCAAGTAAATATAGTTACTTGCAGGTAAAATTTCCGAAGCTTTCAATAGGGCAAAGCATCTACTCATATTGATCTACGTTCGTTTCGACAGGATTCAGTAATACAGAACTATGATCTTCATTTGTAGCTTTACGATAGTAAGAAAATCTTTCATCTACATAAAACTGCAGAATCCAAAACAATACCATACATTTTGTCCAAAAGTAAGAGATTTATAGTGATAAGCACGCCCAGGCGTTTCTGCCTGCAACAGACCTGGCGTTCGCCGTGCCTAGCTGACGTGACGTCACGAACAAGCGCCGAGGCCTTCCTTTGAGTCGGTATTGGTACAGCACGACCGCTGTCGGCGTCTGATGGAAACTTGCGGTGCCAGTACTAACTGTGGGATGTCAGTGGAGTGGTATCGATCTATTGTACCACGACATAACCAATACATATGCAACTGATTTCAAGATTGAGAACTAGTAATGTTTTGAATTCTTCCGGGCCTGCAGCGTTATACAAGTCTTATAAGGACATTATGTGTACATTAAGCCAAAATGCTACTTTGTGTAGCAGCTGTTATTATTGTGACTTTTATTTTCATTGGCTACAGGCCTATTTCGGCTCAAAGGCCATTTTCAAGCACTCGGCAACATATAGTACGGTACCAGAATGAGATTTTCACTCTGCAGCGGAGTGTGCGCTGATATGAAACTTCCTGGCAGATTAAAACTGTGTGCCCGACCGAGACTCGAACTCGGCACCTTTGCCTTTCGCGGGCAAGTGCTCTACCAACTGAGCTACCGAAGCACGACTCACGCCCGGTACTCACAGCTTTACTTCTGCCAGTATTATAGTACGGTACATGTGAAGATAGTAAGTGTTTTCGAAAGAACAGATGCCATTGATGACCGTGCAGCTTCTCTAGAATAAATGATAATTAATTGAAACCCTCAGCTGCAGACAAGTGTTGTTGATATACCTCGACGGGGACAGCTGAAACGTGGATGTCCTGCTTACATGGCAGACGCTCTATACATCTGAGCCACCGAGGACAGAGATGAATAGCGCAACTGTAGGGACTTATCACTTGCACGCTTCCAGTAAGACCACATTTCTATTAGGTACATTACATATGTAGTATTGTGGACAGTTGGGAATGTGGGTCTCACAGGAAGCGTGCAAGTCGCGCTATTCATCTGTGTCTTCGGTGGCTCAGATGGTCTCCACAGAATCATTTTGTCCGCAGCTCGTGGTCTTGTGGTTGCGTTCTTGCTTCCCGAGCTCGGGGTTCCGTGTTCGATTCCCGGCGGGGTCAGGGATTTTCTCCTGCCTCCGGCACGGTAGCTCAGCGTGTTCGGTCAGAGGGTTAGCTGCCCTCTGTAATAAAAAAACTGAGTTAACCGATCAGCGACGAACTTAAGCGGGTGTTTTACGATGACCGCCCCGAGCAGATGCAACGACCGAAAGGGAACAAAATGCGATTTAACAAAAACAAAAAAAAAAAGGAAGGAGAAGAAGATGGATAGAGCGTGTGCCATGTAATCAGGAGATACCGGGTTCGATTCCCGGTCGGAGCACACATTTTTAGCTGTCCCCATCGAGTTATATCAGCAACACCTGTCGGCAGCTGAGGGTTTCAATTAAGTATCATATAGTACGGTATTTAGATTATATATCTGTGAGTTTTCATTATAAATAATTATTTTGTACATTTGGCGTAAAACTTACTTCCATATTACGCCGTTGACGCTCTTGCTGCCAGGTACTTTGGTTGGTGTGTTTTTAAGCAAAGCAGAGGTGAAATTATAACTTACTCGCTAAGTAATGTTTCAGCAGTGGAATTTTTCTTTGTTGGCCAGTATCGTGAAGATCTTGTTAATATTTTGTAAGTTTGATAGCTTCGAGTTATGTTAGCGATGTTACGTGGTTACAGATTTGTTTTTATAAATCTATAGAGTTGTGTGATAGTAAAATCATGGATCTCGAAATACTTAATTCTCTAACGATTTCCGAAATGGAATGGCCGATGCAGCTAGCTCCAGCTACTACTCCGCGTTGAAAAGTCTGTTAATTCCCTTCGTGTGGCCTTAATCGTCCTCGAAACCTTTTCACTTGAGTCACCAGAGTGCAAATGACAGCTCCGCCAATGCACTGCCCTTTTACACCCTGTGTACGCGATACTACCGCCACCTGCCCATGTGCATATCGCTATCCCACGACTTTTGTTACCGCAATGTATAATCTTGTTTGAAGGTAGGCTGTATTGTCTAGCGAGGTCGCGTCCCGGTTGTAGGCGGCTCGGTAGCCTTTCAGTTCATTTACTCTGCTACGTAGCGCGTCGTTGTAATCTAAGGGGGTTGTTTAGTCCTGCCATTTCACTGTACTGTCTCACCAGTCTGGCTCTCCCGACTGTCGGGGAATGAGTTCCTTGTGCGCGCGAGTTCGAATCGCGGTGTGGCATGAGTTAAGGATTTCTTATGTCCAGAATTGCCCGTGTTTGCAAGTTGACTGTGCCCCTGAAGAATTCCTTCAGGTAAGAACTGAGTGGAACGCCTGCTGTGAGCACGAGCCATCAAGTGGTCTCATCAACGGACCAGCTGGCTAATTGGCACCTGCGCAGCACTCGCGCCGCTGCACGTTTTTGCCGCAGCAGTGGCGGGGGTCTTCACTTTCTTCGCTGCAGGCGACAGAAGATGCGGCCAACACCGCGGCAGTCCCACTCCAGTGCAACATCTCTCAGCTTTCCCCAAGACGCTAGTGGTCCACTGTCCCAATGTGTGTGACTCCTTTGGAGACACACATTCTACATCGGTATTTGTGTCTTCTGCAAGCAGTGAATAGTGACATATTTCATTCTTGTCTTTTCTCCCCATCCCTTCCGCCTCCTCCCCCCCCTTATCCCTCCCCCGCTTATTTAGAGTTTCTTCTTGACGTCTGGGGCACGTAACATGCAGCCAGAATCTTTTAACATCACTGAAAGACCTAAGTCGAAACAAGGCCCTGGGAGTGGACAACATTCCATTAGAACTACTGACAGCCTTGGGAGAGCCAGTCCACACAAAACTCTACCATCTGGTGAACTAGATGTATGAGACAGCGAAATTCCCTCAGACTTCAAGAAGAATATAATAATTCCAACTCCAAAGAAAGCAGGTGTTGACAGGTGTGAAAATTACCGAACTATCAGTTTAATAAGTCACAGCTGCAAAATACTAACGCGAATTCTTTACAGACGAATGGAAAAACTGGTAGAAGCCGACTTCGGGGAAGATCAGTTTGGATTCCGTAGAAATGTTGAAACACGTGAGGCAATACTAACCCTACGACTTATCTTAGAAGAAAGATTAAGGAAAGGCAAACCCACATTTCTACCATTTGTAGACTTAGAGAAAGCTTTTGACAATGTTGACTGGAATACTCTCTTTCAAATTCTGAAGGTGGCAGGGGTACAATACAGGGAGCGAAAGGCTATTTACAATTTGTACAGAAACCAGATGGCAGTTATAAGAGTCGAGGGGCATGAAAGGGAAGCAGTGGTTGGGAAGGGAGTGAGACAGGTTTGTAGCCCATCCCCGATGTTACTCAATCTGTATATTGAGCAAGCAATGAAGGAAACAAAAGAAAAGTTCGGAGTAGGTATTAAAATCCATGGAGAAGAAATAAAAACTTTGAGGTTCGCCGATGACATTGTAATTCTGTCAGAGACAGCAAGGACTTGCAACAGCAGTGTCTTGAAAGGAGGGTATAAGATGAACATCTACAAAAGCAAAACGAGGATAATGGAATGTAGTCGAATTAAGTCAGGTGATGCTGAAGGAATTAGAGTAGGAAATGAGACACTTAAAGTGGTAAAAGAGTTTTGCTATTTGGGGAGCAAAATAACTGATGATGGTCGAAGTAGAGAGGATATAAAATGTAGACTGGCAATGGCAAGGTAACCGTTTCTGAAGAAGAAAAATTTGTTAACATCGAGTATAGATTTAAATATCAGGAAGTCGTTTCTGAAAGTATTTGTATGGAGTGTAACTATGTCTGCAAGTGAAACATGGACGATAACTAGTTTGGACAAGAAGAGAATAGAAGCTTTCGAAATGTGGTGCTACAGAAGAATGCTGAAGATTAGATGGGTAGATCACATAACTAATGAGGTGGTATTGAATAGAATTGGGCAGAAGAGAAGTTTGTGGCGCAACTTGACTAGAAGAAGGGACCGGTTGGTAGGACATGTTCTGAGGCATCAAGGGACCACCAATTTAGTACTGGAGGGCAGTGTGGAGGGTAAAAATCGTAGAGGGAGACCAAGAGATGAATACACCTAGCAGATTCAGAAGGATGTAGGCTGCAGTAGCTACTGGGAGACGAAGAAGCTTGCACAGGATAGAGTAGCATGGAGAGCTGCATCAAACCAGTCTCAGGACTGAAGACCACAACAACAACAACAACAACAACAACAACAACAACAAGGAATATGTCCATATGCATAGGAACTGAGGTTCAGGAAACTCCCATTGTGATTTGCATTCCTTGTGAAGAGGTCCACGGACAGATTTTGTTGTATATGTTGGTCTGCTGATATCCAAGACAATTCACCTAAGTTCCGTACCGCTTTATAACAGACAAGGCCATATAAGACAGTATAAGTTAAATGTAGTCCAAGGCATTCCGTCCATTGCTGTATAGCAAACCAACACTAATTCCACTTCATTAATCCGAAATTCGCGATTTTTCGGAAAGGTTTCATTACGACGAAGTGAAACGCCCCCTTTCTCTAACGGACATCATTAACGACTTGCTCAATATCTCTAAAATGTTGAATACGTCACAAGATTTCAGATTCGCTTCACCCGTGCCCGATAATGAGTAACGGATGTGTCATTGTCGGTCACAATCAGGCAACAAAAATTAAAGCCTGCTCGCAAGTGGTAGGACAACCGATTAGGCTCATGTTTGTAAGATCACATGTGTCCTACATGAAATGCATCCTATCTCGTTTTTCAGAAGCCCTGAACTTCATGGCACATAGTCGACTGAAAACTGACGGAGTCAATAAATAACTGAAAACTGAGCATTTTTCATCTTCATATATGGAGTCATAACGCCCTTTCACGCAAAGGACCTTACAAGTCGTGTGAAATATTTTACAAAATATTTGCGCGTGATCGTGTTACTAATGGTTAATTTAAGCAGTCGGATTCAAAATTAATTTTTCTTCAAAAAGTACCGTAATTACTTTACAAAACCATGAAATTACTTATTGTAGCAAGTTAAAATCACGATCGTCAGTCTCATTCGGACATAATTTATACTGAATAAAGAAATTGCAATAATTTAACCCAAAATTTCAATTATACTTATTAACTGTCTGCATTAAGTATTTCGTGAATAAGGTTTTGAACCTACTTCTACGTGTTACATTGTTTAGGTACTTTACTGTGAGCTAATCAGCAAATCACTTCCGCACATTAACGGTTACGAAAATACACTGTACTATTCTGAACAAAGCAACAACTAAGGTAAGCAAAAGAAATTAAACTGCGGGCCTATTTTCTTTACATATATTTTTTTAAACACAAATACACATAAAATCACGTATACTTCACAGTACTCGTAAAGCAAGAAGCACTAAACAAAAGGAATTAAACTTCCATCTTGAATGTGGAATAACACTGTCACAATCAGTTTTTTTAGATATTGATGGACTTCTGATGAAGATTGGTTGTATTATAACATTACGAAGCATGCAAAATCTGTGACCCTTTAACCCAGGCTGAATTTTTAAATAGTTTTTGAAGGCAACACTTATTTCTGACAAACTTGAAGAAAATAAGACTGTTTTATCTTTACAGTTATGACACCCAAAGTAAATTTTAGAGCCACGAACCTATTAGAAGCAGCATAACTCGGATCAATAAAAATCTGTTTGCACTCTTTTATTACAGCATGATGATAAAGGAACATACAGTAAATACATACAGTACTAAAGCGAAGTCTACGTTACCTGCAGGCGTCGATAAGAGGCCCTACGACCACGTCGTCGGGTATTGTGTAGTTTTACTCTCAGCATTTACGAGACTCGCACATTCGTTTTCCTCCAATCAACAATTGCTATGGAGCACTGTTCAGACTTCCACTACTTTACTATGGGAACCAAAGACGACATGAGAAAATATTTCCACTAACTTGTAAGGTTTTAGCATCGTATTCGATGCGAGATGAGTTCAGTATGATGGCAGACTACTGGCGGGTGCTTTGTCCTCAGCGCGTTCACCATGCGATAGCCATCTTTCCCATTGGTGGGCTTTTGCCTCCTTAACACAGAGGAACTCCCCTCCAGCTTTTCCTATCCTATCCTATCTATACATGGACCAGTAACTCACACGATATTTTCACAAATTACATCGATGGAAACAGTTTTTATTTGGTACAAAACCATAAATATACATTAATAGTGACAGAATAGCTACAAAATACAATCAAAACATATACATAAAAGATTGAAAATTATGAGTGACATAAAGCGGTGATGTAACAGTGTCCGCAAATGTTAATTTTAGGAGAGATAGGGAAAAGAAACTTTTACGACTGCTGCTTATGTACAGGTGAGATTAAACCCTACAAGAAATGTATCGCTGGCCGAGTGATCAAGGCAAGTGGCTCTGGAAAGGAAGAACTGTGTGCATTCCCATATGCACTCTGTAGTAATTATTTAAAAGTATTTTTCTCTGGGGTCTAATTGGTGGGAATAAGAGGGTTAACAAGGTAAATAAATCAGTACGGAATAACAACGGGGTAGGTAAATAAATTTCTCAAATTATTTGGATAAGTGAAGAATTAAAATTTTAATTCCCATGGTATGAAAACAGCTCGGAGAAGGACTGCTCCGAATTCGTCTCTGTAGAGATGGACAGCTTTATTTCGAGGCTTCTTTTCCAGTCGTCCCAGGGCAACGAGACCATTTGGGATTCGTGCCAAGCATTTGCTTGAGTCCCTTGGTGTGGAGCGTGCGGCACCCCAACTCCAGGGTTTTACCCGCCTGCCTCCCTGGTCGCTCCAGAGCCCCAGCGTCGTTTAAGACTTGTCAGAGTACCGGAGGAGCTGCACTCCTGCGTTTGTTTTTACCTCCTTATTTTACGATATTTTAAACCAGCATCCCGACCATGTACCAGTATTTACGGATGGCTCTAAACAGGGGGACTCTGTTGGTTGTGCTGTTGTTTTCCCTGATCGAGTCACCAAGTTACGGCTTCGTGCGGCGTTTACCATCTTTGATGCCGAATTGTTTGCGATCTTGCAGGCATTGGAGCAAATGAGATGTGTTTCCAGTCTTAAGTTTCTCATCTGTTCTGACTCCCTGATTGGCCTTCAGACCATGCAACACTTGTACCCAGCGGATACGGTCGTCCAGAACATCCATGATGCCCTACTCCTCTTGCAACGGCAGGGGAAGGAGGTTTCTTTCTGCTGGGTGCCGGGGCACGTGGGTATTAGGGGAAACGAACTGGCGGATGTGGCTGCCAAAGATGCATGTTCCCTCCCTCACGTTGTTGAATGTGTCGTTCCCCTCCATGCTGTTACCTCCCTTTTGCGTTTTCGTTTTATGTGTCAGTGGGAAGAGGAGTGTCTTGCAGGCGGGATGAGGTTCTCCTCACTCGCCTCCGCATCGGGCACAGTCCCTTAACGCAGGATTTTTTACTCCGGCGGGAGGACCCCCCAATCTGCAGTGCTTGTGGCGTCCAGATTACTGTCCCGCCACATTTTACTTGACTGCCCTTTATTCTCTGACCAGAGGGCGGTGGTATCCTTGCCACCGGATTTGCCCTCTATTTTGCAAGACGATGCAACGACTGTGGTTAAGGTCTTACGGTTTTGTGTCCTGTCCAATTTGTTGCCTCGGATTTTAGGGAGAGGATTTTAATGTGCTGCTGCGTGACTGGCTCACCCAGGTTTTAGGTAAGAGGTCCGCCAGTCACAATTACCTACTAGTTTTACTTCGATTTCTGTTCTCTTTTCCTTGTGTTTCCTTTCCTTTTTAGTGCGTTTCTTTTCCTCTTGTTTTGCCTCTGTATGTGAGGATTTGTAACTGCGTCAGGTCTGTGTCTTTCAGCCGTTCTCCTTGTTTGCTGTCCGTCTTCGTCCCTTCACCGCATGTGTTCCTGTTTCTATGCGTTTGGGCGCTGATGACCACGCAGTTTAGCGCCCGAAAACCTCAAATCACACACACACACACACACACACACACACACAAGAGCATATGGACTATCAGACCAATTGTGTGATTGGACTGAATAGTTCTTAGATAACAGAACGCAGCATGTCATTCTCAATGGAGAGAAGTCTTCCGAAGTAAGAGTGATTTCAGGTATGCCGCAGGGGAGTATACATAAATGACCTTGTGGATGACATCGGAAGTTCACTGAGACTTTTTGCGGATGATGCTGTGCTATATAGAGAGGTTTTAACAATGGAAAATTGTACTGAAATGCAGGAGGATCTGCAGCGAATTGACGCATGGTGCAGGGAATGGCAATTGAATCTCAATGTAGACAAGTGTAATGTGCTGCGAATACATAGAAAGATAGATCCCTTATCATTTAGCTACAAAATAGCAGGTCAGCAACTGGAAGCAGTTAATTCCATAAATTATGTGGAGTATGCATTAAGAGTGATTTAAAATGGAATGATCATACAAAGTTGATCGTTGGTAAAGCAGATGCCAGACTGAGATTCATTGGAAGAATCCTAAGGAAATTCAATCCGAAAACAAAGGAAGTAGGTTACAGTACGCTCGTTCGCCCACTGCTCGAATACTGCTCAGCAGTGTGGGATCCGTATCAGACAGGATTGATAGAAGAGATAGAGAAGATCGAACGGAGAGCAGCGCGCTTCGTTATACAGGATCATTTAGTAATCGCGAAAACGTTACGGAGATGATAGATAAAATCCAGTGAAAGACTCTGCAGAAGAGACGCTCAGTAGCTCAGTACGGGCTTTTGTTGAAGTTTCGAGAACATACCTTCACTGAGGAGTTAATCAGTATATGGCTCCCTCCTACGTATATCTCGCGAAAGACCATGAGAATAAAATCAGAGAGATTAGAGCCCACACAGAGGTATACCGACAATCCTTCTTTCCACAAACAATACGAGACTTGAATAGAAGGGAGAACCGATAGAGGTACTCAAGGTACCCTCCTCCACACACCGTCAGGTGGCTTGCGGAGTATGGATGTAGATGGAGGCTTGATAATAGCGGTTCGGTTCTGGAATCCCAGGCAATTGTCGAAAAATTTTATTTTTTAAGTGTGCACCTAATCTTTCCCCTAATCTAGGGAAGGAACGACGTATTTGGTCTAAGATTTCATTCATTAGATGTTCTTGGTGCCGGGAGTATAGACTGTTCAAGAGAAATAGGGGAACATTTGAATCAATGTCCAGTGTCTTAAATGTATTTTGATACAGGCGTTACCTGTGGTCATATTGCATGTCTTGAGAGCTTCGCTTTCAATATACGGAACAGTCAAAATCATTCGCCATCTATTGGGTGTGTACGCTTTACAGAGCCATGCGGCTCCTCAGAAGGAAATGAGTAGCTGTGTACCACTGTATTCTTGTGATTTATACAGATCACTAATGGAGTGGAAGCTGCAAGGGCGGCATGTTTGATCCAAAAAGGATGAACATTTCCGTTGTGTTGCTGCAGATGGCAACAACTCTCCATCTGTCGTCCCCGTCCATAGGTGGTGGACACACTTCAGGAAGACAGGTTAGTACACAAGGCGACTTGGACAAGGTCGCCGACGCATTACAACCCTACACAAAGACCGACATCCGGCTACGCACGGACACCACCAGAGGGCGGCGAGGCGATCCCAGAAGCGCCACTGGAGCCACTTGTTGTTGATCAGACTACAATGAACAGGTTATATGAAAGCAACCGTACAACGCACACGCCCTATTCGAATACCCCTCTTGACACAACATCTTGCAGCTCGCCTTCAGTTCTGCCGTTCCCATGTCAAAAGGCAACATCTTCAGTGCCGAAAAGTATTACAGCCGAGTCCAGATATCCTGTGACGCAAGATGATGGCAGTGCTCGTGTGCAGGGACCTGTGGTGAGCAGTACCTTCCAAATATTGTCCAGGAAACAGAGAATTTTCCAAGGATGTGTGATGCTGGGTGGAGGCCTCAGTGTTGACAGCCGTACGAATCTTGTCGTTGTCCATGATCGCTTCATCGCCAGGCAGTACATCGAACAGATGGACTATGTAGTGGATGGTGCATACGGAGGTGGCCCTGAACTGTTTTTAATGCCAGGGTCCATGTGGCGGGCGACAGCAAAGTTTGTCTTGCGAGACCTTGAACATTGAAGTGGTGCAATGGCCGGCGATGGTCCCAACCAAAACCCTGTCGCGCATATGGCAGACATGCTTAATAGACGTGTTCGTCTTGTTTCACCGCAGACCCTCCAAGAACTCTCATGAGCTGTCATTGAAGAACGGTAACAGGTACCGCAGGGTGACCTCCGCAGACTTACACGGAGCATGCCACGTAGGTGTCAGGCCGTGATGAACGCTCACGGAGGGCATACACGTTATTGAAGCCCTAGAAGTCCAATGAAAATCACCCAAGATGACGGGATAAATGATTGATTCGACTTTTTTTTCTCGACGCCTCTCGGACATTTCAGTTTCTTAATGGAAACACTCGAGAATATAATGTCCTGTTGTGTGCTTAGTTTGTAAAAGATAAAATATGTAATTTGGTAATAGACTCAGTCCTCAAATGTTGATCACTGCAGTGTGGCAGACGTCCAGAGTTAGGTCCTCCAAATTCTCTTGATCAATTTGTTAACTTCGAATGTTTATATGGTAAATAACATCCATCTATTGAAACGACCAGCGTTAAAAGTTTAATTCTTTACTAACCCACGTTGCTTGGGAAATTTATTTACCTACCTTAGATGAGTGTGTGCCAAGTAAGATCGTAAGAGATGGAAAAGAGCCACCGTGGTACAGCAACCGAGTTAGAAAACTGCTACGGAAGCATAGGGAACTTCACAGCAAACATAAACATAGTCAAAGCCTTGCAGACAAACGAAAATTACACGAAGTGAAATGTAGTGTGGAGGAGGCCTATGCGAGAGGCGTTCAACGAATTCGCAAGTAAAGTTCTATGTACTGACTTGGCACAAAATTCTAAGAAATTTTGGTCTTATGTCAAAGCGGTAGGTGGATCAAAACAAAGTGTCCAGACACTCTGTGACCAAAATGGTACTGAAACAGAGGATGACAGACTAAAGGCCGAAATACTAAATGTCTTTTTTCAAAGCTGTTTCACAGGGGAAGATTGTACTGTAGTTCCTTCACTAGATTGTCGTACAGATGACAAAATAGTAGATATCGAAATAGATGACAGAGGGATAGAAAAACAATTAAAATCGCTCAAGAGAGGAAAGGCCGCTGACCTGATGGTATACAAGTTCGATTTTACACAGAGTACGCGAAGGAACTTGCCCCCTTCTTACAGCGGTGTACCTTAGGTCTCTAGAAGAGCGTAGCGTTCCAAAAGATTGGGAAAGGACGTAGGTCATCCCCGTTTTCAAGAAGCGACGTCGAACAGATATGCAGAACTACAGACTTACATCTCTAACGTCGATCACTTGTAGAATTTTGGAACACGTATTATGTTTGAGTATAATGACTTTTCTGGAAGCTAGAAATCTTCTCTGTAGGAATTAGCATGGGTTTCGAAAAAGACGATCCTGTGAAACCCAGCTCGCGCTATTCGTCCACGAGACTCAGAGGGCCATAGACACGGGTTCACAGGTAGATGCCGTGTTTCTTGACTTCCGCAAGGCGGTTGATACAGTTCCCCACAGTCGTTTAGTGAACAACGTAAGAGCATATGGACTATCAGACCAATCGTGTGATTGGATTAGAATTCCTAGATAACAGAACGCAGTTTGACATTCTCAATGGAGAGAAGTCTTCCGAAGCAAGAGTGATTTCAGGTGTGCCGCAGGTGAGTGTCGTAGGACCGTTGCTATTCACAATATACGTAAATGAGCTTGTGGATAACATCAAAAGTTCACTGCTGCTTTTTTCGGATGATGCTGTAGTATATCGAGAGGTTTTAACAATGGAAAATTGTACTGAAATGCAGGAGGATCTGCAACGAATTGGCGCATGGTGCAGGGATTGGCAATTGAATCTCAATATAGACTAGTGTAATGTGCTGCGAATACATAGAAAGAAAGATCCTTTATCATTTAGCTACAATATAGCAGGTCAGCAACTGGAAGCAGTTAATTCCATAAATTATCTGGGAGTATGCATTAGGAGTGATTTAAAATGGAATGATCATATAAAGTTGATCGTCGGTAAAGCAGATGCCAGACTAAGATTCATTGGAAGAATCCTAAGGAAGTGCAGTCCGAAAACAAAGGAAGTAGGTTACAGTACACTTGTTCGCCCACTGCCTGAATACTGCTCAGCAGTGTGCGATCCGTACCAGATAGGGTTTATAGAAGAGATAGGGAAGATCCAAGAGAGAGCAGCGCGCTTTGTTACAGGATCATTTAGTAATCGCGAAAGCGTTACGGAGATGATAGATAAAATCCAGTGGAAGACTCTGCAAGAGAGAAGCTCAGCAGCTCGGTGCGGCCTTTTGTTGGAGTTTTGAGAACATACCTTCCCTCCTACGTATATCTCGCGAAGAGACCATGAGGATAAAATCAGTGAGATTAGAGCCCACACAGAGGCATGCCGACAATCTTTCTTTCCATGAACAATACGAGACTGGAATAGAAGGGAGAACCGATAGAGGTTCTCAAGGTACCCTCCGCCACACACCGTCAGGTTGCTTGCTCAGTATGTATGTAGATGTACCTTGTTACTATTCGTTATAGATTTATTTGCATTAATAACCTTCCTATTCTAACTGATGTTGACGCTGAGAAAAATACGTACTGAAAAAAAAGATAAATCCTCGGGAGGGATGGGGGAGCACGAGGGCACGCAGTACGTCTGGAGTGAAATGGGGCTACACTCGCTTCGTGTTCGCGTGTTCAGCAGCTGGGAGCCACCGCTGCCCGTGGCGTGTCTAATGAGGGAAGACCAAGGCCGCTGTCATGCTGCCGTGCTTGACTTTTCTTTGTCTCGAGGCAGCCCGTCTTCTACCAGTGGCCCGGTCTTCCCAGAGGGGCTCCTTCCGTGAGATACATGCAGCCAGCTACATCACAACGCTGCTGTCTTTAATTAGCGCGTCATAGGCCCTTGGAGCACAAATGGTCGCGCAAAGCGCCTCTAACGGTCGGCAGCTGTAGGTGGCTGCAGCCAACCGGGAGCTGATTGTTCTCAATGGCTGAAGGTGACGCCGGCGCAGTCGACCTTTGCTTCTCACGAATGCAGTTCCCTAGCTTACTCCAACTAGCTATTGCGATGTAACGTTTGAGTCCGTGACATGCTTAAACCGTAGTTATAATTACATGCTACCACATACACAATTCGGTGATCAAACACTTATTCATGAGATGGTCATGGATAAATCGGCAGAACAACTTTTTTTAGACAGTGGGGGAAAACAACAGCAATCGATTCCGAAATCCGTCGTTTTATTAGAGCAAATCTAGATTTCAACTATTACATAGTCTAAATTTCCTTTAATTCACGTCGATGGTCACACATTTTTTGTCATTAGACTACTGGTGTCGGTGTATAAGGACCATCCTCAGGCCTGCAGCAAAATATGGAAATAAACACAAATACACTAGCAGATTGTCTGCAGCTTAAACCAATAAAATAGACCATAATGAAAAGTATTACTGCCATACATGTCCATTGTGCGCTTTAAATATGAAGGGGCGTACTTGTTTTATAAAACATGCCTTAATATACTGGAACCATAGTGGCATCGTCAAATGCTAAACATAAAATTAGCGCGAGCATCGTCAAATATATATATAAATAATAGTATATACAACAGCCATCTTGCCAGCAGCACTTTTGTTCGAAACAAACTGCTGTACATAGCCACAAAATGTTTGTGTTGCAAGGCCACCAGATGTCACTGCTGTAGGCGTACACACGTTCTTAAATGATTAATTGTACGACATAAAAAGTAAATTAACATCAAATTAATAGCTAAGAATTACATCTGTACCCTTTGTGTGGCATCTGCGATGGTCCGTTAATTTCCTGAATGAAATTCAGATATTTCACCGTGCGAGTTCCATCTTTTCGATTAGCTGAAAGGATATCTTGGAGAAACAGATTTTCAACGATGTGGATGTTGAAAGAGCGGTTCTCAAAGGGGTCCGTGACCAACGAGATTTCTGTTGTCCAGGAACTGAACGACTGGTAGAACGGCCCCACAGTTGTTTGCAGAGACTTTGTGACTATATTGAAAAATAACGTCATGTATCTGTGTCACTTTGAAGTACAGTGTAGCAGTCAACAAAAAAAGGTAAGATGGCATGCCTTAATAACGTGTAACTTATTTTTGAAGCCCTCTCGTAAGTACAAAACATTTCGGGTAATTTGACAGGTACACGGGAGCTCAGAGTGTAGTATATTAGTCTGGGCATCGTAACCCACTGGAACCAGTGTCGTTAGCAGCAGCATCTGATTTTAAATTTATTTCAACTGTACATTTACTATCAAATTTAGATAAAGTATGAAGAACAGGAAATCTGAAGTAAAAGAAAGGAAAAAAATCGAAAAATATGTACATCATAAAGGAAACAGGAACACAGTCAAATAATAAAGAGATTATGGAAAAGAAAGAGAAATAAAAAAGAAAAAAATGAATAATCATGTAACATTAATGTTTAAACACAGTCTTAAGAGCAAAAATGTTTAAGTAATAATAATAATAATAATAATTTCAAATTATATTTGACACAGAAATGCCTGATTGTTAATAATAATTTCAAATTATATTTGATACAAAAATGCCTGATTGTTAAATATACACTATGTGATCAAAAGTATCCGGAAATCCCCAAAAACATACGTTTTTCACATTAGGTGCGTTGTGCTGCCACCTACTGCCAGGTGCTCCATATCAACGATCTCAGTAGTCATTAGACATCGTGGGAGAGCAGAATGGGGCGCTCTCCGGAACTCACGGACTTCGAACGTGGTCACAGGTGATTGGGTGTCACTTGTGTCGTATGTCTGTACGCGAGATTTCCACACGACTAAACATCCCTAGTTCCACTGTTTCCGATGTGATAGTGAAGTGGAAACGTGGAGGGATACGTACAGCACAAAAGCGTACAGGCCGACCTCGTCTGTTGACAGACAGAGACCGCCGACAGTTGAAGAGGGTCGTAATGTGTAATAGGCAGACATCTATCCAGACCGTCACACAGGAATTCCAAACTGCATCAGAATCCACTGCAAGTACTATGACAGTTAGTTGGGAGGTGAGAAAACATGGATTTCGTTGACGAGCGGCTGCTCATAAGATACACATCACGCCGGTAAATGCCACACGACGCCTCGCATGGTGTTAAGGAGCGTACACATTGGACTATTGAACAGTGGGAAAGGGTTGTATGGAGTGACGAATAACGGTACACAATGTGGCGATCCGATGGCAGGGTGTGGGTATGGCGAATGCCCAGTAGACGTCATCTGCCAGCGTGTGTAGTGCCAACAGTAAAATTCGAAGACGGTAGTGTTATGGTGTGGTCGTGTTGTTTTATGGATGGGGCTTGCAGACGTTGTTTTGCATGGCACTATCGCAGCACAGGCCTACATTGATGTGTTAAGCACCTTCTTGTTTCCCACTGTTGAAGAGCAATTCTGGGATGGCGATTGCTTCTTTCAACACGATCAAGCACCCGTTCATAATGCAAGGCCTGTGGCGGAGTGGTTACACGACAATAACATCCCTGTAATGGACTGGCCTGCACATAGTCCTGACCTAAATCCTATAGAACATCTTTTGGATGTTTTGGAACGCCGACTTCATGCCAGGCCTCACCGACCAACATGGATACCTCTCCTCAGTGCAACACTCCGTGAAGAATCGGCTGCCAATCAGCAACAAACCTTGCAGCACCTGATTGAACTTATGCCTGCGAGAGTGGAAGCTGTCATCAATGCTAAGGGTGGGCCAACACCATATTGAATTCCAGCTTTACCGATTTGATCACACACACACACACACACACACACACACACACACACACACACACACACACATATATATATATATATATATATATATATATATATATATATATAATTTGAGATTAATCAAGCTATAGTCTCTTCTTAGA
The DNA here is from genome assembly GCF_023897955.1 of Schistocerca gregaria. Lineage (NCBI taxonomy): Eukaryota > Metazoa > Arthropoda > Insecta > Orthoptera > Acrididae > Schistocerca > Schistocerca gregaria. The sequence goes on from NC_064924.1 coordinate 477,022,425, forward strand.
ATCATCAGGCACATTTCGCTGGTGTTTCGTCGGGTATCTGGAATTTGTTGAAAAGTGCAGCTGGAGTCATTCCAAACAAATTCTGCTCATAACGTATTTTATGCGACGTCCGGAGCCGATGAAAAAGGTTGGTTTGTTTCCGATATGAATAAAATTATTTTTGAAGTATAATTTTGCGTGCCCATTGTACAGAGCGGTCCTAAATTAGTGTAGTGCGATATCCTTTTTATCGATGTGTATTAACAGGGCGAGTAAAACATGAAGAATAACCAGTACTTCAGCAGCGCGCAGGTGCGCAGTGACTGCTACCGCCATGCAGAAGCTTCGCTCAACCGCTTCTGCAGTACTCGTTATTCGTCGTGTTTTACCGTTCCTGTTAATACATTTCGACAGAAATATCACACTAGACTAACCTGGTAGCGCTTTATTGAAATGGCACGTAAAATTCCGATTTAAAAATCATTTTGTGTGATACGGGAAAAAGATCGACGCTTTCCATGGACGACAGGCGTCGGTAAAAGACGTAATATGAGCAGTAGTTGTTTGGGTTGACTCTAGCTACACATTGCGGGAACTAAATTTCAAATATCTGCAGAAAAACCAGAAAAATGCGCCTGAGTAAGTCAAAATCGGAGAGGACCAGCCCACAAGGTCACCTTCTGAGTCTCGCATTAGTATTTGCAAAGATTATATATATGTGATCATTCCAGCTTATCACTTACTACACGCCTATTATTTCACACCACATTTGTTTCCCTCGTTGTGTTACTCGTTGTAGGCAGAGAGAAAAGACCATGCAGGTGATCAATGTTACTGCTTATGATTTACTTTGTACAGTAACTATTTTCCGTTTTCCCTAAATCAAGGGGATGCAGATACATTAGGTAATATTACCTCCCGTCTAACGTTACGTTAAATAAAGGAATTCGGGAATGGTATTACAATAGTAATGAGACGGGTAGGACAAGAGAAAGGCTGTTGCGAATGCCTGGGAACGTAGACTGTTGGGCATGCCTGGGAACGTAGATGATCACACCCTTACCCTCCTTAGCGAACGCGTTATTAGCCGTCGTCGCTTAATTACGCTGTAGACGCTGCGATAGTTTCAGACAAGAAGGTGCAGAGGCAGCACGACTTTGGGAAACTCGTCTTTCATTGCAGTGCAAGCAACTAAAGCGTACGATACATAGCTCTTTTAAGCTACATCATGAGATAAGCCTCAAATTCTGCATTTTTATCCGCATAAATACTCAGCAGGCCCCTTCGTTGTCCACAGTACAACTTCCTGAACTCGTTTATTACTCTATTGCTTTTCCCGCTTGACTTGCTTATGACGCACCGAGCGAGGTGGCGCAGTGGCTAGCACACTGGACTCGCATTCGGGAGGACGACGGTTCAATCCCGCGTCCGGCCATCCTGATTAAGGTTTTTCGTGATTTCCCCAAATCGCTCCAGGCAAATGCCGGCATGGTTCCTTCGAAAGGGCTCGACCGACTTCCTTCCCTAACCCGATGAGACTTATGACCACCTCGCTGTTTGCTCTCCTCCCCCAAACAACCCAACCCAATTTGCTTATGTCGCATGGTTAATTATTGTCCGTTCGTACACGAACTCGCCGTAACACATCTTTTTTATATGGGGAGATACATGAAGTAGGTAGCAGAATCGTTTAATAGGCTGATTCAGAATGTTACTGATTAAAATGACCATTTCGATTAAGGTTTCATGTTTTTTCCTAAATATTTTGAGGCGAATAGGCGGACTGGTTGTCAAACATGGTTACGACATACTTTCTTGTCTTCCATGTACAACCGATCTATGACTACCTTAAAGTCGACTCGATATTCAACTCTTACTTTCATTGTTTACTTCGATCCCTCCCTTTAATTCGACATGTTCAAACGTTCCAGTGACCCGCCATAGTTGACGAAATTAATGACAGTGAAAGTGATGTGACGCATGAATTCACTCCCAATACGGCATTCATCAGTTCCTGTGTGCCAAAGCATAAAAGAATTTCTCCACAGGATTCACTAAAGATCAGAGGAATTTGATTACCTGAATGATTCTGGAACTGGAATACTGTCCGCGTGTTTGGGCAGAACGTGTTTCATTTCAGAGTCTTTCGTTCTTCAGTTGGCAAAATAAAAACCTGTGGGTACAATCTTGTAGCACATTTATCAGTCTCCTAAGGAAGCTCCAAAGACTAAATATACGCCAGTTCGAACGCTTTAAAAAACACAGGATGAAATAATAAAGTAAGTTTGTTTGTTCATACGTACACGTATGCCGTCAGCGGCGACCAGTTATCATGACCGATGTGCTGCAGCACATTTTAAATATCGCTATGAAATAACACAATTTCGCTTCGAATGCCTGCTGAAAATAGCATTAAAATTAGTACAACCGATCTATGACTACCTTAAAGTCGACTCGATATTCAACTCTTACTTTCATTGTTTACTTCGATCCCTCCCTTTAATTCGACATGTTCAAACGTTCCAGTGACCCGCCATAGTTGACGAAATTAATGACAGTGAAAGTGATGTGACGCATGAATTCACTCCCAATACGGCATTCATCAGTTCCTGTGTGCCAAAGCATAAAAGAATTTCTCCACAGGATTCACTAAAGATCAGAGGAATTTGATTACCTGAATGATTCTGGAACTGGAATACTGTCCGCGTGTTTGGGCAGAACGTGTTTCATTTCAGAGTCTTTCGTTCTTCAGTTGGCAAAATAAAAACCTGTGGGTACAATCTTGTAGCACATTTATCAGTCTCCTAAGGAAGCTCCAAAGACTAAATATACGCCAGTTCGAACGCTTTAAAAAACACAGGATGAAATAATAAAGTAAGTTTGTTTGTTCATACGTACACGTATGCCGTCAGCGGCGACCAGTTATCATGACCGATGTGCTGCAGCACATTTTAAATATCGCTATGAAATAACACAATTTCGCTTCGAATGCCTGCTGAAAATAGCATTAAAATTATGCCATTTCCTTTCGAATGCCACTCGGAAATTGCACTATAATTACGTCATTTCTCTTCTAATGCGAGGCAGAAATCGCACTAAAAGCACGCCTTTCTCTTCAAATCCATACTGGTACGCAAATTAAACGGACAAACATCTTTTGAAGCGCTTTCTACGTGATAACTACGAATCAATGTTGACTGCTGAAATGACAGCCAGCCGCGCTACGATCAACTCAGAAAAATAAGGTAGCTGTGTATTTTCTGCTGGTCATGCTTTGATGTGACGTCATCCCTTCCGGCACTACGAATGCTATACTACTCACACCACCAAATGAACGTATCTCTTTGGAACTGCATGTAGCATATTGTGCAAGTGTGAATATGAGGACATATTTATCAGTGAGCGGTCGAAAGTGCAAAATGGTAATTTACGGATCTGGGCTCCTGGTGTTAACATTTCTTTTTTTAATTTTATTTTACTCCTAACAAATGTTTAACTATTAATCATAAAATTTAAAAATAACAGTTAAATTTATCTAAATGAAATTAATATATTCGACTGAGGCAAAACAAACGAGTATATGAATAAATTTAGATGAAAGTGTTTTCTGTAGATGATCTGCTAAAGAGCCCCTTTTCCAGTAGTTCTTTGGAGAAGAAAGTGAAATTTAAAAGTTAGGTAGATGTACTTCAAATGTAAATCCAACAACAGAAAGGTGTGAGACGAGGCTCACTGATCTGGTTTATAAACATTAAAATTTTTGAAGTACTTGTAAGACATTTTGATTAGCTGCTTAATTGTCCAGCACCAGTACATAAGCTCAAATTCTCACGAACTTCTCCAAATATAAATCAAGATTTATCGCTCACTATCAAAGACATTGAACTTAAGAAGTTCTAAAAACTTTATAAAGCTAACGGAGAAGACTCTTATTAGTTCGGAACTTTTGAAATGGTCTCTACCAAAAACAAAAAAGAATGAGCTAACGTTAATCTTTGCGAAAATTTGGAAAACCGGAAAAACTCTCAGCCAGCCTCATTGCGTCGGTTGTATACAACCGGTCGGCACGTACACATCACCTTCACTACCATTAATTACATCAGCTATATCGGGTCACTGGAACGTTTGAACATATCGAATTACAGGGAGGGATCGACGTAAACAAGGAAGGTAAGAACTAAATGGGAAGGCGGCCTTGATATATCCACTGCATAAGAAAGGTAATAAGTTCGATGTTGACCACAACAGAGGGATTTCTTTGCAAACAGTTGCATATGAGAGTAATAAAGGTGAATATCAAAGTGGTTTTAGGTAGGGGAGACCATGTTCTGAAAAAATATTTATTCTGAACTTCGTAATATGTCACAGATTATTGATTTCAAAGGGTTAGTATTTTTCTCTGAAATTGCATGTAGCGTATCATGCAAGCGTAGAGGATGAAGCATTTTTATAGCTCTGTTGTCAAATTTCCACTATGGGCGAGTGGTCTAAAACTTAAATGGTAATATGCGAACCTAGGTCCAATTTCTGCAGGTACCAAAATATTTAATCATATGCAGAACGTCTTAAAATCGAGAAACACACTCGTCCTCCTCCATTCTTGCTTCTTGAGGTGCCCTGAACGGAGCTTGTTACAACATTGCATGAAACCATTCAGCAAAGAATGACATCTGGGTCATACTTACATCAAAAGAAATAATGTTTTATCACTCACAACAATGAATTTGATAATTGAACGCTCTAATATATAGCTTGTCCAATTCATTTTGATGCCTGAGATGACGTGAGTACGGTGCGCCGAGGGAGGAGGAAGTTTGCCACCTGTGAGTGGGAAGATTTCCTGCAGGACTGTTAACACACTCTGTTCGCGCTTCATAGCAATCACTTGTTGCCGTGGAAATGACGGGCGCAAGTAACAAGATTTCGTGAAAACTTTTTGAAGAGCCGTAACACTCAGCTCACTGATAATCAATTAGTTGTTCACTGCTTAATGGCTAGTGCAGTGCCACAGGGTAGATTGCCTAGGTTGGCAGCAGTTGCAAATGACACGAAGTCTTGCGAATCCTATCGACGAGTTCCGAGAAGGAGTCGCAGGGGTATAAAGAAAATGGAGGGGGGGGGAGACAAGCTATATAGTCTATACCAGTTTTAGTGAGTTCATCTCGTACAGAGCACTCCCGTGGGCAGATGGGTAGTGCAGGGTTCAAATGGCTTTGAGCACTATGGGACTTAACTTCTGAGGTCATCAGTCCCCTAGACTTAGAACTACTTAAACCTAATTAACCTAAGGACATCACACACACCAATGCCCGAGGCAGGATTCGAACCTGCGACCACAGCGGTCGCCCGGATCCAGACCGTAGCGCCTAGAACCGCTTGGCCACCCTGGCCGGCGTAGTGCAGGGGAATGTAGTTAAGGCCATGTTGTAGAGTTCTAACGACATATACTTTGTGGCGATGGTAGAAAATTCACACGTGATGAAGTGGGTTCTTGAAAGAACATTATCGAGGCGCTCATGGTAAAATGTGGTAGGTACTTCTTTGTAGTAATGAATTACTGTTTGGTTGGAAACGTCAGTAGCAGCGAGAAGTAGCACTATATCTGTTGACTTAACAGGCATTTGCGGAGCAGAAACCACTGAAACGTTTACGGACCTCATAGACAAATCGGTAAACGATGATTTTTGTGCTTACTTGCTGCCTTTTAAATTTTTTTTGCAGTTGGAGGTTGTTGGTGAAATGAATCTATTATATTTGCGTCGGAAGACTAGCATATTCACCAATCCGCTATCGAGGCTGACAAATTAAGAAACAACGACTATTGAACAATTTGCAGCATATTCAACTTCTCTTAAACATGAACCTCTTAGTACTGCTCGTAACTCGGTAGAATTCGGAAGTTTTCGTAACGTCAGCCACTGCTGACAATCAATACGATGTAACACTGTGTGGCACTGCGATAGCCACTGGGCTAAAACTGCTTATTGCTTGACATTGAGCTGTGACCTTGTTTTCATTTCATATTGATTGCCACAAATAAGTGTAATATGTGAACACTTACATCACTATTACGCACATTCACCGAACCTTGCTGACATTTCTTTCCGTTCTTCCCTTTTTGGTTTTCTCTTCACTGCCCCAGACTTGTGTTTAGAGGCCATAATGTTAATATCACTTATATCAGGCTTGCACCTCAAACTCACAAATGTCAAAAGTTTGTAAAACAAATGACTGTCAGTGTTGCAAATAGAGAAGTCTCGAGATGATGTGGAGGCGCTCGTCAGCTGTTGGTATCGCTTTGTAAGAAACCATTGGAGTTACGATTACACTCTCCGTAGTTGTGGGTGCAGCTGACAGCTGTCAGGTGTGTGTGAGGACGATTGTGTTTTGAAGAATAGCAAAGGGAATTCTGTAGACGGCGTAATTAGATTAAGTAGTTCATTATTTCAGCGTCCGCGGAAGCTGTGGGCCGATGACGCGAAGATAACTGAGGAAAAGGGATGGGAAAACCTACCGGTTTTTTTAGTGTTATTAACCGGTCCTTACGATTGTTTTAGTCTTAGTTATAACCGCTTTCTGAAAAAAAAGGCAAAAGTGAAAAAAAGGGCAAAATTTCAACTTGCCACATCAGAGGTGCTAAAATTTTCAGTTTCTAAATAAAACATTGTTATTGGTAAAATTTGCCGGCCCGAGTGGCCGAGCGGTTCTTGGCGCTTCAGTCTGGAACCGCGCGACCACTACGGCGCAGGTTCGAACCTGCCTCGGGCATGGATGTGTGTGATGTCCTTAGGTTAGTTAGGTTTAAGTAGTTCTAAATTCTAGGGGACTGATGACCTCAGGTGTTAAGTCCCATAGTGCTCAGAGCCATTTTTTTGGTAAAATTTCTGTTGGTTTCAAATGCTGAGATATTGAAAACCAGTTCTCGTTAGTAGCAATCTAGAGCAACAGTCATTTGACAATAGAAGGGTTGCAGCATTGTTGACCCAATAACGAAGCTTCGCCATGCGGCGTTCACGTACATGGGCTCAATGCAGACGAGCGAGTAACAGCTGCGTGTATTCACAGCGGGAATAGGCCGTCAGAAATGATTCCAGCGCACACACAGCAATATTTGCGCAGCAGTACATATTGGAAACAAACCAGTATTCACTTAAGAAGCAGAAAGCAAGCTGTGTTGGCGTATTTCTTTAATGAATGCATAAAGAAAAGCAACAGAAGGTTTGGATTCACCGAATGATTAGTTCACGGCTGCTGTAAAGAACGTTCGAAACGGTGTTTACAGGTTTAACAGATGATTAAAGTATTCTTTATTTTCGAATAAATGTGCAGTCGTTAGCAGAATTGACAGTAAAACTACAGCTGCAGCATCAACTGCTCATCTTTTTCAACTGCTCATCTCTTCTGGATATCTGGGTAGCGTCTGCAATCTAATTTATATTCAGTGGCAATACAGAATTGGCCACACGACATTGCAAACTGACAAGGAAAATTTGTGACGCTGCTTGAAAAGTCTTGCATAAAGAGTGCATACCGAAATTCACAGAAGAACGGTGGCCGAAAAATGTCAGGGTATTTAAAGTCTGGGCAGTGGAATGCCATCAGCCCAAGGAGTAAGTTCAATTAACAGTAAAAGAAACATTTTCAGTGATTAATTTATAGACAGTGCTGGGAAGTGGAACTCCAAGATAAATGTATTTGAATCAGGTCGATAACAATCGTAGTGAAAACTATAAATTTATTCCCGAACGTGGAAGACTATTTCATTTATATGAATATTCAAATGTGTGTACTTATGCATTTTGTTGCTGCAGTGCAACAAAGCACTGACAACACTGAACAGGCCGAGGTAACAGAATTTATTTTAAACTGTTACTGGTAACTGAAAATTTGTTCAGTGATTTGAAATGGCTCGCGCTACGGAGCAAAACATTAGCCGCTTAGCGCTATTCCAAGTTTTAAATGGCCATATTCGAGGAAAAACGCCACTTGTAGTACACAAACTCAAAGTGGTTTAACAGTATCTTTACCTATATAATTTATCTCCTGATTCGGTTTCACAGTGAAACACTCAAAAAACTTAGCACAGGATTAAATGGAGCCGTGCGGCTCTTCTCAATCCTGTCAAGATAGTATGATAGGTGCGTCCAGTATGGCAGGATATTCTTCACGCTTTCAATGAAAAATTTCACGTCCAAAGGGGCTGCATCCCTAGCGGCTGACGGCAGCCGTTGTCGGGGTCACGAACGCGTGTACACTGCCCCATTCACTTATATAACGACTGCTGCTTTGCGTCTATGGGCGAGATCGCTGCGATGCGAGAGTGGCTGGCGATCTGAGTGCGGACTCTGTGCACGCATACTTTCATACGTTCGTAGAGCAGCCAATGTAAAAGTGCGCCGCCAAATGGAACCCTGTGTTGGAGGAGTAGTAACTGCTGACTTGACGACACTGACCTCTACTATGAACTAATGACTGATAAATGTTGACATGTTTGGACATGTTCTAAAACCCAATATGATACAAGTCATGGCATAGCGACACCCACAAACACAGATGGCGACAGCATCGTGCATTGGCAGAGTTGCCATTTGTACTCAGGCGATTCTTGTGAAAAGCTTTCCTACGTGATTATAGCGCCACGACGGCAATTCAAATGGTTCAAATGGCTCTGAGCACTATGGGACTCAACTGCTGGGGTCATCAGTCCCCTAGAACTTAGAACTACTTAAACCTAACTAACCTAAGGACATCACACACATCCATGCCCGAGGCAGGATTCGAACCTGCGACCGTAGCAGTCGCACGGTTCCGGACTGCGCGCCTAGAACCGCGAGACCACCGCGGCCGGGCAATTAACAGACTGAATGCGGAATGTTAGTTGGAGCTTGTGGAACATTCCATATCGGGCATCACTACGGAATTCAATGTTCCGACAGTCACAGTGTCAAGATTGTCCCGAGAATACCAAATTTCAGGTATTTACCTGTCACCTATAGATGAATGTTGAAAATTAAGTGGACTGATAAGGTAAGGAATGAGGAGATTCTACGCAGAATGGGAGAGGAAAGGAATATGTGGAAAACACTGATAAGGAGAAGGGACAGGATGATAGGACATCTGCTAAGACATGAGGGAATGACTTCCATGGTACTAGAGGGAGCTGTAGAGGGCAAAAACTGTAGAGGAAGACAGAGATTGGAATACGTCAAGCAAATAATTGAGGACGTAGGTTGCAAGTGCTACCCTGAGATGAAGAGGTTAGCACAGGAAAGGAGTTCGTGGCGGGCCGCATCAAACCAGTCAGTAGACTGATGGAAAAAAAAACAAAAAAACAAAGAAAAACAAAAAACTTTTCACCACGGACAACGTAGTTGCTGACAGCCTTCACTTAACGACCAAGTACAGCAGCGTCTGCGTATAGTCGTCAGTGCTAATAGACAAACAATACTGCTTGAAATATGCACAGAAAGCAATATAGGATGTACGACAAACACATCAGTTAGCACAGTGCGGCAAAATTTGGCACCAGTGAGCTATGGCAGCAGACGACGGATGTGAGTGCTCGTGCTAACAGCAGACATGTCTGCAGCGCCTCTGCTGGGCTCGTGACCATGTCGGCTGGATCTTAGACGACTGGAAAACACACTCGTGGTCAGTTCTGTCCTGATTTCATTGGTAAGAGCTGTTGGTAGGGTTCGAGTGCGACGCACGCCTCACGAAGACATGGATCCAAGTTGTCAACAAGGCACTGTTCAAGCTGTTGGTGTCTGCATAATGGTGTGGGCTGTGTTTACATTGAATGGACTGGGTCCTCTAGTCCAGCTGAACCAATCATAGACTCTATATGGGTACGTTTGAGTACTTGTAAACTATTTGCAGCCCTTCATGGACTTAATGTTACCAAACAACGATGGAATTTTTGTGAGTGATATAGCAGCATGTCACCGGGAGACAGTTATGGTCAGTTCGAGCGAATGCTTTGGTCACTCAGGTCTCCCAACATGAATTCTATCTAATACTTATGGTGCGTGAATAAAACTTCCTTGGTTTTCAACTCGCGTCAATCCCAATAAAATCCTCGAGCTTTCGATAACCATCTCCGCCATCGTCGTCAGGAGTTCACTGAATGCCGTGGCTGCTACGGTTCCTCACTGATATAGGCATGATGACATCATCAGCAGCCAATCAGGTAGACCTGTAACTTGCTTCTAGTTACTTAACAGTATGGCAGGAATGCAGTCCGTTTGGCCTCTTCTACTGATTCACCAGGTGTCTTTCGTCGGCGGACCTTGAAAGCGTTTGCGATGTCTCTTTTGCTGTATCCATTTTCCCCGAAAACACGTTTTAAGTTCTGCAATTCAGACTGTAGGTGGTCTTTCTTAGAGCCAAGATTATCCCTGACGACGACCAGAGAGTTGAGACATCTGCTGCAGAAACTTGGCTAAGACCAGTCTTCCGGCCCGCTCCCAAGATACGAGATAGTTGCGCCCTGTAAAGGACGACCTTGCTCTTCGAGTGTCCGGCGAGTATGGCGTACCTTGTGAATGTGGCAGCATGTATATCGGACAAACAATTCGCACCGTGGCGGAGCTGCATGATGATGTCATCATGCCTATATAAGTCCCGGCAGTCAGTGAACTCCTGACGACGATGGCGGAGATGGTCATCGGAAGCTCGAGGATTTTATTCGAACTAACGGGGCTTGAAAACCGAGAACGTTTTATTCATGTATGCCGTCGCGAAAGACTCCGAGGACACTTAGGGTACATAATAGAGAGGTCAGTTCGTGCACAAAATCCAGCACCGGCAACACTTCCGCAGTTATGGACGGATGCCGTGGCAGCATAAGGCTTCCAACGATTTGGTTGAGTTCATGCCATATTGCGTTGCTGCGGGACGGCTGGCAAAAGGCGATCCGACGCGATATTAGGAGTCTCTCACGATTTTTGTCACCACCGGGCACTACCGATATCTTGTGACATGATTACGGAATACTTTCAAGACGAAGCGTTGTAGGAAACTGCTGAAAGGGGGGGGGGGGGGGGGGGGCTTTCGTGCAGGACGGCAACAGCCAGCTCATTCTGCATAGGACAAAATCAAGTATGTCCCTTATTTGGGGCAATGGAACTTCCCCCCCCCCCCCCCTCCAAATACAGTTATGACAATGCAGCCAGTGTCCTTTTTCTCTTTCCTCTGATGAATAGAATAACGAGGACGTCGTTTCCGAGTTGAAGTTTCCTGGCAAATCAGAATGCAGACTTTGTAAGGTGCTTCTTACGCGAGGAAAACTTTTTACCAGTTTTAATAAATTACTGTCTCTTATTGATGTATTCACGATAGTTAGGAAGTGCTGTAGTCCGTAGACGGCCATGAGTCGGAGAGCATTTCCCACGCTGGCTGGCTAGGTGACAAAGCGACCATATGTCGCGCGTAGTGGGGTGGGGCTTGGCGCTGGACCTTAACAACAAGTGTCAGCCTCGGAAATATATATGACGGGAAGTACCGCCATCTTGGCGCCAAAGTCATCGATTTTATTTATATTTAACAATTAGTCATTTATGACAACATGAATACTAAGAGGAGTCTCTGGATGTTTAAATCTAGTTATCATAATTTTGCCTCGTTAAAATTCACACCCGTTCATTAGCAAATGCATATCTTAGTAAGTACGAACTCGATCGGAAATCCACGAACTGTGACGAAACTAGTAAGAGATACGGACTGCGCGTCAAAGTCGGCAGTCAGAGTTAAGAGCTCTTCCTATCTTGTTCGGTGGTAGCCATGCTCTCGGTTACGAGTAGTTTGTGACATGATTGTTTCGTTATTGATCTAATAGGAATAAAAGTGATTTACGGCATTCTGAATGTTAATTTCGAGTAAACAGATACCCCAAAGTTGATCGACAGCAATTTCAGATAATTAGCTTCCACCGACAGAGACATCCAATGCGCCAATGAAGAATCTGCACGGGACATCATTTACGAGAGCTGCACCGCGCACAGGTAGGAGGAAATCCGACGACACGACCCACCAAGGCGGATCAAAGAAGGTCCGACTAACACTCGCAAATTCTGGGTGGAAATGCTGACCAGTCATACTGTACGTCAGTCACATATACCACCCTCTACGGACTCGCGGCTAAGCTGATGAATAACAGTATCAGTTTAGAATAGGGTGAACAAACGTCCCCGAAAACCGGGATTGTCCCGGTTTTCATCCCTGTGTTCCGGTGTCCCGAAAATTTGTTTCGGGACGCTCAAAAGTCCCGGATTTCAGTTTTTAAATACATTTCGTGAAACTTTCTCAAATTTTTGGGATTTCGCTACATAACACAAGAAATTAATATATTTTAGCTTATTTGTCTAAAACCTCCATTGTCCCATGCTAGTAATCACAGTATCAGTATTGATACACTCAGGCAATAATTTACTTTGAGCGGTACTTTGGCCAACAAGTAGTAAGTTGTATTATTGTAACAGAGCTAAGAAACCGTCCGATTGTCGCGCCACTTACACACTCATTGTCAGAACAGTGTAGTAGTTGTTTTGTCAGACATATTAGTGGTATTAATGCTGCAGTACTGTGAAACGCAATGCTGAAACGTACCTACAAGTTCAGTGATTGTTATTCCAAGGGACGGAATTTCATTAAGAAAAGTCGTTTTGATTACGAAGCAGAGTGTTCCGTATGTAACTGTTTTATTAGTATAAGTCATGGTGGACGTTCCGACATAGTTCGTCACATCAGGTCAACACATTAACAGATACAGTACACCGAGCTGCAGTAAAACTCTACAAAATTATTTTGTGAAACATCAGTCAAGTGAAGAGGCGAAAGTTCGAGCAGCCGAGCTTACACCAGCCTACCACACGGTAAAACATTACCAAACTCATAGATCTAGTGATTGTACTAATAAGCTTAACAGCAATATGTTTTATGATTCTTCCATTGCAAAAGAGTTTAGTTCAGCAAGAACTAAAGTGTCAGCCTTAGTGAAAGGAGATATTGCTCCCCAGAGTGTAAAGGAAAGCCTTGAATACATCAAAAAGTCTTCTTTCTACGGGATATCCACTGATGCCAGCAATCATAAGGCCACTAAAATATTTCCGTTTGTTATTCAGTTTTTAGATATTAATCAGGGAATTCAGACCAAACTTTTGAAGGTGAGTTCCCTACCTAGTGAAACACCTGACGACATTTCAAGATTTTTAATGAATACTATCGAAATGTTTGATCTTGAGGAAAATAAATGTGTGGATCTTGTGGAGACAACACCAACACAAACTTTGGTGGTTTCAAAAGACATGGCAAATGCAACGTATTGACCAAATTAAAGGCAACATTGCATGAAAACATTGAAGTCATTGGGTGCCCTGCACATGTTTTACACAATATCGTGCAGACATCTGCTGACAGCTTAAGCTGTGATGTTGAAACTATGGTCATGAAGGTGTATTTACACTTTTGTATATATACTGTTAGAACAGAGAGGCCTAAGGAGTTCTGTGATTATGTGGGAACTGAATATGTGAATGTAATGTGTCACTCGAAAACTCGCTGGTTATCACTGTTTCCAGCAGTTGAAAGAGTGATCCGCCTGTTTGAACCGTTAAAAGATTTTTTCCTAAATGAAGACAAAGCCCCCAAAATGGAGGTGGTCTCTCTTGAAGCAATCCTGCAGGTCCTGTACAACTACAAAATGGATTGTGCCAAGTTGTATCACTGTGTCTCAAAGAACAAAGACACGATCAAGAAGGCTGGAGGCAGTGAAAAATACCCTTTTCTCCAAGGACAGTCAATTCCATCTACAAGCGCTCAGTAATATTAAAGCTCATGTTAATATTAATTGATTAAAAGTTGAATGGCTATAAAATTTTGTAAAATCGTAATACATTTCTTTATTACTGTACACGTTTATTAAATGTTATTAATTATATGGATAATCTAGATTATATCAATCTTTTGTGTCCTCTTATTAGTTGTAATAATCGGGTTAGCAAAATGTATCAACAAAACATTAATATTTAAAATTAAGAAACCTGGGTACATGTGGAATGAGGTGTCCATTGGCACCTGGGTGAATGTGTCCCGGTTTTCACCGAAAATAATTTGGTCACCCTAGTTTAGAAGCGAGGGTATCTTGCAACTTCTAGAACAAAATCCTCCGCCAAATCAGTCATTATTGGGATATGAATATGCAGAGAACACCTTTACCAAGATTGATGGTCGCAACTTGATTTTTTAGATGAGATTATTTAAATTTATGACTATTTCGCGTGACGAACAGCATTTAAATAAAATCTAGGTCGCCACTTCACCGACGCCCGTGATATTCCAGATTTTCCCCGTGAGTGACGCGAGCCGCATTTCCAGCGAGCGATTCTCCCTAAAGCGGAGCCAGGTGTTAGGAGAGACGGGCCGCGGCCCGGTGTGAAGAAAGCGCCGTCGGAACCTGTTGCTCGGCGGCGAGTGCTGTGGCGTGCCCGCCGCCTGCAGCCTGGGCGCCTCGCCTGCTAATTGGGGAGTGCGGTGTGAGGAGGTTCGGAGGCCGGCTTCCCACAGCCGCGGGCCCGCACGCACCGGAACTGGGACGGCCCGCGAGCGTGCGGCGACACGCTTCTGCCATTGCCCTACACGTTACGTAAGGAGCCCTCTCGTGCGTTACCCGAGAACTGTGCCCATTCGAGAACTGATTGTCACTGCTGAGCGTCTTACGTACTGTGGTGTGCGTACTGTAAGACCTTCAGTTCACATACCATCAGATTATTTGACTTGTCGCACTACCGAAGTAGGCGAGTGTCAGCAATATGTCTCGTGGTCTTATTGTGGCGTGTTTATCTTCTGCCGTTAGGCCAGACGATAGAAATGCCATTTGCACGCTTAGAGTAGCAGATTGACGGTGACCAGCTTGAAACAGAACTTGATTAATTTTCACACACATTTATTAAAATAATGACAAGCATAAAAAATACTTAACTTCGTTCTGTATGCTATTTACAATTGGCAATCTGAAGTTCCTTCGCTATTGGTACGTTAGTCTTATTCTCACATACACGTATATATCTGATACTTGACAAAAGTGTCTATACATTTATCTTCATGGTTATGTACAGGAATATGGTAATCTTATTAGCCGCAGACTGAAACTTGAGTATAGACTGGTACAGACAAGGGTAGATCTCGTACACACTGGTACAGACTAATGCAGAATGACTAATCGGAGGTCTGTACACTCGTTATAATACCTCGCGCGTTCATGTATCACTGCGCGAGTGTCATACGCGAGGAAAAAAGGTTCTATGTTACCAGCAATCTCATTGGCTGCGTTATATATTAGGTCGGCGAAAGCAGAATTTGGTCCGTCTCTTTGGCAGCGCCGTCTCGTAGTGCGGAGACGGACGAGCGCTGCGCCTGCGCTGTTGTGCTTAGCGGGGTGCGCTCTAGTGGGAAAGTTGTGTACGCGCTGACTACGCGGAACTATGTACACAACACGTACTTTAACGTTCTTTTCGTCCGCCCTACGGAGCTTTCGTGGCTTAGACGCCCTGCTTAACCTGCAGGACAGGACAGGACAGTACAGATAGTTAGATTGGGGGCGGGGCCAAAACAAGGGGCTGTCAGTTACACTCCAACGTAGAACTTTATATATTAATGGCGTGTGACGAGGGTCTCCCATCGCGTAGACCTCTCGCCTAGTGCAAGTCTTTCGATTTGACGCCACTTCGGCGTCGATTGGGATGAGATGATGATGATTAAAACTACATAACACCCAGTCCCTGAGCGGAGAAAATCTCCGACCCAGCCGGGAATCGAACCCGGGCCCTTAGGATTGACACTTCGTCGCACTGACCACAGCTTTTTTTTTTCTTTTTTCGTTCGTTGCATTTGCTCGGGGCCGATGTCGCAAGACATCCGTTTCAGTTCGTTGATGATTCATCAACTCAGTTTTTTATTACAGAGGGCAGCTAAACCTCTGACCGAACACGCTGAGCTACCGTGCCGGCTGTAAATGTTTGGAGCAGCATAATCAGGTTTAGTTTGTAATGTGGGAGTGAGCTCCACGTGGGATCCGAAGCACGGACCCCACGGGGGTGCCCGGCTTGCGCCACATGCCAGGGCAGAGGTGGAGGCTCGTGTTCGGAAGTCTGAAAACTCCACCGCCGGCCGAATAGCCCCAGCCAAGGCGCTGGAACGTTCCACAGCCCCTTACCACTAGACCACCGGGGATCCCGGCCACTCATTTACCTAGGGCGGACATAGAACTTTATTACTTGACCATACATTACAAGAGCCAAAAAAAAAATTATTTAACTCACAGCTTTAATCTTTGGGAGTTAATTACCGGCTGAAAGCCACTTTAATTTAAAAATGGCTGAAGGCCAATAACTTAAAACGCAAGCATAATCAGAAATTTACACTACTGGCGATTAAAACTGCTACACCACGAAGATGACGTGCTGCAGACGCGAAATTTAACCGACAGGAAGCAGATACTGTTATATGCAAATTATTAGCTTTCCAGAGCATTCACACAAGGTTGGCGCCGGTGGTGACACCTACAACGTGCTGGCATGAGGAAAGTTTCCAACCGATTTCTCATACACAAACAACAGTTGACCGGCGTTGCCTGGTGAAACGTTGTTGTGATACCTCGTGTAAGGAGGAGAAATGCGTACCATCAAGTTTCCGACTTTGATAACGGTCGGATGGTAACCTATCGTGATTGCGTTTTATCGTATCGCGACATTGCTACTCGCGTTGGTCGAGATCCAATGACGGTCAGCAGAATATGGAATAGGTGGGTTCAGGAGGGTAATACGGAACGCCGTGCTGGATCGCAACGGCCTCGTATCACTAGCAGTCGAGATGGCAAGCATCTTATGCGCATGGCTGTAACGGATCGTGGAGCCTCGTCTCGATCCCTGAGTCAACAGTTGGGGACGTTTGCAAGACAACAACCATCTGCACGAACAGTTCGACGACGTTTGCAGCAGCATGGACTATCAGCTCGGAGACCATGGCTGCGGTTACCCTTGACGCTGCATCAAAGACAGGGGCGCCTGCGATGGTGTACTCAACGACGAACCTGGGTGCACGAATGGCAAAACGTCATTTTTTCGGTTGAATCCAGGTTCTTTTTATAGCATCATGAAGGTTGTATACGTGTTTGGCGACATCGCGGTGAACTTACAGTGGAAGCGTGTATTCGTCATCGCCATACTGGTGTATCACCCGGCGTGATGGTATGGGGTGCCATTGGTTACACGTCTCAGTCACCTCTTGTTCGCATTGACGGCACTTTGAACAGTGGACTTTACATTTCAGATGTGTTACGACCCGTGGCTCTACCCTTCATTCGATCCCTGCGAAACCCTACATTTCGGCAGGATAATGCACGACCGCATGTTGCAGGTCCTGTACGGGACTTTCTGGATACAGAAAATGTTCGACTTCTGCCCTGGCCAGCACATTCTCAAGATCTCTCACCAATTGAAAACGTCTTGTCAGTAGTGGCCGAGCAACTGGCTCGTCACAATACGCCAGTCACTACTCTTGATGGACTGTGGCATCGTGTTGAAGCTGCATGGGCAGCTGTACCTGTACACGCCATCCAAGCTCTGTTTCATTCAATGCCCAGGTGTATCAAGGCCGTTATTACGGCCAGAGGTGGTTGTTCTGGGTACTGATTTCTTAGTATCTATGCACCCAAATTGCCTGAAAATGTAATCACATGTCACTTCTAGTATTTTTGTCCAATGAATACCCGTTTGTCATCTGCATTTCTTCTTGGTGTAGTAATTTTGATGGCCATTATTGTAAAAGGCATGCCTTATCTTAAACAGTTCTTTAGTTAGGTTGAAATAAAAAAGTTAAATTCAAGTCGGCTGAAGGCCTAACAGTTAAAAATCCACAACATTATTTTTTTTAAAATACTAAACACCATAAGTGAAACAGTTTTTTAGTTTAGGCTGAAGGCCTTAACAGCAAACAACTCAAACTCAAAATCGGCTCAAGGGCCAAGACTGAAAATTCAACAACATTAAAATTTTTAAAATGCCAAAGTCCTTACGTGACACAGTTCTTTGAAATAGGCTGAAGGCCTTAAGAGCAAAACAGTTCTAATTTAAAACAAAAATCGGCTAGAAACCATACAAGTAGAACACAACGAAAAACAAATTTAAAAAATGGGGCAGTACACCCAAGGGCGCTCAGATGTTAGAGTGTCGGCCTGGAACTCAAACACTAACGCTTGCTTAGGTGAGACAGGCAGTCGACCCAACCATTTTCAATCCTCTGCGAACCCAACCGACAGACAGTCAACAGACCAATGATCAAGACCAGCTCCGCTCCACACTTGCACCAAAACTCAAATGATGCCAACAACGGAGACTGGACCAACAACCAGAACGGATCACAGACAACCCATGGGCGGTGGAGGACCCAAAATACACGTCGTCTAATCGGTCGACTGACCAAACGGACAAGCAAGGTGGTTGCCACGCAAACGTGTGTGTCGGTAATGGTCGGGCGAGTGATGGTATCCTGTCCTTCCTCGCTACTCCACGCCAACCGACCAACGCCGAGCCAGTACGTCGAGAACATTGAAATTAACTTGTCAGTCAGAATCACACAAACGCCACACAGTTTCACGAACACCTGCGCGAAGAACTCGAGGATGTTAACGGCAATGACTGTGCAATAACAAAGGCAAACTACGAGTTGGCACACACAGCCAATCCTTCAGCGATCGCTGGACAAATATACGTCGTCGGACAAGACGACCGACCGACGATCAACCGAAGTCATCCCCACTCAAATCATGTGTGTCGGCAATCATCAGCGAGTGATGGCTATCCGCGCCTCCCTGGCGCTGCATGCCCCACTGGTGCTACAACGCGACTGCGCCAACCGGCGAACTGCTACACATCAGCACGGAGACAGCACTAAAATAATTGGGCAGTGAACATAACAGGCTACACACAATTTCACAAACACTTTGAAACGTCCCCTTAGAACAATTGTACACCGCCATCTCTCTCCCCACGTCCACCACTGCTGGCGGCTCACCTCCAACTGCGCAACGCTACGCGCTGTTAGCATCCAGCTGCCGCTGCCCAACACTACAATGGCGAGTATTACAACAATGCCAACCAGCCACAGACTGCACACGGCACAGCCAGTGATTTTCATACAGAGCGCTACGTGGCGGCGGCGTTACCAATAGAAAAACCTAAACAGCCTACTTACAACTTGGACGAAGAACGCGACCAATGCTAAAAGCAGTGACTGTACAATCACCAGGACGAACCACGAGTTGAGACACACACACCGCCAACCCATAAGCGATCGGCGAGCAAATACACGTCGTCCGGCAAGACGACCATCGACGATCAGCCAAGACCGTCCCCATCCATGTGTGGTGGCAGCGGTCGGGCGAGCCATGGTTATCCGAACCTCACTGCCGCTCCAACCCGACCGAACTTCTGCCGCGTCCCAACCGTCCGACTGCCAGGTCCGAACTCCACTGTTGGCTCGTTCAAACTGACTTCAATTCCCGGTCCGAGCTGCACTGCTGGCGCGTTCCAACTCGTTGGACGACAGACGACTACCAGGAAGTAATAGCAGTCCAGCAAAGATAATACGGCAGGGCCTATATCGATAAGCGCTGCTGCCACCGCTCACGGCAGGCAAGGCAACAACTCAGTGACACCAGTATTTGAAGATTAACATAACGAGGCGGCAGTACGGTAAAAACAGGGCGTTAAATAAGAGATGGAACGAACACGAGCCACGCACGGCTCAGTGGCTTCAAGCCTATGATCACAATCACACAGTGGACTCGCATTCGGGAGGGCGGCAGTTCAATCCCGCGTCCGGCCATCCTGATTTAGGTTTTCCGTGATTTCCCTAAATCGCTCCAGGCAAATGCAGGGATGGTTCCTTTGAAAGGGCACGGCCGACTTCCTTCCCTAACCCGATGAGACCGATGACCTCGCTGTCTGGTCTCTTTCCCCCAAACAACCCAACCACAATCACAGCAGCGGCCGGAATCCACGCACTCTTTGTCATGTGCAATGCTCGGGACAATACGTCACATGCTGTTGAGCTGATTTAGGCCGAATGGGTTACTGACAAACACGGAGCAATTCTATGCGTTGTTACTGGTGTGAAATCAGTAGTCATAAAGATCACCAGCCTAACTTCGACCCGCTAGACACTACTACATTGTCAAAAATTAAAGCTGTGTAACAATCCACCTTATTTTAGAAGGATTCAAGGGAATATGTCCTCCGCTAATGGTTCCTACATCGCCTTCAACTGGCTTCTAACAACTCCCGCCGATGATATCCGCACAACTAAACAATATCGCACTCAAATTTGCATGGAAACACACATCATCCATCCAACATTCCTTATTAAACGCGCGCGCGCGCGCGCGCACACACACACACACACACACACACACACACACACACACACACACACACACACAGAGAGAGAGAGAGAGAGAGAGAGAGAGAGAGAGAGAGAGAGAGAGAGAAGGACTTTCTCCAGCATCCACTAAAAACAAAAGGCGATCACACCCCGGAACGTCAAAACGAAGTACACGAAACGTAAGTGGATCTACACAATATGAGAACGAAAGTACGTTTAGTGTCTGTGAAGTGCAGTGCACTGAGAAGGAACCCCTATGTGTAGAGCAATATTACGAATGAAGCAAGGAAAAAGACGTAAGTAATAATTGTAATATAATACTATTTAATAATTGGTTGGTTGATCGATTTGGGGGAGGTGACGAAACAGCGAGGTCATCGGTCCCATCGGATTAGGGAAAGGAAATCGGCCACGCCGTTTCAAAGGAACCATTCCGATATTTGCCTGAAGCGATTTGGGTGAATCACGGAAAACTTAAATCAGGGTGGGTGCAAGCAGGTTTGAACCGTCGTCCTTTAAATGGGTGTCTAATGTGATAACCTCTCCGCCACCTTGCTCGGTCTATTTAGTAGTAGTAATTTGAAACATGAGAGCTGTTTACGATCTTGGCAAACACATTTCTAAGAAAAATCGCATTGTTACACTGACCATTGAAGCTTCTTCGAAATACTGCAAACGTCGTATGGTCTAAATAAGACTTTTGTTACAGTCCCAAAACATTACATGACTTGTACAACTGCGACTCCGGAAACTAGACCTGAAAACAAAATCAAGATACAAAAGAAAATACACCGGGTGGTTATAATCAAAGTGGAGGTACTCACAAAGGTTCTGTGTGGAACGTAGTTTCGTGTGGCAGCGAAATGTCATTATTATGCTAATGCGTCAGTGTGGAAGCAATTTACGCAGGAAAAAATTAGTTCCAATCTTGCCCACCAGGTGGAACTCTGACGTTGTGAATGCAAGAAAGATGTTTCGGAATGTTTTCATATACACATGGAAACCGAAGTTCAAATTCAGAACGTTGCTGCGGATCATGATGTTTCAGTTGCTGCACAGCCAGCATCTTTTATGTCTACCAGTGTAATATAGCAGCAAGAATTTGCGTACTGTTGATCGTGGGATGCAATATTCCCGTGACACTGTCCGGGCGGTGCTGACGGTGTGGCCGAGCAGTTCTAGGCGCTTCAGTCTGGAACCGACTACTACGGTCGCAAGTTCGAGTCCTTCTTCGAGCATGGATGTGTGTGATGTCCTTAGGTTAGTTAGGTTTAAGTAGTTCTAAGTTCTAGGGGACTGATGACCTCAGATGTTAAGTCCCATAGTTCAAATGGCTCTGGGACATAACTTCTGAGGTCATCAGTCACCTAGAACTACTTAAACCTAACACACATCCGTGCCTGAGGCAGGATTTAAACCTGCCACCGTAGCGGTCGCGCGGTTCCAGACTGTAGCGCCTACCGCTCGGCCACTCTGGCCGGCCAGTCCCATAGTGCTCAAAACCATTTGAACCATTTGAACGTGCGGTAGTACCATCTAGGGCATGTGCTTCATGGTCAGCAACAGCAACATTGTCAATAACACCCACCAGGATGGACGCCTCCCTCGCCGTGATTTCGTTTATCACTACCATCGTATTTAAACGAATTAATGAATCAGACCTCTCCTCAGATCTTTCAGTCGGCACTACTCTCTGTGTACCAGTGCAATTGCTGCCGTCCATATAAAACAGTTTGACTAACAGCACACGGTCTTTCTCCTCGATAGCCATTCTGTTCATTCACGTTATGGTTTGTCAAATGACTGCGTGAACATCATACCGTCATACGAACGGCGTAGGGCGCCGGGTTTGCACCTGATGGCCATAAGTGGAACTAATTTTCTTCCAGCGTAAACAGGTTCGGCGTTAACGCACTAGCATATCTACAAGTTTCGCTGCCAAACGATAATTGCAGTCCACACTGGAGCTCTGTAAGTAACGACACTTTAATTATAGCCAGCCGGTACAAACCAATTTATTGGCTTCTATTAAACCTCGCCAAGTCCGTCTCTATCAGTAAAATACTACTGTCCAGCTAGCTACTTACCTGCACAGCCTGCTGTAAGACGTATCGTCCTATCGAGCGCTTGCACTCTCACTAAAATAATGCACTTGTATAGAAAACCCAGAAAAGGACTAAACAAAATTCCACGCTCACACACGGGAACGCACTTTCGATTCTTGCAGTTATTCCGTGTTTGAAAAGTAGTGCAGTTGATCGCGAAGGATATCAACTCCCAACTCGAAACACATAAAACACAATCTCTGCTCTCTACTGCCCATGTCATGACGCTGGATAACGGTGGTCAAAATAAATGTCGTACACTACTGGCCATTAAAATTGCTACACCACGAAGATGACGTGCTACAGACGCTTTAGCCGACAGGAAGAAGATGCTGTGATATGCAAATGATTAGCTTTGCAGAGCATTCACACAAGGTTGGTGCTGGTGGTGACACCTACAACGTGCTGACATGAGGAAAGTTTCCAACCGATTTCTCATACACAAACAGCAGTTGACCGGCGTTGCCTAGTGAAACGTTGTTGTGATACCTCGTGTAAGGAAGAGAAATGCATACCATCACGTTTCCGATTTTGATAAAGGTCGGATTGTAGCCTATCGCGATTGCGGTTTATCGTATCGCGACATTGCTGCTCGCGTTGGTCGAGATCCAATGACTGTTAGCAGAATATGGAATAGGTGGGTTCAGGAGCGTAATATGGAACGCCGTGCCCGATCCCAACGGCCTCGTATCACTAGAAGTCGAGATGACAGGCATCTTATCCGCATGGCTGTAACGGATCGTGCAGCCACGTCTCGATCCCTGAGTCAAGAGATGAGGACGTTTGCAAGACAATAACCACCTGCACGAACAGTTCGATGACGTTTGCAGCAGCATGGACTATCAGCTCGAAGACCATGGCTGCGGTTACCTTTGACGCTGCATCACAGACAGGAAGGAGC
Source organism: Schistocerca gregaria (assembly GCF_023897955.1). Taxonomy (NCBI): domain Eukaryota; kingdom Metazoa; phylum Arthropoda; class Insecta; order Orthoptera; family Acrididae; genus Schistocerca; species Schistocerca gregaria. The sequence continues at coordinate 477,045,846 of NC_064924.1, forward strand.
GCCTGCGAAGGTGTACTCAACAACGAACCAGGGTGCACGAACGGCAAAATGTCACTTTTTCGGATGAATCGAGGTTCTGTTTACAGCATCATGATGGTCGCATTCGTGTTTGGCGCCATCGCGGTGAACGCACATTGGAAGCGAGTATTCGTCATCGCCATACTGGCGTATCACCCGGCGTGATGGTATGGCGTGCCATTGGTTACACGTTGACGGCAATTCGAACAGTGGACGTTACATTTCAGATGTGTTACGACCCGGGACTCTACCCTTCATTCGATCTCTGCGAAACTCTACATTTCAGCAGGATAATGCACGACCGCATGTTGCATGTCCTCTACGGGCCTTTCGGGATACAGAAAATGTTCGACTGCTGCCCTGGCCAGCACATTCTCCAGATCTCTCACCAATTGGAAACGTCTGGTCAATGGCGGCCGAGCAACTGGCTCGTCACAATACGCCATTCACTACTCTTGATGAACTGTGGTATCGTGTTGAAGCTGTACCTGTACATGCCATCCAAGCTCTGTTTGACTCAATGCCCAGGCATATCAAGGCCGTTATTACGGTCAGAGGTGATTGTTCTGGGTGCTGATTTCTCAGGATCTATGCACCCAAACTGCGTGAAATGTAATCACATGTCAGTTCTAGTATAATATATTTGTCCAATGAATTCCCGTTTATCATCTGCATTTCTTCTTGGTGTAGCAATTTTAATGGCCAGTAGTGTATATTTCCGAAACTTTTATACTGAATGTTGTGATCCAGAAATACATTATGATGTCAATACATTGTTTGCTTGCAATGTAGTCCAGCGGAAATAGTCCTTGTTTCTACCACGAGGGGGCAGTATATGCAGTCAGTGGCAACCGTATCACCTATAAATATTGCAGTATTTGCGTGTGTGTTATTACTTGAGTTGTGGTGCTTGAGGGTGGTTCGGACAACAGTAACGTACGATTAAAGGCTCCTTATAGGCACTCCAGTGAAGTAGCAAATGGGACAGGCGAACGTCGGAGCAGCGAATGTCGCTGGGAGTCAAAGTGAAGTCTCCTAGAATATGTAAAGAGTTTCTACATCTACATCTACATGACTACTCTGCAATTCACATTTAAGTGCTTGGCAGAGGGTTCATCGAACCACAATCATACTATCTCTCTACTATTCCACTCCCGAACAGCGAGCGGGAAAAACGAACACCTAAACCTTTCTGTTCGAGCTCTGATTTCTCTTATTTTATTTTGATGATCATTCCTACCTATGTAGGTTGGGCTCAACAAAATATTTTCGCTTTCGGAAGAGAAAGTTGGTGACTGAAATTTCGTAAAAAGGTCTCGCCGCGACGAAAAACGTCTATGCTGTAATGACTTCCATCCCAACTCGTGTATCATATCTGCCACACTCTCTCCCCTATAACGTGATAATACAAAACGAGCTGCCCTTTTTTGCACCCTTTCGATGTCGTCCGTCAATCCCACCTGGTAAGGATCCCACACCGCGCAGCAATATTCTAACAGAGGACGAACGAGTGTAGTGTAAGCTGTCTCTTTAGTGGACTTGTTGCATCTTCTAAGTGTCCTGCCAATGAAACGCAACCTTTGGCTCGCCTTCCCGACAATATTATCTATGTGGTCCTTCCAACTGAAGTTGTTCGTAATTTTAACACCCAGGTACTTAGTTGAATTGACAGCCTTGAGAATTGTACTATTTATCGAGTAATCGAATTCCAACGGATTTCTTTTGGAACTCATGTGGATCATCTCACACTTTTCGTTATTTAGCGTCAACTGCCACCTGACACACCATACAGCAATCTTTTCTAAATCGCTTTGCAACTGATACTGGTCTTCGGATGACCTTACTAGACGGTAAATTACAGCATCATCTGCGAACAGTCTAAGAGAACTGCTCAGATTGTCACCCAGGTCATTTATATAGATCAGGAACAGTAGAGGTCCCAGGACGCTTCCCTAGGGAACACCTGATATCACTTCAGTTTTACTCGATGATTTGCCGTCTATTACTACGAACTGCGACCTTCCTGACAGGAAATCACGAATCCAGTCGCACAACTGAGACGATACCCCATAGCTCCGCAGCCTGATTAGAAGTCGCTTATGAGGAACGGTGTCAAAAGCTTTCCGGAAATCTAGAAATACGGAATCAACTTGAGATCCCCTGTCGATAGCGGCCATTACTTCGTGCGAATAAAGAGCTAGCTGCGTTGCACAAGAGCGATGTTTTCTGAAGCCATGCTGATTACGTGTCAATAGATAGTTCCCTTCGAGGTGATTCATAATGTTTGAATACAGTATATGCTCCAAAACCCTACTGCAAACCGACGTCATATAGGTCTGTAGTTAAATGGATTACTCCTACTACCCTTCTTGAACACTGGTGCGACCTGCGCAATTTTACAATCTGTAGGTACAGATCTATCGGTGAGCGAGCGTTTGTATATGAGTGCTAAGTAGGGAGCTATAGTATCAGCGTAATCTGAAAGGAACCTAATCGGTATACAATCTGGACCTGAAGACTTATCCGTATCAAGCGATTTGAGTTGCTTCGCAACCCCTAAGGTATCTACTTCTAAGAAACTCATGCTAGCAGATGTTCGTGTTTCAAATTCTGGAATATTCCATTCGTCTTCCATGGTGAAGGAATTTCGGAAAACTGCGTTCAATAACTCCGCTTTAGCGGCACAGTCGTCGATAACAGTACCATCGGCACTGCGCAGCGAAGGTATTGACTGCGTCTTGCCGCTTGTGTACTTTACATACGACCAGAATTTCTTCGGATTTTCTACCAAATTTCGAGACAATGTTTCGTTGTGGAACCTATTAAAGGCATCTCGCATCGAAGTACGTGCCAAATTTCGCGCGTCTGTAAATTTTAGCCCATCTTCGGGATTTCGCGTTCTTCTGAACATCGCATGCTTTTTCCGTTGCCTCTGCAACAGCGTTCGGACCTTTTTTGTGTACCACGGGGGATCCGTTCCATCTCTTACCAATTTATGAGGTATGAATATCTCAATTGCTGTTGCTACTATATCTTTGAATTTGAGCCACATCTCGTCTACATTCGCATAGTCAGTTCGGAAGGAATGGAAATTGTCTTTTAGGAATGCTTCTAGTGGCACTTTATCCGCTTTTTTAAATAAAATTATTTTGCGTTTGTTTCTGATGGATTTGGAAGAAATGGTATTGAGCCTAGCTACAATGACCTTGTGATCACTAATCCCTGTATCAGTCATGATGCTCTCTATCAGCTCTGGAATGTTTGTGGCTAAGAGGTCAAGTGTGTTTTCGCAACCATTTACAATTCGCGTGGGTTCGTGGACTAACTGCTCGAAATAATTTTCGGAGAATGCATTTAGGACAATCTCGGAAGACGTTTTCTGCCTACCACCGGTTTTGAACAAGTATTTTTGCCAACATACCGAGGGTAGGTTGAAGTCCCCACCAACTATAACCGTATGAGTGGGGTATTTATTTGTTACGAGACTCAAACTTTTTCTGAACTGTTCCGCAACTGTATCATCGGAGTCTGGGGGTCGGTAGAAGGAGCCAATTATTAACTTAATTCGGCTGTTAAGTATAACCTCCACCCATACCAATTCGCACGGAGTATCTACTTTGACTTCACTACAAGATAAACCACTACTGACAGACACAAACACTCCACCACCAATTCTGCCTAATCTATCTTTCCTGAACACCGTCTGAGACTTCGTAAAAATTTCTGCAGAACTTATTTCAGGCTTTAGCCAGCTTTCTGTACCTATAACGATATCAGCTTCTGTGCTTTCTATTAGCGCTTGAATCTCAGGGACTTTTCCAGCGGAGCTACAACAATTTACAACTATAATTCCGACTGTTCCTTGATCCAAGCACGTCCTGTAATTGCCAAGCACCCTTTGACATTGCAGCCCATCCCGCACTTTCCCGAGGCCATCTAACCTAGAAAACCGCCCAGTCCACGCCACACAGCCTCCGCTACCCGTGTAGCGACAGGATCAATTGACGATAGTTACAGAAGCGACGAAGGAAAACAGCAGGTGTGGAGGACCCATACCTGCGTATAACCGCAAGCAGAAACCCTGAACACGATGCAACATGCCTACGGCTGCAGCTCCAAACAGCTACACGACTGCAGGTGTCAACACAAATGATATGAAATAGGCTCCATGAGAAGGGATTACTTGATAGAGGATCTCTTACGGCTCCTCCTCTAAATCGGGGTAGGAGAGCGTCTCCTGTTACGTGGACATAAAACCACTTTTTGTGGACTGGGCGGCAATGGGACACAATGCTCTTTTCTAATGAGGCTAATATCAGTCTGCACCCTGACGATATTCGTGTGTGAAAGTAACGAACACAACGTGTACACTCCAAATGTATCGTAGAGCGCCACCATTATGAAAGCGGATTAGTCATGTTTTGGGGTGGAATCATGTACGACCGCAGGGCACACCTGGCTACAACACACGGGAGGATGACTGTTGTGAAATATCGGGACGACAACCTTGCATGTATCGTGGCTCCATTTGGTGAAGATGTTGTTGTTGTTGTTGTTGTTGTGTGTTGTTGTGGTCTTCAGTCCTGAGACTGGTTTGTTGCAGCTCTCCATGCTACTCTATCCTGTGCAAGCTACATCTCCCAGTACCTACTGCAAACTACATCCTTTTTAATCTGCTTAGTGTATTCATCTCTTGGTCTCCCTCTACGAATTTTACCCTCCACGCTGCCCTCCAGTACTAAACTGGTGATCCCTTGATGCCTCAGAACATGTCCTACCAACTGATCCCTTCTTCTAGTCAAGTTGTGCCACAAATTTCTCTTCTCCCCAATTCTATTCAATACCTCCTCATTAGTTATATGATCTACCCACCTAAACTACAACATTCTTCTGTAGCACCACATTTCTAAAGCTTCTATTCTCTTCTTGTCTAAACTAGTTATCGTCTGTGTTTCACTTCCATACATGGCTACACTCCATACAAATATTTTCAGAAACGACTTCCTGACACTTAAATCTATACTCGATGTTAACAAATTTCTCTTCTTCAGAAACGCTTTCCTTGCCATAGCCAGTATAATTTTATATCTTCTCTACTTCGACCATCATCAGTTATTTTGCTCCCCAAATAGCAAAACTCCTTTACTACTTTAAGTGTCTCATTTCCTAATCTAATTCCCTCAACATCATCCGACTTAATTCGACAACATTCCATTAGCCTAGTTTAGCTTTTGTTGATGTTCATCTTATATCCTCCTTTCAAGACACTATCCATTCCGTTCAACTGCTCTTCCATGTCCTTTGCTGTCTCTGACAGAATTGCAATTGCATCGGCAAACCTCAGAGTTTTTATTTCTTCTCCATGAATTTTAATACCTACCCTGAATTTTTCTTTTGTTTCCTTTACTGTTTGCTCAATATACAGATTGAACAACACCGGGGAGAGGCTACAACCGTGTCTCACTACCTTCCCAACCACTGCTTTCCTTTGATGTCCCTCGACTCTTATAACTGCCATCTGGTTTCTGTACAATTTGTAAATAGCTTTTCGCTCCCTGTATTTTACCCCTGCCACCTTCAGAATTTGAAAGAGAAGATATTGGAGCGGTATTCACGCTTACGGACAATGCACGGCCCCGTCGTCACAATCGTGTGAACATAGAACCAGTCGCGTGGAATAAATAGCCTTCACAGTCTCCAGATCTCAACTGCATTGAGAATGCATGAGCTATGCTAAAATGAGTGGTTTGCAATCGTTCTGTCCCACTGGAGACGTTACAAGGCCTCATAGAGGCTGCTGTGGAGGAATGGACCAATATGCCACAGGCTTATGTGTACAAATTGGTAAGAAGTATGCCTAGCCACATACAAAAGTTTTATTTCCGGTTTTGTCCATTACTGAGAGTAAAACAATAAAATAATGTTCATTTTGACAACTTTAAAATTATTTTCTAAACTGTACAAAGTAACGCCTTTGTTTTTTCTTGTATTACAGATTCTCATCATGGTTTAAGCCGTAACTCGTTGATCTGCGTAATTTATAAAATAGTAAGGTGATTAAAATGGAAAATTATATTCATTAATGCTATAATGACCGCTGACTCGCATTATGATTGTCTTGGGGAGAAGAAGTAAAAACTTTGAGGTGGTTTACCAGTCACATTGTGATTATGTAATAGGTGGAAGTACAGTTGAACGAAATGAAACACTCTTAAAAAGATGTTATAAGACAAGTATCATCGAAAGCAGAACAAGAGTAATGGCAGCTAGTCGAATTAAATCAGGCGATCCTGAGGGAATTACATTAGGAAATGACACTAAAAGGTAGTAGACTGGTTTTGGTATTTGGGAAGCAAAACAACAGGCGGTGGGCGAAGTCAGAAAGATATATCGCGTGGTTATAATTAACTTTTCCCTATTTAACACGTTATAAAACGGAAACTAATTACCGTACGAGTACCAAATTTGGTAGCATTAATGTCCAGAGTATGTGGTGCATGATATCCATGCGTCGTAGCGCCGACGTCCAGTTCCAACTATGGCTATCAAATGCCGTGATCAGACATCGTCGTTCATAGTCTCACACACCTGACCAGTCACAGTGCACTTATTGACGTGTCAACATGAGCTTCGACAAAAGGAGCAAGGTACCATTGTTGAACCTCTATTATCATAACAACAGTAAGCTGCAGTTACACTTCGAAAATATCGCCAGGTGAAAGGATTACAGAAGGTCCTCTTTCTCCACCTACTCTGCGGAACATGGTGAAGAAGTTCGAATCAACTGGAGAACTGGACGCCACTCCGGGAAGAGGCCGACGATCGGTTGCACCACGGCCTGTTGGTGAAATCGCTGGCAGACAATGCTGTCTGCTGTTCACGATTGCCAGGTTCAAAATGGTTCAAATGGCTCTGAGCACTGTGGGACTTCACATCTATGGTCATCAGTCCCCTAGAACTTGGAGCTACTTAAACCTAACTAACCTAAGGACATCACACAATACCCAGTCATCACGACGCTCGCAGTTGGAGGAAGTAGGCGCTCCTAGTGCCCCCTGCTGGGAGCCGCAGAAAGCGTTCCGCGCGTGCGCTGTGGGCAGTGACTGCTGCCTGACCCTTGTATGCTTAAAAGGCGAAGTAAATATCAGCAGTCCGTTGCGTCAAGTCAGGAATCGGTAGTTCTTGTTTTCCCCGTTTTGATTTAATGGCAAACAGTGCTGGATTTCCTCCAGATCCTCGAGCGCCATGCACTCTGCCTCGCCTTCCGTATACACCTCCCGTCCCCCACGCGAATCCTCTATGACCTGATTCCTTTCCCCCATCTGCTCCTCTTCCTCGAATGTATCCCGCCGCCTTGATCCCCCTCATACCCTGGATGCTCCTCTCCTCTCCAACATTCGGGAGGACGACGGTTCAATCCTGCGTCTGGCCATCCTGATTTAGGTTTTCTGTGATTTCCCTAAATCGCTCCAGGCAATTGCCGGGATGGTTCCTTTCAAAGGGCACGGCCGACTTCCTTCCCCTTCCTTCCCGAATCCGATGAGACCGATGACCTCGCTGTCTGGTCTCCTTCCCCCAAACAACCAACCAACCTCCTCTCCAACCTCCGCCCTCTGCCGCTCCTTCACTGTTGTGTCCTCACTACCCTCCACCTTTCCCAAGGTGGCTTCCGTCAACTCCGCCTCCCGGATGATGGCCTCTCTCTCTCCATTTATCCCTCCTGTCAACTCTTATCCCCTCCTTTCCTCTGTCGTCCTCCCGCCCCCTCCCCTTCCATCCTGTTTTTTCCCCACCTACCCACTCTCTGCCTCCCTTCTCTCCCCCGAGGCCTTTTGCGTTGCCTTCCTCCGCCTTTCTTCATTCCCTCTTGCGTCTGCCCTGCTCCCCCCTTCTGAGTCCTCTTCCTCCATCGTCCCCCTTTCGTTTTTCCTCTCCTCCCCCCTTGTTTTTCCTCCTCATCTGTCCTGGTCCCCCCATCTGCCCTCGACTCTGGTGTGTCATATTTGTGCCAAGTTTTTAGTGCAGTGTTCAAGTGTTGCAAACAGAAATGATCCTGTCGCTGGGTGTGATTTTTATGTCTCGCGAACAGAAACCAGCCTGTCGCCAGGTTTTTTAATTCTGTCTATTATTTTAACTGTCTGACCTCTGTGTATTTTATTAGCATCGCCAACCCTTTGTTTTACGTTTTAAGTTCCACAATTTTCCGCCATTATACCATTTAAGTCAACGATTTTATCGCCTGCTTTTATTATTTATTACCTTCATTTTTTAAAACAAATTCTGTAGGCTGAAGAGCGGCGTACTTAGCTGGGGGGGGGGGGGGGGGGAGGAATCGAAATCCAATAAAGGAAAAAAAAGGAATAAAACAGTCACAGGCAGATGACGCTGGGAATAAAATTTTAGTCTTTTCGTAAAACATGTGATGCCCCTTGTCCAGTCAATGCTCCGCTACCGCTGATTTATCAGGTTGCCCCAGGGGTGTATGTCGATGGTATTAGACGCAACGTTCTTGCACTGTTCGGTGTGTCTGGTCAATATAAGATTTTCCACATTGGTATGAGATCTCATACCCACCATGTTTCCTGAGACCAAGGTCGTCTTGAACCCAACACAATGAATTCCTCAGTTTTGCTGGTAGCCGAAAAACATACTTGATGTCGTGCCTTCTGAGGATTCTTTCTATATTTGAAGACATACCGCGAAACTAGGACAAGAACGCCGTTGCAATGGGTAGCTCCGCATGCTCATTTACATCACTGCTTACAACGGAATGCATGGTGTATCTATCAGAATAGCCATTCTGTCGGTATACAGCTCCTAGGTGTTGTGCTCACCATATGTCTGGAATGTAGCCGTATGCGGAAGTGAAACGTGGGCGATTATCGGCTCAGGCAAGAAGAGAATAAATGATTTTGAAATGTGATGCTACAAAAAAATTCTGGAGATCGGATGGATAGATCGGATAACTAATTAAGAAATACTGAATTGAACTAAATAGGGAAGAAACTTATGGCACAGATTGATTAAGGAAACGATTGCTTGAGACCTATCTTCGAACTGTAAACATAATTTTTTGACAAAATTGCTTTGCAACGGAAGTTTGAAACCGGTCGCCTTTAAAATAAAAACAAACTTGTGCGCGACTTTCACGGTTTTGTAATTTCATTTGAACTAAAGTAAGTTGCTGCCTATTGCCATCCTGCATGCTGGAAGTAAGTAAATACGTTGGAACGTGTTACACAATAAAACGACTTAGTTGTCGAGTTTCTCTGTGGAATAGCTACTTTATACAACAGCCAACTTGTGTTTCGCTGAAACTGACAATAAGGAAAACCTTGTTGTGGTCGGTAAAGGGCGAATGGGTCTGCGTCCAAAATTAGCGCAATCTTACAATAAGACCAAAAATTGCTGACGGAAAACCGAGAAAGTGCGGAGTGTGGTACTGGTCGATTGGCAATTGGAAGTTACAGCTGATTAACGACGACAGCAGGATTCACATGGGAAATAAACTACGAGAAAGCTTTCCATTACGTGAGTGCCGCTTTTACTGAATGCCAGGGGAAATTAAAAGAGGGAATATTTCGATATTTTTGAAAAAAGTTTCAACTGACGTTGTGCGTCGTTAACTTAATTTGTATGACACGGAGCGCCTCACTTCACGCCTTAAACAAAGCACAATCAAGGTATTGTGTGGCAGACGGCCTACACCCAAAAGGGCAACGTCGATTTCACCTGCTGGAAAGGTTATTTCCCTACTTGCTTTTCTCCGCCCAGCGGTATTTATTCGTGTCAAACGTACATGTCACCGATTTCACAGCCAGTTACTGACTGTGAAATCTACTGCTTGTAAATTTACGCAATAAATACAGCTGAGTCGAGGAAGGAAAGGAGAGTAACGGAAAAAATTATATTTTTTTTTATTATCCTTTTGGGAAGTCTTTAGTTGTTGACCTCTCCACCGTTTTCTCACGTTCAGAAAGATTCTTGTTATTGACTACCTACCATGTGAATAAGACAATAACTGGCGAATAATACAAAAATTACCAAACACAAGAGAAAAGATAGGAATTCCAGAAGAAAAGAAAAATCGTCTTTCTCATTGCACTATGACTGTGCATTAAGATATTTTTACCGCTGTTAAACTGTGGGCACCGAAATACGAATCGTTGCATTTTTTGTAACATTAATCGGATTTGACACAATCTGATACCCCCCCCCCCCCCCTACACACACACATACACACTAAATTAACGTACCAATTTTATATTAGAAACAAAACAAAACTGAACTCTTCGAAGTATAATAAGGAAAAACTTTCATTTCCATGTATTCGTGAAGAAACCTTGGTAATTATGAAACAGTCGTACAATGATACGTGGATAATGTACAAATTTGTAAGCACAGTATCTCAGCTTCTGTACGCTGGGCGCAGCTGCTTCGGATATATACAACTCGATTTTGTAAGCGTCTCTATGCCAACGTCTCCTCATAACTCCATAGACGGCTATTGCTTTCTCGTACAGCCGTCTGCGCTTTGCAGCTGAAATCTGTCGAAAGCACTGTCAGGTGTCAGGGATTTCCTTGAGTTGACTCGTCTGTAGGAGTGTCTTAGTACCGAAAAATAAATGTATTAAAACTTCATACGTGATACAGCAATGTCTCACGCATCTCAGTGTTTATGACGTCACCAGTGCCGATCTTTGATAAGTAGGTGGTGCTTAACCCGATAGCTATTGTTGCCTGACAGTAAGGACAGTAAGCACTAATACGGTAATGGGCAGGGTATGTCTTGTAAAGAACTGATGCTACGTCGAGTAAACTTAGTCCAGATTGCGTCTTGCTAGAGGGGAGAGGGCAGCAAGAAAGAAGAAATATTGTTAATAGGGTTTGGATGGCACCCACCAGTTTACCAGCTACATTTTGTTTATACAGCTACATATCTCTGCAATTTGAAAATTTACAAGTTACATAAACGTACATACATGGCTACTTACACAGATATAAATACTCAAAACAAAATGCAGTTAAATATTGATGTCTGAGTTTTTGGGGTACTTTCCTCTGATGTGAGAGGTCCTTATACCAAGAAGAAATAGATGGAGGGATAATTTTATGCATGCAGTGCAGCTGCGTGCGGAGACTTTCAAACTTCCTTTTTCATGATAAAATTTATCTACAGAGCAATAAAAAACACAGCAGCTATTTCCAGAAGATGGTTAAGATTGATTGCGTGTGCTCAGCTGTTCTCCAGGGTCGTCTCCAGAGAGTCGAAACGAATCTGGTGCTGGGCGTTTCACAAGGTGTAACGTTATCCTTTAGTTCCTTCCTTCCACTTCTCCTTCTTTACTTTCTGGAGCCCAGTAAACGTTGGTCCGACATATTACAAGGTCATTTTGTGTTCAAATAAAAATAAACATTCACTCAGTTATGCGCTATGAACATACAGATTACGATCTAAAACTGTATCGTGATCTGTCATTCTCTCCTTGCTTGTCAGGAAACTGTCAAAGTGACATATTAGCGGAATTTCGAAAGCTGGCGTCTGACTCTCAGCCTTAATGTCAGTCAGCTCACTTGTTCTGAGAAGACGAACTGTTGCAAGAGTTAAACAAGGCAAGAACTACATTTCGATAGAATTGTATTTACAGTGTAATATGTAACAGTTTTGATGCAAAAACAGATTCCATGAAACGAAATAGGAATGGGGGTCAAAAATACATTGCATAAAATAAGAGAACTCGTGAATTTATACTCGGACATATTCCGTAATTACGATTAATTCTCGCGATGTATGTCAAAATATTCACTTGATCCTTTTGTTACATATAGTAACTGCCTTTTGTAGAGGGTTCGTTTTCCCTGGCAAGAGATTACCCGTCCACAACGTTGTCATACGAACAGTGACCCCTGTCATTTGCAATGGCGTGACGTCCAGCCGCCACTATTGTCTTTTCGTATCTACTATCCAACACGGCTGCTCCATTAAGTTCTCAAATGGAATTAAGCGCCGATATCATCTCTGCCGATACGATGCAGTTTCGCTCTTGTTCGACTGCGCTATATAATGTCAAGGTGAAAATGTCGACTCCAAACATTGAAAGATAATTTCGTAGGTTAGAAATGTACATATTTTTCTAATTCGTCTCCTATTTGAACAACACATGGTCGACAAATTTCTACATACACTGTGACAAAAGTCATGCGATAGCCATATGCATAATGTATAGATGGCATTAGTATCGCTTACACGAAGCATGAAAGGGCAGTGCGTAGGCGGAGCTGTCATTTGTACTCAGGAGATTCTTGTGAAAAAGTTTCCGACATGATTATAGCCGCACAACGGGAATCAACAGACTTCAAACGCGGAATGGTAACTGGTGCAAGACGCATGGGATATTCAGTTTCGGACATCGTTAGGAAATTAACTATTCCGAGACCACAATGTCAAGTGTGTTCCGAGAATACCAAATTTCAGGAATTAACTTCTCACCACGGAGAACGTAGTGGCTGATGACATTCATTTAACGAACGAGAGCAGCGACATTTTCATAGAGTTGTCAGAGCTAACAGACAAGCAACGCTGCGTGAAATAGCCGCAACAGTCAATGTGGGACGTACGACGAACTCATTCGTTAGGACGGTGCGGCGAAATTCGGCAGTAGACTATCGATCCGAGTGTCTTTGTTAACATAACGACGTCATGACATCGCCTGCAGCGCCTCTCCTGGTCTCGTGACTTGACCCTAGACGAGTGGAAAATCGTGGCCTGGTCAAATGAGTCCAGATTTCAGTTGGTAAGAGCGGATGGTGAGGTTAGAGTGTGGCACAGACCCCGCGAAGCCATGGACTCAAGTTGTCACCAAGATTCTGTGCAAGCTGGTGGTGGCTCCATAATGGTATTGTCTGTGTTTACATGGGATGGACTGGGTCCTCTGGCTATGTTTGACTGCTTGGGGACCATTTTCAGCTTTTCATGGACGTTATGTCCGAAAGAACAGATATCATCGTCATACATGTGGTACAAAAATGTACGGCCAAACTTTCAACAAACATTCCTCATACACAAAGAAAGAAAATATGTTGTGTGGACATGTGTCCAGAAACGCTTACTTTCCATGTTAGAGCTCATTTTATTATTTATCTTCAAATCACATTAATCATGGAATGGAAACACACAGCAACAGAACATACCAGCGTGACTTCAAACACTTTGTTACAAGAAATGTTCAAAATGTCCTCCGTTAGCGAGGATACATGCATCCACCTTCCGTCGCATGGAATCCCTGATGCGCTGATGCAGGCCTGGAGAATGGCGTATTGTATCACAGTCGTCCACAATACGAGCACGAAGAGTCTCTGCATTTGGTACCGGGGTTGCGTAGACAAGAGCTTGCAAATGGCCCCATAAATGAAAGTCAAGAGGGTTGAGGTCAGGAGAGCGTGGAGGCCATGGAATTGGTCCGCCTCTACCAATCCATCGGTCACCGAATCCGTTGTTGAGAAGTGTACGAACACTTTGACTGGAGAAATGTGCAGGAGCTCCATCGTGCATGAACCACATGTTGTGTCGTACTTGTAAAGGCACATGTTCTAGCAGCACAGGTAGAGTATCCCGTATGAAATCATGATAACGTGCTGCATTGAGCGTAGGTGGAAGAACATGGGTTCCAATCAAAACATCACCAACAATGCCTGCCCAAACGTTCACAGAAAATCTGTGTTGATGACGTGATTGCACAATTGCGTGCGGATTCTCGTCAGCGCACACATGTTGATTGTGAAAATTTACAATTTGATCACGTTGGAATGAAGCCTCATCCGTAAAGAGAACATTTGCACTGAAAAGATGATTGACGCATTGTTGGATGAACCATTCCCATAAGTGTACCCGTTGAAGCCAATCAGCTGCTGATAGTGCCTGCACACTCTGTACATGGCACGGAAACAACTGGTTCTCCCGTAGCACTCTCCATACAGTGACGTGGTCAACGTTACCTTGTACAGCAGCAACTTCTCTGACGTTGACATTAGGGTTATCGTCAACTGCAGTAAGAATTGCCTCGTCCATTGCAGGTGTCCTCGTCTTTCTAGGTCTTCCCCAGTCGCGTCACAGGCTGGAATGTTCCGTGCTCCCTAAGACCTTGCTTCGAACGTCTTCCTATCGGGACACCTTCGTTCTGGAAATCTGTCTCGATACAAACGTACCGCGCCATGGCTATTGCTCCGTGCTAATCCATACATCAAATGGGCATCTGCCAACTCCGCATTTGTAAACATTGCAGTGACTGCAAAACCACGTTCGTGATGATCAGTAACCTGTTGATGCTACGTAATGATGTGCTTGATGCTAGTACTGTAGAGTCGCATGTCAACACAAGCACCGAAGTCAACATTACCTTCCTTCGATGGGGCCAACTGGCGGTTAATCGAGGAAGTACAGTACGTACTGACGAAACTAAAATGAGCTCTAACATGGAAATTAAGCGTTTCCGGACACATGTCCACATAACATTTTTTTCTTTATTTGTGTGCGAGGAATGTTTCCTGAAAGTTTGGCCGTACCTTTTTGTAACACCCTGTATAAAAGGCTCACCGGCCATTTGACCATCTTCTTCTTCTGTGCGGATGCACAAACAGTGCCCGAATTCTTACGCGAATCGGCATCGCGCCGCGAGTAATTAGCATAATGGCCGCTGGGCACTACGAATGTAGTGCGGGACAATACGTTGCGAATGTGGGTCTCGCGGAAGGCGTGCCAGAGATAAACCCCTGCAGTCGCGCTATCCTCTGTGTCCTGCTGCAGCAGAGCATGTCTCTCATGTGGAAAGAAATGTCTTGGTCAGTGAAATTTAGACAGTTTACTTACGTGAGACTGAAATAACGCAAAAATAAACTTCAGAGTGGATTTTATGTGCAAAAAAATATGGGGTTACCATCTGATAATTTACCATATGATACTTTACGTGCTACGTCACTTCATAAATTGCGTTTTCGCCTCACAACGGATTTTACCTGTACAAGTAGGGTAACTTTGAATCTCTGTATCTTGGAAACGGATAAAGAAATGAAGAAAATTTTCAAAATTGTTCGAGATCGTAAAATTTTTACAGCCATTTGCTGAACATATCCGTTTCGGAATCTGCGGCTGGGTTTTGGTACCAAAAAAACAAATTTTTAGGGTGTGATTCTTTAGTTTCTCCCGGCGTATTTGATAATCAAAATATCCACGGGTGTACTGCCGGTCTATAGTGTCCAACGGGCACAATATTTCGGCGATCAAACATGTCACCATCATTTCATGCTGCGATACATCTCCTCCCGTAAAGGTGTATGATGTGATTCTTGAGTTTGTCGCGGCGTATTTGATAATCAAAATATCCACGGGTGTACTGCCATCATGATGGCGACATGTTTGATCGCCGAAATATTGTGCCCGTTGGACACTATAGACCGGCAGTACACCCGTGGATATTTTAATAAATTTTTAGGGTGTTTCTCGATAACGGATAAATGATTAGTGGAAACAGGGAGACGGCTCTTCCAGATAAATGACTAGAGAATATACCGTAATAATCATAGTAATTTGCTGTGTTTATTAATTATTTCCATTTCGTCTCATGCCGGATTTTACATGTAGAAGTAGGGTAACTTTTAACCTTTATATCTTGGAAACGGATAAAGATATCGAGAAATTGTTGGAAGGTTGTTAGAGATCGGAATCTTAGGAATATATCGTAACAATTTCAACTTTTTGTGTGTATGGCCGTCGTGGTTTTCTCTGCTCGGGGACTGGGTGTGTTCGTGTTTCTCTCATCATTTCATCGTCATCATTCGTGACAGTGGCTGGATTGGACTGTGTTCAAAAACTGGACTGTGTAAAAAAAATTGGGACTTTGTACGGGAACTGATGACCGCGCAGTTGAGCGCCCCATAAACTAAACATCATGGCCGTCGTGGCATCCTCAGCTGAGTTTTGTTTCACTGTTGACGGTGAAAATGTAGAAAAAAATCTTTCTTTGCGGTGTTTTCCGAGGAACTGCCCATGAACTAATTGTGCGTCCATAAGTCTCATCAATCTTACCGTCGACCACATCGAATGCAAAAAAGAATCAACCGATGCGCTCCAGTTGCTTCAGCAAGAGGGAAGTATCTAATATTGACACAAAGACGACCTTTCCATTTAGTATGCAAATGGTTCCTACACCAGGGACTATACAAAACAACTGACAACATTTTTATCACTAATAGAACCCAACGTATGAGCAACGGAAAATCCCATTTTTATGCGCGGAGTTTTGGAACAAATTAGATACGCATGGTATATCTTGACTTCAAGGATAATAAAATGACATTTCCAAATAAGGTAACTGCTGACGTGTTTTTTCGTTTTAGTTTCAGCTATGTCATGTTCCTTAGATCATTTTCCCGATTATTTTATCGATATGATATGGTTCAAAAAATGGTTCAAATGGCTCTGAGCACTATGGAACTTAACATCTATGGTCATCAGTCCCCTAGAACTTAGAACTACTTAAATCTAACTAACCTAAGGACATCACACAACACCCAGCCATCACGAGGCAGAGAAAATCCCTGACCCCGCCGGGAATCGAACCCGGGCTTGGGAAGCGAGAACGCTACCGCACGACCACGAGATGCGGGCGATATGTTATGGAACAAGTCGGATTACAAGCTATATGTACACACGAGTAGTTCTAATGTTAATATTACTGAAATTTTTAGTTCTACACATGCAACTACATTTAGAGTACAATTTTTTTTACCATATCTGAAACAGAATCTCGTCCTTGTAGTAGAAGGAGTTGTCTAAAAGAAATGATTTTAAGCTAGATTTAAAACTTGATTTGCTACCTGCCAGACACTTTATGTTGTTGGGCAAACGATCAAAGATTTTTGTTGCTGAATAATGTACTCCTTTTTGAGCAACTGACAGCTTCAATAACGGATAGGAAAGGTCATTTTTCCCTCAGTGTTGTACGTATGAACATCACTGTTCTTCGCGAACTGAGATGGATTATTCATAACGAATTTCATGAGCGAATATATGTATTCTGATGGTGCAGTTAAAGTGCCTAACTCCTTGAAAAGGTGCCTACATGACGTCCTTGGGTGAACACCACTAATTATTCTCACTGCTCACTTTTGTGCAATCAATACTTTATGTCTCAGTGGTGAGTTAACCCAGAAAACTATTCCATAAGACATTGTTGAGTGGAAATATGCAAAGTACGTTAGGAGGCATTAATTGTTTGAGAAGCTCAGTAATATGCTTCTTCCAGTTCAAGTTGTCATCAATGTGAATAGCCAAAAATTTGGAGAAATCTTCCCTGCTAACTGAGCCCTGTTCGTATGCTACATCACATGTCGGTATGACGGTAGTCGGTATGGCTCTATTCGGTGCACAGAACTGGATATAGTGAGGTTTTTTTCAAAATTAAGGGAGAGTCTATTTTCTGAGAACCACTTAATAAAGACGTCCTTAACAATATCTTCAGCTGCTTTTTCTGGAATGGGATTTATTATAACACTCGTGTCATCTGCAAAAAGTACCAGTTCCGCTTGCTGAGTATTACCGAACCGTCAGTCTAACAATATATTCTTGCAAAATTATGACACGAATTATTTACGTAAGAATTGAAAACTGATAGAAGTCGCTGTAGGGAAATATCAGGTAGTTACTTAGCTGTTCACGTTTACGATAAATGTTATGATGTGGAACGACAATTTTTGTAGTGAAAGATATTATATGGCTACATGCTGATCATTTACAGGTTTTTATCTGTAACTTATTATTTATATCCAATAATACCTCTATGGTATAGAAAGTGTTAACGAAAAGCATAATCAGCCTCCACCTGAAAATACTTCTGACATATAAGACTTTTATTTACATGGATAGATTGCCAAAGAGCTTTATAATTGCATATTTAGCCCCTTTTCGTGCAAAAGTTAGATTCATTAAAGAATAACGCAGATCATTTTTCCTTTTAGTGCTGTGCTTATGACTAGGGCCTGGATTGTAATGATAACTTATTATTTTCCTGAAAATCAGGAACCCAGGCACTGCAGCGTAGAAACATGTATTTTTATTGTGCATATAAAATCATAATTACATCTTTTTTAATTATAAGTCATACTTATATTTCGGCCAACTTTTGCCGTATAGGTCGTATTTCGGCCAACTATTGCCAAAAAAGGGTATATTTCGGCCAGTCATGTCGGATCGATTATAATGATGAAGTCGGGAATGTGAGCGCGTCTCTAACGACTGCTCGCTCCTCCAGTGCTGTCGTCTCTCTAGGTCGACGCAGTGTTCGGCCATGGTTCACCCATTCCTGCCAACATCGTTGAATACTGTCAACTCTCCTATGCAAATGTCGAGCGGTTTCCCGATTACTCCAACCGGTTTCTTTTAGCCCAACAGGACGTTATTTCTCAAATACTCACATCTGCATTTCCTTCTCCCCCCACTTCCCTCCTTCGCTCAGAACTAACCCGTGGTCCGTCCCTCTTGCAACAGGCTTGTCACTAACCACTTTTGGAATCCGCGTCCGCGTGAGAAATTTTCATGTAGTGTTTCCCCTCGTGCTTGTGTGCTAAGTTTTTACGTAAATGTTTCTGCACTGGTGTCCAAAATTAAAGCAACAAACGGAAATTTTGCATGGTACCGTTTATTTTCCCACAAAACAGTATAAACAGGTGATAGTACATTAGAAACAATGTGAAAAATAGAGAAACTAAAGAAATGCAACTTGCATAACGGTAAATAAAAATATTCTTCCGTTTTTTTCCAATTTAACGAATTTGCACACATGTCGCGACAACTGGTTAATGTTCTCAACATGAGGTGTTTCCACCTCTGACAACGACGGGGTATGCCGTGGGTGATGTCATCAGTCTCGTTTTGACTCAATAACGCCCATTCTCCCTGAAGAGCTGCCCACAGTGTTGGAGAGTGGTTGGTGTATGCTGATGTGATGCAACCTGTCGGCATACTGCATCCCAGACATGCTCTCTGGGATTCAAATCGCGAGAGTGAGCAGGGCACGCCATACGTACAGTATCTTCCGTTTCCAAGAAAACATCAACCGCCCATCCTCTATGAGGTCGAGCATTATCGTCCATCAGCACCTCGCAATAACCGCACGTGAGGTCGCAAGATCTAGTCACAATACCTGACAGTAGTTAAATTTTGCCGATTCACCCTACCCGTACAGTGTCATGGAGAGGGGTTCGAGTGGCAAACAAAATCCCTGACCACACCACTAGGGATCCTCGTCGATATCGGTCTCTTTCCGCAACGTTTGGGTCCCGTAATCGCGTTCCACTTTCCCCCCAGACGCGAATCCATAGAGAATCACTCTCTAGAACAAATCGGGACTCATGTGTGAGAACAGCATTGGCCCACTGTTCCAAAGTCCACGTGGCGTGTTGATGACTACACTCTACACGTTCCCTTCTGTGAAGACGCATGAGACGTAAACATACAGCAGATATTCGACAATAAAGGCTACTCTGCCGAAGACTTCTGCACACCGTTTGCCTCGATACAACACGTCCAGCGGATGCTGCGAGCTCACATGCCAATTACGCTGCGATAATAAGGCGGTACCGACGTGCTCTTACAGCTAAATAAATCTCTTTCTGATGTCACACGTGATTGGCCCTGCCCTGGTCTTCCGGATACACTTTCGGTCTCTGTAAACTGTCGCCGGATCCGAGAAACAACAGAAAGGTCCAGACTAAGCCATCGGGCCACATCAGTTTGCAACTGTCCAGCTAGCTTTCTTTCTTTCTTTCTCTGGCTCTCCACACAAAGTGTCTGGTAGGCATTTTCTCTGCGCCATACTGCGCTATTTGGGACTGTGTACACAGCGATTGTGGATGTGAAGCTAACAGGCAAAACACCTCGTTTCGTAGGTGCCATGACGTCATCGTTTGCATGGTTGTCCGTTGATCCAAATGCCATCATCCATGCAGAACACGATCGTACAGACATCTGGTTGACAGTCTGTATGATTATATCGTGAATTAGACACAGAACGAGGAAATTGCGGTTTGTGTCTTTAAATGTTCAAATGTTTGTGAATTCCTAAGGGACCAAACTGCTGAGTCCCTAAACTTACACACTACTTAAAGTAAACTAACTTATGCTAAGAACAAAACACACACACACACACACACACACACACACACACACACGTCCGAAGGAGGACTCGAAACTCTGGCGGGAGGGGCCGCGCAAACCGTGACATAGCGCCTCAAACAGCACCATTCCGGGCGCATTTGTTGCTTTAATTTTGCATACCAGTGTATTATTTATCGCAGGGACGCTGTATTTTCGTTGTACGCGCAGTAGGAGAGTACAATGATATACAGTGTTCTATGGAGTTCTTCGTTCTTTAATGTTGTAGGGACGGAAGAGTTCACTCAAAAAACAGTTCTACGGTCGGAAGCTGTACAACACATAAAACACCGTATTTGCAGCTTTTTTTCTGGAAACGTATCTGATTTGAATTAAATGCCTTTTCCCTGCTGGTCCAGCAGAAAATTTCTAAACCTTTAAATAAAGTTTATTTATGCAAAGGCAAGTAGCGCACAAGAATAAGACCCAGAGATATTAGTTATTGAGTGAGGAAGCAACTAAACCCGACAGCTGAAGGACGTTCTGCCTCGTCGCCTAAATCTCATGTCGTTCACTATTCCGGAAAAAGAGTCGCTTTTGAAGAAAGTCACTCAGTTTTCAGATTGTAAACGATTTCAAATATTAAAATTCTTAATGTCCGTAAATGTTTGATAAAATTTGAAATGGTTTTCAGTAACCGGTCGCTTTAAGGATCTCTACTTAAAAGAAAATAATTTTATTTTCCAATTAGTACGTAGTTTGGAACTTAAATAGTGGCAACAGTGCTGTGGAGACACCATGCAATGGAATCTACTATTGTCGCTGATAGCACACGTTGTTGACTTACTTACCTTACCTCCGAGCAAATGGACTCGCCCGACCCACGTCACCGGCGTACGTACAATCGGGGGAAACACAGTCACTTGTGAGCGAGCGGTCCAGCGCAACGGAGTCACTATGTTTCCGAAACAGGAACAACGGAATTGGATCAAGATTGAATGTGCCAGAGGTCGTACAGCACGAGTGTCTTAAAGAGGCATGCGGGGCACGTTGGGAAAAACCCTTCAACGAAGGTCGGCAAACTGTGGCACACACACATCGGGCAGGTAGTCCTAGCGTCTCTGAAGATGATGTCCATGCTGTTGTCGCGTTAGTGGACAGTGAGCTCGTCCACGAAACCGGATTAGCGCATACGACTGTGCTTCGCATCCTGAAGGAACGCCTGGGCATGCGAAAAATTGCATGAAGATGGGTTCCACATGACTTGACAGAAATGCAGAAATGGATGGGTTACGACAGTGCTTAGACACACTTGGAGCGCTACGAGTGCGAAGGAGAGGCTTTCTTACGCCGTATCGTAACACTGGATAAGGCATGGGCCACATCGTACAAGCCAAAATTGAAACGCCAGTCCAATGAATGGGGTCATTATGGGTCGCCGCGAAAGTCGAAAGTGCGTCAGAGACCCAGTATAGTGAAAGTTATGGTGATTCTCGTGTACTGTTAACCCTAACGCATTACGTTCCTCCACGGCAGACCGTCAGTGCACAGTATTACTGTTCGTTTTTGGAGCCTCACCTGCGATCAGCTTTGCGCAAGAAGCGGCGACACTTTCTGCGCAACCCACTCGTCATTTTGCACGACAATGCGCGAGCGTATACAGCGCAAGCTTTGACCGCTCTGTTCGTTCGATGGGACTGGGAAGCACTGTACCATCCACCATACTCCCCGGACCTAAGTCCTTGTGACTTTGATTTGATTCCGAAGATGAAGGAACCACTTCGTGGCACTCGCTTCAGAACTGTTCCAGAGATTCGACAGGCAGTAGACCACTCCATTCGCTCCATCAACAGAACAGGCTCTGCCAGCGGTCTACTACGCCTTCCACATCGCTGGCAACGGGTTCTACACGACGCTGGTGACCACTTTGAAGGACAGTAACAGATGCAAACATGTAAGGCTTTTGTATCGGTTGTGAATAAATAACTGCCACTATTTAAGTTCCACCCCTCGTATATTTTTCTCTTATAGAACAAACGATCGACGTAACACCAGACTGAATCCACAGTCGTAACAGAAGAAAGAACAACAGTGATAGTAACGGTAGCACTAATAATAAACAAAACAATTTCTTGTATTAGTGTATACAGGGTGGTCCATTGTTCGTGACCGGACCAAATATCTCACGAAATAAGCATCAAACCTAAAAACTACGAAGAACGAAACTCGTCTAGCTTGAAGGGGGAAACCAGATGGCGCTAGGGTTGGCCCGCTAGGTCAAACGGATATCAACTGCGTTTTTAAATACGAACCCCCCATTTTTTATTACATATTCGTGTAGTACGTAAAGAAACATGAATGTTTTAGTTGGGCCACTTTTTTCGTTTTGTGATAGATGGCGCTGTAATAGTCACAAATATGGCTCACAATTTTAGACGGACACTTGGTAACAGGTAGGTTTTTTAAATCAAAATACAGAACGTAGGCACGTTTGAACATTTTATTTCGGTTATTCCAATAACCTGTAAATACCACATTAATGCAATAAATGCTCAAAATGATGTCCGTCAACCTCAATGCTTTTGGCAATTCGTTTAATGACATTCCTCTCAACAGCGAGTATTTCGCCTTCCGTTATGTTCACACATGCATTGACAATGCGCTGACGCATGTTGTAAGGTGCTGTCGGTGGATCACGATAGCAAATATCCTTCAACTTTCCCCACAGAAAGAAATCCGGGGACTTCCGTTCTGGTGAACGTGCGGGCCATGGCATGGTGCTTCGACGACCAGTCCACCTGTCATGAAATATTCTATTCAATACCGCTTCAACAGCACGCGAGCGATGTGCAGGACATCCGTCATTTTGGAAGTACATAGCCATTCTGTCATGCAGTGAAACATTTTTTAGTAACGTTGGTCGAACATTACGTAGGAAATCAGCATACATTGCACAATTCAGATTGCCATCGATAAAATGGGGGCCAATTATCCTTCCTCCCATAATGCCGCACCATACATTAACCCGACAAGGTCGCTGATGTTCCACTTGTCGCAGCCATCGTGGATTTTCCGTTGCCCAATAGTGCATATTAGGCCGTTTTACGTTACCGCTATTGGTGAATGACGCTTCGTCGCTAAATAGAACGCGTGCAAAAAATCTGTCATCGTCTCGTAATTTCTCTTGTGCCCAGTGGCAGAACTGTACACGACGTTCAGAGTCGTCGCCCTGCAATTCCTGGTGCATAGAAATATGGTACGGGTACAATCGATATTGATGTAGCATTCTCAAGACTGATGTTTTTGAGATTCCCGATTCTCGGACAATTTGCCTGCTACTGATGTGCGGATTAGCCGCGACAGTAGTTAAAACACCTACTTGGCATCATCATTTGTTGCAGGTCGTGGTTGACGTTTCACATGTGGCTAAACACTTCCTGCTTCCTTAAATAACGTAACTATTCGGCGAAGGGTCCGGATACTTGGATGATGTCGTCCAGGATTCCGAGCAGCATACATAGAACATGCCCGTTGGCCATTTTGACCACAATAGCCAAACATCAACAAGAAATGTTTTCCGCAATCGGTAAACGGTCCATTTTAACACGGGTAATGTATCACGAAGCAAATACCGTCCGCATTGGTGAAATGTTACGTGATACCACGTACATATACGTTTGTGACTATTACAGCGCCATCTATCGCAATGCGAAAAGAGTGGTCCAATTAAAACATTCAAATTTCTTACGTACTACACGAATATGTAATAAAAATGGGGGTTCCTATTTTAAAAACGCAGTTGATATCCGTTTGACCTAGCGGGCCAACCCTAGCGCCATCTGGTTTCCCCCTTCAAGCTAGACGAGTTTCGTTCTTCGTAGTTTTTAGGTTTGACGCTTATTTCGTGAGATATTTGGCCCGGTCTCTAATCAATGGACCACCCTGTATACTGAGAAAAAAAAAAGTAACACAATGGCTGCAGTTACATATTCCTGGCACGTGTAAGTTCTTAGTAATTTTAATATTCTTTAATATTAATGTTAATTTCATTAATATTGATGATAATTTAATTTACTATATGTAATAATCAATTAGACTTGATAAATTACAATTTATTATCGACCAAAGGAATGTTGACCCAAATATCTGGAGACGAGTAATTCGCGTCTACGACATCTCGTTCGCGCAGTGCTGGTAAACCATAGCGAACGTGATGCTGGGAGCGACACTGGAAACGAAGCCGTGTGTTGTCGGGACGGCGAGTCTGGTGGTCGTTGGAATCCGGAGCGCACACACGGCGGCCGTGGTTAGCCAGTAGCCAGCCAGATAACGGCTCTTAATGGCTGGCCGCCGCGGCGACGGCTCCATTACGTCGGCGCTGGCTGCGCAAGGTCGGCGCTCCGTTACGGAAAATATTACGTTAGCGGTACGGGCCACACCTGCGTCGCGGGTACCTCCTGAAAATACACACGCGTCCCTACTTGAGGCAGTCTTCGAGGTACACGAAACATGAGATGTGGCATTAATGTGTGTACTGAAAGGTGGCGTAGCAACATGGTGGCAGATACAGTGGAGGGGTACAGTTGAAACAACCGGTTTCCGGTTACACAGTTTTTCGTCTCCAGTTCAGCCTGACTGTTAAACCTGCTCAAAATAACCGGTTACTAAGCTAACCGAATTGCGTTTTTGTTTTGCTGTTATTTCCAGCAATAAACACAGATTTCGAACAGAAATACAGATATTGTAATGAAGGTGAAGGAGTAGGACATCTCGATCGATACGAGTTTGAGCCTGGGGCATAAATTGGTCTCAGTGTGTCCTCTAAAGATGTAGGAGAAAGAGGGCGGCGACGGCGGGAGCGAAGTGTCACAAGTTCTCGACTTTCTTCATCTACTTCGGTACTGCGCAATCCACCGTACCACTACTAGCCATTTCCTTTCCTTTTCCACTCACAAATAGAACGAGGGGATAACGACTGTCAACACTCACGCTCATAAATTAAGGATAATTGCAGATGGGGTGCCACACAACGTGACACTGCACAAAACTCGCGCTAATAGCATAGGCACATAGGGAACACACACGACACAGGTCTCTAAGTCCACGGTATTGATTATAAGTTGAGAAAACCGTCCCGAAACACATGAGCTACAAAATGCCATTGTTCCCTGCGCACGTACCCCGACATCAATATGGGATATGATCATCAAGCACACGTGTGCAGGCCGCACAACGGGTTGGCATACTCTGCACCAGGTGGTCGAGCATCAGCTGAGGTATAGCCTCCTATTCTTGCACTAATGCCTATAGGAGCTCCAGAAGTGTTCTAGGGGTTAGAAGACGAGCAGCGATACGTCGACCGAGAGCATCCCAAACGTGCCGGATGGGGTTTAAGTCTGGAGAACAGGCAGGCCACTCCATTCGCCTGATATCTTCTGTTTCAAGGTACTCCTCCACGATGGCAGCTCGGTGGGGCCGTGCGTTATCATCCATCAGGAGGAAGGTTGGGCCCACTGTACTCCTGCAAAGGCGAACATCCTGGTACAAAAATTACGTCCCGATACACCTGACCTGTAAACAGTTCCTCTGTCAAAGACATACAGGGGTGTACCAGCACCAATCATAATCCCACCCCACACCATCAAACCACACGACCTCCATACAGGTCCCTTTCAAGGACATTAAGGGGTTGAGATCTGGTTCCTGGTTCACGCCAGATGAAAACCCGACGAGAGTCACTGTTCTGACTATACCTGGACTCGTCCGTGAACATAACCTGGGACCACTGTTCCAATGACCATGTACTGTGTTTTGACACCAGGCTTTACGGGCTCTCCTGTGACCAGGGGTCAGTGGAATTCACCTTGAAGGTCTCTGGGCGAGTAAACCATGTCTGTTCAGTCGTCTGTAGACAGTGTGTCTTTTGAGAACTGTTCCTGTGGCTGCGGTAAGGTCCCGAGCAAGGTTACGTGCAGTACTCCGCGGCCGTTTGCGGGCACTGATGGTGAGATATCGGTCTTCTTGTGGTGTTGTACACTGTGGACGTCTCGTACTGTAGCGCCTGGACACGTTTCCTGTCTGCTGTAACCTTGAGATCACACTTTGTGGCACACAGGGGGCCCGTGCTGCGAACTGATGTGTTTGATCAGTCTCCAGTCGTCCTAGTATTCTACCTGTCGAACGTCATCAATATGTTCTGTGAGCCATTTTCAACACACAGTCACCATTAGCGCGTCTAAAAACGTCTGCACACTTGCTGCACCGTACCCCGACATGCACCAACACACCTCTGCGTATGTGGACTGCTGCCAGCGCAACCGTGCGATGACCGCAGGTCAAATGCACCGCACGGTCATAGCCCGAGGTGATTTAAACCTGCAAACCGCCCACCAGACAGTTGTTTCATTGTGTATCAGCATTATCCTTCATTTATGAGCGTGAGTGTATATGCTTCCATATGAGTGCTAATTTCTCGTATCTTAGCTTCGTGGTCCTTTCGTGCAATATTTGTTGGAGGCAGTAGAATCGTTCTGCAGTCACCTTCGAATGCCGGTTCTCTAAATTTTCTCAGTAGTGTTCCTCGGAAAAAAACGTCGCCTTCCTTCCAGGGTTTCCCATTTAAGTTCTCGAAGCATCTCAGTAACACTTGCGTGCTGCTCTTACCTACCGGTAACAAATCTAGCTCCTCGCCTATGAATTGTTTCAATGTGTTCCTTTAATACGACTTTGTACCGATTCTAACCCCTGGAGCAGTACTCAGAAATAGGCCGCACTTGCATCCTATATTGATCTCCTTTACAGATGAACCACATTTTCCCAATAAACCGAAGTCGACCATTCGCCTTTCCTACCACAATCCTCACATGCTCGTTCCTTTTCATATCGCATTGCAATATAACGCCCAGATATTTAGACGATGTGACTGTGACAGGCAGGACACTGCTACTACTGTAGCAGAACATATGGGTTTGTTGCATCGTCAGTTGTAGATGTTATTACCAATTTCTACCCTGAAGCATCCACCAAAAAAGGACTCAGCTACCAATCCCAAGTTTATAGTACACCAGTATAATTGTAGACATATGAATCAAGTTTTCTTTCTATTCCAAGAGATGTTGTGGATGTTTACTGCGATGTCACAGGTTTGTTGTGTCTACTCTCGCTTTAATCTTTTAAAGCAAATAGCTGTGTCCGAGGATGACAGCGAGAAACAACCATATGGACCAGTTTGAAGTGAATCATTGCGCATTGGATGTACACACGTAACGTCTGTTAGGACACACTGCACGGAATAGGTACATTATTGTCTCAGCAACGCTGAACTCATTCTTATGTTACGTTTCTGTTGCTAGTTTATAACTTTCGTCATTATTAAATTAGCATTTATCGCTTTTCGCATTTTCTATACTAACCCAATATTTCAAAACAATGGAAATTACATTAACAAACATCTATATCTACATACATACTCCGCAATCCACCATACGGTGCGTGGCGGAGGATACCTCGTACCACAACTAGCATCTTCTCTCCCTGTTCCACTCCCAAACAGAACTAGGGAAAAAATGATTGCCTATATGCTTCCGTACGAGCCCTGATCTCTCTTATCTTATCTTTGTAGTCTTTCCGCAAACTGTAAGTTGGCGGCAGTAAAATTGTACTGCAGTCAGCCTCAAATGCTGCTTCTCTAAATTTCCTCAGTAGCGATTCACGAAAAGAACGCCTCCTTTCCTCCAGAGACTCCCATCCGAGGTCCTGAAGCATTTCCGTAACACTCGCGTGATGATCAAACATACCAGTAACAAATCTAGCAGCCCTCCTCTGTATTGCTTCTATATCCTCCCTCAATCCGACCTGATAGATTCCCAAACGCTCGAGCAGTACTCAAGAACAGGTCGTATTAGTGTTATATAAGCGGCCTCCTTTACAGATGAACCACATCTTCCCAAAATTCTACCAATGAGCCGAAGACGACTATCCGCCTTCCCCACAACTGCCATTACATGCTTTTCCCACTTCATATCGCTCTGCAATCTTACGCCCAAATATTTAATCGACGTGACTGTGTCAAGCGCTACACTACTAATGGAGTATTCAAACATTACGGGATTCTTTTTCCTATTCATCTGCATTAATTTACATTTATCTATATTTAGAGTTAGCTGCCACTCTTTACACCAATCGCAAATCCTGTCCAAGTCATCTTGTATCCTTCTACAGTCACTCAAAGACGACACCTTGCCGTATACCACAGCATCATCAGCAAACAGCCGCACGTTGCTATCCACCCTATCCAAAAGATCATTTATTTAGATAGAAAACAACAGCGGACCTACCACACTTCCCTGGGGCACTCCAGATGATACCCTCACCTCCGTTGAACACTTACCATCGAGGACAATGTACTGGGTTCTATTACTTAAGAAGTCTTCGAGCCACTCATATATTTGGGAACCAATCCCATATGCTCGTACCTTAGTTAGGAATCTGCAGTGGGACACCAAGTCAAACGCTTTCCGGAAGTCAAGGAATATGGCATCCGTCTGATAACCTTCATCCATGGTTCGCAAGATATCATGTAAAAAGGGCGAGTTGCGTTTCGCAGGAGCGATGTTTTCTAAAGCCGTGCTGATGCATGGAGAGCAACTTCTCTGTCTCAAGGAAATTCATTATATTCGAACTGAGAATATGTTCGCCCGCATCTCGTGGTGGTGCGGTAGCGTTCTCGCTTCCCACGCCCGGGTTCCCGGGTTCGATTCCCGGCGGGATCAGGGATTTTCTCTGCCTCGTGATGGCTGGGTGTTGTGTGATGTCCTTAGGTTAGTTAGGTTTAAGTAGTTCTAAGTTCTAGGGAACTAATGACCACAGGTGTTAGGTCCCATAGTGCTCAGAGCCATTTTTTGAGAATATGTTCGAGAATCCTGCAACAAACCGGTGTTAAGGATATTGGTCTGTAATTTTGAGGATCCGTCCTTCTACTCTTCTTATATACAGGCGTCAGCTGCCCTTTTTTCCAGTCGCTCGGGACTTTACTTTGGTCAAGAGATTCGCGATAAATGCAAGCTAAGTAAGGAGCCACTGCAGAGAGTATTCCCTGCAAAACCAAACTGGAATCTCATGAGGACCTGGCGATTTATTTATTTACTCCAAATTCATTCACTCAAAAAAAAAAAAGTTTTATTTAAGAACCCAAAGTTTTACCACTGCTGCTGTGGCAAATTGATATGCCTGTATTTTTTACCTGGTTGTTACTAAAGTACGGAAAAAAAATTCTTTTATACCCGAGACCAAACAAATATCGAAAAATACCTGTTATTCCGAACAAAAACGCCAGTAACGGTTTTAAACAGTCTGGTTTTCCCGTCCATATGACAATATACTGCAGTGCTATATAATCCAGACGTGGATCCAACTTTCGGTTCAGGGACGCTCACGGCTCCTTACTGTGTATCTCCTTCTTCCGTCTCAAATATGACTGGCACCGCCCATACGTTTGATATGTCACAGATATATACGGTTTAATAATAATAATAATAATAATAATAATAATAATAATAATAATAATAATAATAATAATAATCCTACAGGAGGTAGTATTGATCAAAACTAGAAGAAAATTCCCATAGCGATACGCGCGGAAACCAATAATTGTTGAGATAGGGGACATTGAAGATCACAAGTTCACATCCCGCATTGCAGATGAGGCAAGATTCACAAGGGATGGCATACTATATAATCACAATACGCACTTGTGGCTGCATGCAAATCCTCGAGCAATAATGGAGTTGAGGCATCAGCATCGCTTTATTATCAGTGTCTGGGCTGGAACAGTGGCGACAAGACTTACAGGGCCATATACTTTACCAAACAGATTAACAGCTGCTGCCTATCATTGATTCCTGCGCGATTGATTACCAGCACTATTGGAGTACGGAACCCTTGCACATCAGACCAATGCATGTGACTACGGAACCCGAAAACAGCTACGTGTATTTAAAAGAGTGCATCCTTCACTGCAGAAGAATGGCTGAAGGATGTTCAGGATGCGTGTTAACCGCATGCAGCACTGCGTATAGTCTCTGCTCTTACGTAGCAGGGCTGATAGGAATGGTGTGACAGACTGGTTCATGTCTCACCAGGTACTGGTTTCCGGACATATCATTATAAGAACTTTTCTTCTACTTTCGACCAATACCACCTCATGTAGGACCATGTGTCAGTTTAAAACACCCTGTATATTAATAATGAATTGCTTCATTACCATAACATGTATAAAAGTTTCAGTATATTATTATTACTAGTTTACGTCAGTGAATTGCACAATGCTTTAGCCCAAGTCCAAGAAATTATAATTAAGAAAAACGTAGTCTTTGGAAAAGCACATTTGCGAAAATTATAGAATACATATTTTACACAACAAATTTAATGTCTAGAATACCAACGAAGTCTCACAACTTTGATAACATTATATTTATCGCCAAAGGCCTATAAAATTGATGTGTGTGCTCTGAGTTAACAGTATTTCACTAAGCACTAAGAGTAGGAACAGTGATCTGTAAATTGAGTTTCAACAGCAGTGCTTCGACCTCCGGATTCATGAGGCGTGTTAGACTTGTCGACCGCAAGAGGTAGGTCAGCCTGGGAATGCGCGCTTTTGCTTGGCTGAGTGTTGCCTGTCAGGCCGCAGGCCCGTGCACGTGAAGAAAGTCCTCACGCAAGGAACTGAAAAGCAGACTGTGCTGAATGTAACTCGTAAATTGTAGAAGTCCTGACTATTTGGGAGCCTTAGTTTTACTCCTACTACCTTGTTTGACAGTCAGCTGTGAAATTTGGGAACTGAAGGATGTTAAAAATATCAACACTTCTACAAAAAATTCATTTTTGTGCTTTTTTTAGCATTTTGTCTCTCAATCTATAAAAACGGAACGTTTATAGGGTCACTTTTTCCGTCTGTCTGTGTGACCTACTGTTGAGAACCCTTTTTCTCACGACCGGGGGGGGGGGGGGGGGGGGGGGGGGGGGGGGGACGTGTCAAGTTCAAATATATGTGACATGATAAAATCTGTGGTTCCTTGACGGTGGAAAAAATTTAAGCTTCTAAGAAAATGCAATCAAAAGATTAGGTTATTTATGTCACATACTCGCAAGCTTAGAATGAGATTTTCACTCTGCAGCGGAGTGTGCGCTGATATGAAACTTCCTGGCAGATTAAAACTGTGTGCCCGACCGAGACTCGAACTCGGGACCTTTGCCTTTCGCGGGCAAGTGCTCTACCAACTGAGCTACCGAAGCACGACTCACGTCCGGTACTCACAGCTTTACTTCTGCCAGTATCCGTCTCCTACCTTCCAAACTTTACAGAAGCTCTTCTGCGAACCTTGCAGAACTAGCACTCCTGAAAGAAAGGATATTGCGGAGACATGGCTTAGCCACAGCCTGGGGGATGTTTCCAGAATGAGATTTTCACTCTGCAGCGGAGTGTGCGCTGATATGAAACTTCCTGGCAGATTAAAACTGTGTGCCCGACCGAGACTCGAACTCGGGACCTTTGCCTTTCGCGGGCAAGTGCTCTACCAACTGAGCTACCGAAGCCCGACTCACGTCCGGTACTCACAGCTTTACTTCTGCCGGTATCCGTCTCCTACCTGCTAGTTCTGCAAGGTTCGCAGAAGAGCTTCTGTAAAGTTTGGAAGGTAGGAGACGGATACTGGCAGAAGTAAAGCTGTGAGTACCGGACGTGAGTCGTGCTTCGGTAGCTCAGTTGGTAGAGCACTTGCCCGCGAGAGGCAAAGGTCCCGAGTTCGAGTCTCGGTCGGGCACAAAGTTTTAATCTGCCAGGAAGTTTCACTCGCAAGCTTATTAAAAAAAATGGTTCAAATAGGTCTGACCACTATGGGACTCAACATCTTCTGAGGTCATTAGTCCCCTAGAACTTAGAACTACTTAAACCTAACTAACCTAAGGACATCACACACATCCATGCCCGAGGCAGGATTCGAACCTGTGATGGTAGCGGTCGCGCGGTTCCAGACTGTAGCGCCTAGAACCGCTCGCGTAACCCGGCCGGCCGCAAACTCATTCATCGAAACCTATAGGCAATCACGAAATTCGACAAGAAGTTTTTTCATTGCACTTGTAAAATAAAAAAATCCGACCCTTGTTAAATTGTAAAAATATCACGCACAAAAAAAAAATCCATGGGCATTTGTACATCCGTCAAAGCGTAATAGGCGAACATTATTGGATGCAAATATAAAATGTAATTTATAGTCATATTTAAGTAAGTAAATAATTTTTTTATTAAAGCTTGTGTTTCTACGTATTTAGACTGAAGTTCCCAACTCGCTTCTTTTTGTGTATCCTGGCTAATATGAGGAACTACTGTAGAGATTTTGATAAGGTCTTGCAATTACCGGTACTAATGTACAGCCAGTGTCGATATCAGCAACTGGCAAAAGTAGTTGTGCTCGACGATTCCCAGGATGGATGAACTGTCTGTATACACTATGTGATTAAAAGTATCCGGACACCCCAAAAACATACGTCTTTCATATTAGGTGCATCGTGCTGTCGCCTACTGTCAGGTACGCCATGTCAGCGACCTCAGTAGTCATTAGACAACGTGAGAGGGCAGTATGGGGCTCTCCGCGGAACTCACGGACTTCGAACGTGGCCAGGAGATTGGGTGTCACTTGTCTCATACGTCTGTACGCGAGATTTCCGCACTTCTAAACATCCCTAGGTGAAATGTTTCCGATGTGATAGTAAAGTGGAAACGGTAAGGATCACGTACAGGCCGACCTCGTCTGTTGACTGACAGGCCGCAGAGAGTTGAAGAGGGTCGTAATGTGTAATAGGCAGACATCTACCCAGACCATCACACAAGAATTCCAAACTGCATCGGGATCCGCTGCAAATACTATGAGCGTTAGGCGGAAGGTCAGAAAACTGGGGTTTCATGGTCGAGCGGCTGCTCATAAGCCACACATCACGCCGGTAAATGCCAAACAACGCCTCGCTTGGCGTAAAGAGCGTAAACATTGGACGACTGAACAGTGGGAAAATGTTGATGGAGTGACGAATCACGGTACACAAAGTGGCGATCCGATGGCAGGTCGTGGGTATCCCCGATGAACGTGATCTGCCAGCGTGTGTGGCGCCAACAGTAAAAATTCGGAGGCGATGGTGTTATGGTGTGGTCGTGTTTTTCATGGAGGGAGCTTGCACTCCTTGTTGTTTTGCGTGGCACTATCACGGCACAGGCCTACATTGATGTTTTAAGCACCTTCTTGCCTCCCACTGTTGAAGAGCAAATCGGGGTTGGCGATTGCTTCTTTCAACACGATCGAGCACTTGTTTATAATTCACGACCTGTGGCGGAGTGGTTACACGACAATAACGTTCCTGTAGTGGACTGACGTCCACAGAGTTCTGGCCTGAATCCTATACAACACATATGGAATGTTTTGGAACGCCGACTTCGTGCCAGGTCTCACCGACTGACATCGATACCTCTCCTCAGTGCAGTACTTTCTGAAGAATGGGCTGCAATTCCGCAAGAAACCTTCCAGCACATGATTGAACGTATGCCTGTGACAGTGGAAGCTGTCATCAAGGCTAAGGGTAAGCGAACACCATATTGAATTACAACATTACCTATGGAGGGCGCCACAAGCTTGTAAGTCATATTCAACCAGGTGTCCGCATACTTTTGATAACATAGTGTATATAATTAAGTTTCTAGGGGACACTCAGTGCGCGAATTCTACTTACGCTTGGCCTTTTTTCCACACTTCTACGCATTCAATGTATACAGATAGCTGGCCTTAGCTCTTAGCGGGTGTGATGTCTCCTACCCAGTTTGGCCGTTGTTGTTCTCGTCTTCGCACAGAAGACGGGTTTGATGCAGCTATCCACGCTAGGGTGGAAGAGGAGGAGATTAGTGTTTAACGTCCCGTCAACAACGAGGTCATTAGAGACGGCCACGCTAGGGTATCCTGTCCAAGTCGCATCATGCGCATAATTACTCTAGGCTGTATCCATCTGAAGCAAACTAATCTTGGTTTTGCCTTAGGATTCCAACATTCTGCCCCCCCCCCTCTTCCGCCCCCGCCCAGCAACCCCCCACCCCACCCCACCCCCCCTCACACGCACTTCCGTCTATTATTCCTTTATGCCTGACAATGTAGTAAAAAGCTTTTTTTCTCCCAGGTCGATTCAGTGCCTCTTCATTATTTGCGTGATCTATACCTTAGTATTCTTCCACAACGAGGTAGCTAGCCGCTGTGGCCGAGCGGTTCTAGACGCTTCAGTCTAGTACCGCGTTGCTGCTACGGTCACAAATTCGAATCCTGCCTCGGGCATGGATGTGTGTGATGTCCTTAGGTTAGTTAGGTGTAAGGAGTTCTAAATCTAGGGGACTGATGACCTCAGATGTTAAGTCCCGTAGTGCTTAAGAGCCATTTGAACCATTTGAAGAACGTGCTATATTAGAAGCTGCCTTGCTATTCCTGTCTGTACCGCTTATCACACATGTTTAATTAGCACATAAGGCTGCATGCCAAATAAGTACTTCCAGAAATGACTGCCTAGGGTCTTAATTTATGTTCAGTGATAGTAATGGTCTTCTTCTCAGAAACGCTTTTCTTGCTATTCCCAGATTGCATTTTTATCTCATTTACTTCTGCTGCAGTCGTTTATTTTGATGGTCAAATAGCGACATACATTAATTTTATTGTCTCGTTTCTCAATCTAACCCCCACAGCATCACATCGCTTACTACTACTACCGTTGCTTTCCTTTTATTTATCTTTAACTTATAATCTCTTTTCAAGGTACTATCCATCCCGACAACTAATCTTCCAAGTCATTCACTGTGTCTGACGGAACTAAATTTTTTTTAGTGCTCTCTGAACTTGAATTCCTTTCCCAAATTTTTCTTACTTACACTTGGTCACTTAAGAGCTCATGAAAGGGAAACGGATATATTTTGAAGAGAAGATTCTCTAAAC
This sequence comes from Schistocerca gregaria, assembly GCF_023897955.1. Taxonomy (NCBI): domain Eukaryota; kingdom Metazoa; phylum Arthropoda; class Insecta; order Orthoptera; family Acrididae; genus Schistocerca; species Schistocerca gregaria. The sequence continues at coordinate 477,081,021 of NC_064924.1, forward strand.
AAAAGTAGCACCAAGCGTCGTGTACCACCAGCGTCCGAGAAGAACATCATGAATAGTGTATAAAATTTTTGCGAAGGGCCGAGATGTTTTAAGTGATTGGTCCTCCTGCGAGCTGCCACTACTACGCCAGTTTTGAATTAATTTATCACTCGTCATCGGAGGGGTAGCATTAGTTAGGGCAGAGTCCTTTTTTTTATTAAGGTTGTCTTCCGTATTTGAACACTTTTCCTTTCGCTTACAGCCGGCCGCTGTGGCCGAGCGGTTCTAGGTGCTTCACTACGGAACCGCGCGACTGCTCCGGTCGCAGGTTCGAATTCTGCCTCTGGCATGGATGTGTGTGATATGTCCTTAGGCTAGTTCGGTTTAAGTAGTTCTAAGTTCTAGGAGACTGATGACCTGATGTGTTAAGTCGCGTAGTGCTCTGAGCCATTAATCCCATTAATCCCTTTCGCTTACACATCCTGTTACTGATCATTTCCACTGCACGTAACACGGAAAAGTACTCGTAATAGGGAGCCAATTGCAGTGAATGGGATGGATACGATACCGTTAGCATTTTATAGTTGGGCAAACCTTAGAGACGGATTTCCTGTAGTGTCTTTACAAGTTTGTTTAGCTGTTGTCAAGTATTGGTTGTTAATTTTGCTGCTTCGAGGAATAATTTGATGGTGTAGTATCCCTTTCTTGGGGAAAAAAGCGTTAGATTGTTTCGTCGTTTACTAAACATCAAGTTTGCATGTTAAACTGTATTCACCAAAATTGCAAATCAGCCTGACGCGTCATACAGCGTTTAGGAAAACAAGCGGTTTTTATTAAAAGTAATTTTAAAATATTACTATAATTCATATTTATATTTACCGGATATCTGCGAAAACGAATAATCTGCACATCCTAATTTTAAGGGAGGAAAAAAGGAAGCATTGGTTTTAATTTGTTTTATATATGAAAACATTATTCTACTATAATAATGCCTGACCACGATATTACTGCACTTTGCCTCCCGCGGCCGGTATCGGAAACATGCGATGACGTTAAACGAGTACAATGGTGACTTAAGGCAAACGCATTGCATTGTGAATTATGTCAAGACAGTTCTGCATGAACTATCAAGTGGTTTAGCATGTCCTCGTGAAATAAAGCGGTTAAAACTCGCTATAAGCCGACCTAAGCACCCTGACTTCCAGGTGCAACAACATTGTGGTCGACCAATATTCATCATCGCATTCATCGTCATCACTATCAGAAAAATAATTGATGCCGTCGTCACCATTCCAACCTCAGTTCCGTCCAGTGAATTTGTGATACTGAATTTTTTTGAAGAACTTTTCCACCAGTAGTAGCAGATCGGAATCCCATGCACATTACACCCACACAAAAATTTAGGGCAAATCCGGGTGCTTGATTTTTGCACTCGGCGTAAACTTGTGGTTTTAATCGGCTATTCACTGTGTACCAGTATTTCGCTGTTTAATACTGCTTTGAATGGCCGATTTACACACACATCTAGAGTTTGCAGGACAGCTGTTAGGCCTCCAGGAATAATGAGCAAGTCAGTTTACCCTTTGGCTAACGTGCTGCGCACTTTCTCAGTTCTATGTCCGCGGAAGCTGTCGAAGACCAACATGTTGCGTAAATTCAGTATCGCACCAACGTGACAGAAGTCACCTAGTCAACCACAAGGTCATTGCCCATTCACCCTTTTGGATTCGCTCTCACCAATATGCTTTTCAGTGATGTTTATAGATTAATTTTCGTTTTAAAAATCACATAAAGGTGGTAGCCTCCGTCTATCTCCAGTTACACACATCATTACTGTACAACTTTTACTTCTTATTTCCGCCAGTTGCTATCATGAAGCTGGGTTTCGCCTTCCTATTCGCAGCCGTTTCAGGCGGCATCTCAAAACAGACTGGCGTTTGATCTGTGCTACTGCCACACACATCAAAAAAAGTTTTGCATCTCCACGTTCCCGAGAAATGCTGAAGATAGACGTGGACTGTGGATGTTGCATCACAGACACAGTCCCTTTGACTGTTCAGAGATGTCACTAATCCCTCCCGAAGATGTAAACAACCATGCACGAGTAGCGCCTGTTAGACGGAGGGGATCCGACAGCCGATCAGTTTCATTCATTCCACCAGGAAGGAGGTTCACGACTCGTGTTGTCTGTAGTTCAACCATGACGGTCAATACAGTGGTTCGATCGCGTCTGAGTTGTTACTTTGAAGGTCTCTCAACAAGGGAAGTGTCACGGCCTCTCGGAGTCAACCAAAGTGATGTTGATCGGACATGGAGGAGAGACAGAGAGACCGGAATTGTCGATAACATTTCTCAATAGGCCGCCCAAAAACTACTACTGCAGTGGATGACGCTACCTACGGATTATGGCTCGGAGGAACCCTGACAGCAAAGCCACCATGTTGAATAATGCTTTTCGTGCAGCCACAGGACGTCCTGTTACGACTCAAAGTGTGTGCAATGGGCCACATGATGCGCAACTTCACTCCCGATGTGCATGGAGAGGTCCATCTTTGCAATGACGACACGACGCAGCGCGGTAAAGATGGGCCCAGCAACATGCCGAATGGCCCGCTCAGGATTGGCACCACGTTGTCTTCAACCAGACGATCATCGGAGACGTGGTTGGAGGCAACCCGGTCAGACTGACCAGCTTACACACACTGTCCAGCGACTACAGCAAGCTGTAGGTTCCCTGGGGTGGCATTATATGGAGCCGACGTACGCCGCTGGTGGTCTTGGAAGGCTACGTCACGCCTGTACGATACGTGAATGCTATCCTCCTACCCATAGCGCAACCACATCGGCAGCATATTAGCGAGGCAATTCGTCTTCATGGACGACAGTTCGCGCCGCCATCGTGCACATCTTTTGAATGAGTTCCTTCAGGACGACGACATCGCTCGACGAGAGTGGCCAGCATGTACTCCAGACATGAACCCTATCGAACATGCCTGGGATAGATAGAAAAGGGCTGTTTATGGACGACGTGACCCACCAGCCACTCTAAGGGATATACGCCGAATCGCCGTTGAGGAATGGGACCAACAGTGCCTCGATGTGCTTGTATGCCACGACGAATACAGGTATGCTACTGGTTATTAGACGTACCGGTGTGTACAGCAATCTGGACCACCACCTCTGTATGGTGGTACAACATGCAATGTGTGATTTTCGTGAACAATAAACAGGGCGGAAGTGATGTTTGTGTTGATCTCTATTCCAATTCTCTGTACAAGTTCCGGAACTCTCGGAACCGAGATGATGCAGAACTTTTTTTGATGTGTGTATATTGGAATGTTTGCGGCACGATTTATCATGTACAGATGAAAATTCTCTTACTTCTTGCTCGTACTCTGTTGGAAGCCGGTGAGCGATGGTAATTTTTCTCCGCAGGTGTAGTCCATTTTGATTGAAAAATGTTGGTAGCCAGCCTCGGGCAGCTTTGAAACCGGTGCTGTCTAGTTCTTTGGTTAACGTCAGTGTTTTGACTTGGCCCATTTTCACTAGTCACCGCGCATCCATATTGCCGCTACTCCTCCACATAATCGCAGAGCCTTTTTTCGAGGGCCGGATGCTTCGCTTTTGGGCTGCGTAATGCCTGCTATTACCGTTCGTTTCTTGAAGCCGCGTTTTGTTTTTTCGCTTGTCGTGACTACAGCCGTCGCTCACATCGTGCCTCCTTCCCGCTGCGCGGTTTCTAATATTCTCTGCTTCTTCAATGTTGTTAAATCTTTCTTCAGCTGTGTACGAGCGATAACGATAATTTGTATCCGTGATTAACAAGTTAAAACGTGGGTAGTATTTAGCTTTTAAAGTGCTACTGACGCGTCAGCGACTGAGGCCACACCAACGCTAAAGCATTGTATTACTGTTGTTGGACGCGAAACAGTACCGCCCTTATTACAATTAATCCGTGCACGCAGCTTTTCGTCCTTAAATTTGGGAAAAAGTACGCGCAGATTATTCGCAGATATACGGAATTTTAATATAACAGACAAGTGGATGCTGTGTCGTTCCTTAAATACACCGATGAGCCAAATCATAATAGTTCGTTTTTCCGTATTTGGAATGAAATACATCACTGACTCTGCATGTCAGGGGTCCGACAGTTTGACAGGTTTATGGAGGTATGTGGCATTAGATGTCAACGCACAGGTCACGTAGTTCGCGAAAATAACGGGCCGTTGATGTGCGTGGATGGTGATGGCGACCTAGAGAGGTTCCATAGGATTTAGATCGGGCGAATTTTATCGCCGAGACATCAACGTGATTTCACTATAATGCTGATCAAACCACAGTAGTAGGGTTCCGGCTCCGAGGCACGGACTATTATCCTGCTGAAGATCGACATCGTCGTCGGAAAAGACATCCAGCATGAAGGGATGCAGGTGGTTTGCAGCTGTCAGCGTGTCTTCGATTACTGCAATAGGTACCATGCAAGCGCAAGAGAATGTCTCCAATACTGCTCTCACCAACCTGCGTCCGTGGCGCGCTGCACGTTTCGAGCGGCCGTTCACGTCGATGACGACGTTTGTGGAAACGACCATCGACCTAGTGTAGCAAAAATATGATCCACCCGAAGAGCCGACACGTTTCCACTGATCAGCGGTCAAATCCCGATGGTCCCGTGCCCACTGCAATCGTAATTGAAGATGTCGTTGGGCCAACAAGTGAATACGTAGGTGTGGTCTGCTGCTGAGCTCAGTGTTCAACAATGTACGGTGAACGGTGTGCTCCGAGACACTGGTGCTCTTTCGCCAGGGATGCCACAGATTACCATCTATCCTACTTGACAGGGTGAACAAGTCAACGAATGAGGAGCGAACGTCCAACCATTTGGCGCCTAGTGGTAGTTTCACTGTCCTATCTCTATCCGTAGATGCTCACGACAAGTAGCACATGAACATTAGACGATCTTCGCCGTCTTCCAGATGTTTATACGCTCTGCGTAAAAATAATCTGCCCTTTGTCAGAGTCGCTTATCTCAATGGATTTCCCCATTTGCAGCCCATATCTTCGCTAGGGTGATCCCCCTTCCGTGTCTGCTCCGCGTACATACTTTTGTTAACGCGTCACATGCCCGCAACACCACCAGGTGCCATCAGAGACCAAGCGCAAACTGAGACGCGTATAGCACATGTGACGTGGCACGTTCCGCACGTGTCGCGTGGGTCCAACGCATATTGAGACGCCGGTCGGTGTGGCCGAGCGGTTCTAGGCGCTTCAGTCTGGAACCGCGCGACCGCTACGGACGCAGGTTCGAATCATGCCTCGGACATGGATGTGTGTGATGTCCTTAGGTTGGTTAGGTTTAAGTAGTTCTAAGTTCTAGGGGCCCGTTGACCTCAGATGTTAAGTCCCATAGTGGTCAGAGCCATTTGAACCATATTGAGACGCGCAGTCAGGAACCGTGCGACTGCTACGGTCGCAGGTTCGAATCCTGCCTCGGGCATGGATGTGTGTGAAGTCCTTAGGTTAGTTAGGTTTAAGTAGTTCTAAGTTCTAGGGGACTAATGACCACAGCAGTTGAGTCCCATAGTGCTCAGAGCCATTTGAACCATTTTTTTGAGACGCGTACAAATATTTTGCACGCGCCGGTTGGCGACGCTCTGCTCTGACAGAAACGAAGCGCACTCACGCTGTAATCTTTCTCAAACGATTTTACAGAAACTATCCAGTAAAAATATTTCATTTTTACCCTGCTTGTAGCGTTGTATGTCAGCTTCATGGCAAACTGTCCATAATCTCGCAAATGATTACACTTTTTTGTGGTATACACATTTTAGTAAGACGCTACTCAAAATTCAAAAAGTTTGCAATGAAAAATAGGGGACGCTATGATTTTGCGCTTGGTGCGTATTACATCATATACTGTTGCGTATGAAATTTAGCTAACATGTAGAATTTTTCTTTAGACTTCGGAGGAAGTCTCTATATGTCTCCGATCTCGAGAAAAGGATTCTATGTAACGCGCTCAATTCCGATCTGCGAGAATGAAATATTCACAAGATTCCTCATATCTCCTAACCCGCTCAAGACATCGAAACGAGATTTTGGCGAATGACAGCACACAAAGAGGAGAATATTTTGCCAATTTGTAAACACACGGAACTTTCTTATCTATGGTTATACTTCCCTTTTTTTCATTCCAATCATTGTAATTTTTTAAGAGTTATCGACAGCTAGTGAAACAAGAGTTTCTTAGTATGAAATTAAACTTAAACTTTCTTCTCTTATGTTACTGCAAACAGACAGAATGAGCTCTTTCTTAAGCTATTGAGGTCTCTGATTGCCGATTACTCGTTTAATGAGGCACTCTGTTTCAGAATTCTGTCGCAATAGCTGCTGTGAGATGAAATGATTCAAATGGCTCTGAGCAGTATGGGACTCTTAACATTTGAGGTCATCAGTCCCCTAGAACTTAGAACTACTTAAACCTAACTAACCTAAGGACATCTCACACATCCATGCCCGAGGCAGGATTCGAACCTGCGACCGTAGCAGTCGCGCGGCTCCGGACTGAAGCGCCTAGAACCGCTCACTTACCGATGCCGGCTAAGATATTGTTCTCCACAATATAATCTAATACAGATATTGTCAAATTAGGACGGGTTGCTACCAACAGTGTTATTCCATTAAGATGAAGAATGAGTAAATATAGCAAACAGACTTAAACCATTACACATTAAAGAAATTGCACCTTTAAGCACCTTTAAATGCACTAACTGTGTTATGTGTACTACTACTACTACTACTACGTGATCAGGCCCAGTGGACCGCACTCATCTACAAGTTTCCTCCTCCACTGTATTCTGTCCATTGCTGCTATCCGTCATTCGTCCACATCTATTGACACTTGGTTTAAATCTTCATGGAGTCTATCCCTCCAAAGCTTCTTGGGTCTCCCTGGCGGTCTCTTTCGTGTAGGTGTAAAATCCAGCAGCTTCCGAGGCCATCTGCGATCCTCCATCCGGACCACATGGCCGGCCCACTGCATTCGTTGGGCTTTGACAGTTCCTGCTATGTTGGGTAGCTGGTATGGTTCCTCATGCTCTTGGTTGTATCTTATCCTCCATTCTCCTGTATCTGCATCCAGAACCGGACCGAAGATCTTCCGAAGCAATTTTCTCTCAATAACAAGGACCTTATGGAAGTCCTGTTTCCGGATACTCCATGTCTCACAGCCATATAGAACAACAGGCTGGATCAGGGTTATGTACAGTCGGATCTTGAACTGTCTGGAGAGAGATTTGGACCGAAGCAGTTGTGCTAGGCTGTGGTAAGATCGGTTTCCTGCTTGTGTTCTGGCATTGATATCTGCTTCACATGACGAGTTCTCAGTGAAAAGTGCCCCTAGGTATTTGAATTCTTGCACTCTCTTGTAGGAATGGTCCCCAACCTGAAGTGATTGTAGATGATCAGCAGTCTGACAATGACCACCCGTTATATCAAGTTACTCTGTCTTGGCTTCGTTTATGTTTAGCATGTTATTATATGTACAAAAAGGAAAACTGTAAATGGCAGAGATCGAAGTCGAGAAACGAAATCTGAGTATACGGCTAAAAACAACTGCTATAAGGAAAGATATACCTGCAATTGCAAAAGAAAAAAAGCTATTACAGGCGTTCAAGCAAAGTTTACATTCGGCTTTAAACACAGTGTATGATGAAATCTGGCTATAACTGGGGAGTAAACGATACCAGCATTTACTGTAAACAGCATTGTGAAGTAGCCAAAAATGACGAAGTGGAGCATGTTTCCTACTTTTCAGGACACATAAAAAATTTGTTTATAAAACTCCATTCCCATCTGGATCGGCTTTCTGTGAGATGAGTTTGTGCAAATTACACTGTGTTTTGGCGAAGGAAGTACAATTAAAACTGTCAACAAGAGAAACGTGGCCGTTTCTCATAAACGGAGATTCTTCTTCGAATGAGAAAAGGTTAACATTTCAAACAAAAATAAATTGCCAATTCTGTTGGAATTTTAGTTTAATCCCCGTAACCCATCGTATTTTTAACACTGTATGACTGGAATGGAAATCTACCAAAGGATTTTATTCCTTTTCTTGATCTGAGCAGTATTAAAATAATGATGACCGTTCCCTTCAGGTGGAATGATAGGCACATGCCAGATGCTGGTTACTCACCTATGGCTTGCAAAACTGGCAATGTGTGATTCGTGAGCCTTGTAAGCGGTAGTTCGAAAAACATTGTCACGGAAGTAGATCTGGCTTTGTCAGCAATACATTTCAACAAATTAAATATATGTCATCACCACACTCTCTGAAGGATACTTCTACCATTTTTTTCATTTGTGTTGCCTGTTGTATAATTAGTTTATTAAAGCTGATAATGTGTCTGCAACAATTGAATTGCTTTTTCTCAACACAGCGAGCCAATTAAGTAGTAGTAGTAGTAGTAGTAGTAGTTTTATTCATCCGTAGATCTCTTTTTACAAGGATATAGGACATGTCAAAGTATTTACAAGCTTAGATCAATTTACAATAAGCTAATTCGTATACACATATATTTACAGACTTCTAGTTAGAGACAATCATTAGATTTTACTCCTGGTATACGATAATTTATTTACAAATAACTCATTAAATAATGTAATGCCACACTATTCACTCATATTTCACTATCAGTCACTGCACACACTATACACACATTGTTTCATAACACTTCACTCACTGCACACACACACACACACACACACACACACACACACACACACACACACACACAGGTGATCCTTGGGCCATTTTCTGTACTGCAAGTTACCATTTGCTATCCTGAAAAACTGAGTCAGCATCCCTTCATAATGAGTGAGATGTTGAGCTCAGAAAGAGGAAGAGGTGTTAGTATTGTGCTATGCATAGCTTGAGGGGAGAGTGTCTCTAGAAAGGAAAAAAGAAGAAAAATAATAAAGTGAAGGTGTTATGTGGAATATTGGATGTTTTATAATCATCATTATTATTATTATTTGTTTGTATAACATTTTTTTATCAAACCCCTACTCTGCTTTATCTAAGTAATCCTTCAATGTATAAAATGTATTGCATAACAGGTACTTTTTAGCTGCCTTCTTAAATAAGTGTATTTTTGAAATTTCTTTAATCTCTTTTGGTAATTTATTGTACAGTTTTATTCCTTGGTAGAAAATGCTGTTTTGAGTTTTGTGTTTATTTTTTCTTGGTAAATGTAAGTTGAGTCTATCTCTTGTTGCATGGTCATGGACAGAGCTGTTTGTGCAGTAATTGCCAATGTTACTTTTGATGTGTACAACTGACTGGTAAATGTGTTCACATGGAGCAGTTAAAATTCCCAGTGTTTTGAACAGATCTTTACAATGAGCTCGACTACTATTTCTGGTTATTATTCTTATGGCTCTTTTCTGGAGTTTGAAAATTGTGTTCATATTTTGTGGATTTGTTCCCCAAAAAAGAATGCCATAGCTAAGAATTGAGTGTACATATAAATAATATGTAACTAAAAGACACTGCATGTTACACACAGATGATAGAATTCTAAGGGCATAACATGCTGATGACATTCTGTTTGCAAGTACCTTTGTGTGTTCGCACCACTTCAGCTGAGAGTCAATATTCATTCCTAGAAATTTTGCATTTGTTACACAGTCTATAGAGGTGCCATCTACATTTAATTTAACATTGTCATTTTTCCTCTTCAAACTGAAGTTCATGGCATTAGTTTTCTTTATGTTTAATGTCAATTTGTTGCTTATTGACCAATCGTAAACTTCCTTGAGAGTTTCATTTGCTTTCTCGGTAAGGAGTTCTCTTGTTCTCTCAGTGACTATAATATTGCTGTCATCAGCGAAGAGAATTTTCTCACCATGAGTAACACTACTGGGAAAGTCATTGATGTATATCAGGAATAGTATTGGTCCTAATATGCTACCTTGTGGAACCCCTATATTAATATGTTTTGGTTCTGATAAGTATTTTACTAAATGTTTAGATCTATTTGAAGTATGTGTTATCTCTACTCTTTGTACCCTATCTGTTAGGTATGATCGAAACCAGTCATTAGCTACCCCTCTTATTCCTAATGCTTCTAATTTATTTAATAGAATCTTGTGGTCGACTGTATCAAAAGCCTTAGAAAGATCCAAAAATATGCCTGTGACACACTCATCTTTATCAAGAGCATTAAGTACAACTTTTGTGAATTCTACTATGGCTGACTCCGTATTTTTGCCACTTCGAAAACTAAACTGTGATTTGCTTAAAAGATTGTATTTATTCAGATAATTCATTAATCTGTCTTTCATAATTGCTTCTATTATTTTTGAGAATGCTGACAGCAGGGAAATGGGCCGGTAATTTTCTATGTCTTCTGCATTACCTTTCTTAAGCAAAGGTACAACTCTTGCCTGTTTTAGCTGCTCTGGAAATGTCCCTGATGTGAAGGATTCATTTATTATATTTGTTAATGGGCCTTGTATAATCCCTATGCATTTTTTCAGTACACACATTGGTACATCATCTAAGCCTTCTGACTTTTTATTTTTTAGGTTTTGAACAGTTTTATTGACTTCATTCTCTGTGGTTGGAAGTAACATCATTGTATCTAGTGCAACAATTTTTGCAGGTGTTATATTTGTTTTGGGGAATTTTTGCTGTAACTTCTGTGCAATACTTGAAAACTGTTCGTTTACATAGTTTGCTAAGTGTTGTGGATCATTTATTACCTTATCCCCCTCCCTTAGCAGTATGTTATTCTGCGTTTGTTTGCCTCTCCCCGTTTCCTTTTTTATAACATCCCAGACTGCTTTGCTTTTATTCTCTTCATTATATATTATTTTGTCATTAAATGACTTTTTTTCAGCAATCAGCACCTTCCTATAAATCTTTTTGTATCTATGATAGAAATTTAAGAATGCTGGATCATTGTGAATCTTTTTCATGGAACTGAGGTGTTTAAGTGTTTGGGAGGACTTCTTAATGCCTGCTATTATCCATCTGTTTTTGTGAGATGTTGATACAGTCATGCATACTTTTGGAAATGCTGTTTCAAAGTTCAGTTTAAACAATGTGGAGAATTTGGAGAATTTCATATTCACATTGGTTTCCTTATACACTTCATCCCAGCTTTGTTTTTCTAGTTCTTTTGAAAAATCTTTTATTTTGATTTCTGATAGATGTCGTTTATAGGCTTGTAGTTTAGGGTATGATTCGATGCCTGATTTTACGGTTGTTATTTGACAGAGATGGTCTGATAGTCCGAGATCTTTTACAGCTACATCACATTTTTCCCTGTCTATATTTGTGGCCACATGGTCAATTACTGATGCAGTCATTGTAGTAACCCTTGTTGCACTATTGACCAATAGGGACATGCCAAAACTTTGAAGGATATTTATGAAGGTGCTGCTGGATTGATTTATGATATTAGTGTTGATGTTTATGTCCCCAAACAGAATTATGTTGACCTTTGTACTTGAGACTTTATCTAGAACTTCTGTTAATTTATTGAAAAAAGTGTCCACACTACCACTGGGAGATCTATACACACACAAAATGATTAATTTCTTGGTGATATCGAGCCCTGATAATTCAATAGCTGATATTTCAATGTGTTTGTCTTCACTTACTGTACTGAGGTCATGTCTAGATTTGAACTGTGTTCCTTTTCTGATATAAATGCATGATCCTCCACCCCTTGAAGTAGTTCTGCAGTAAGAGTTTGCCCTTTCATACAATGATAATACTACATGTTGGATTTCTGTGTCTCTACACCAGTGCTCAGTAATACAAACTACTGTGCAGTTCAAAGATTGGAGCTCAACTTCTAATGCTTGTATTTTATTTTTTATTGATTGCATGTTTTGATGGAGGATTGTTAAGTCTGTGAAATGCCCCATGTTACTCTTTCCGATGGTTTGTTTTTCTTTGTGACATCTGGTATGTGTGATTTTTGAAGTGTTATAATCTGTCTTGTGAGTGATTGTTTCAGTATTTTTTGAACTGCTAGAGATACTCTTTAGGTAGGGGAACCTGTTGTCTGGATTTATCCTAAAAAAGACCTACTTTTCCTACCTATGACAACAGGTATTTGACCATGTGTGGCCCGAGATCCACCCCCTATACTTTCATGAATCAGCTGTACCAATCTTCCCTTCCCAGTCCTGTTTAGGTGTAGGCCATGCCTAGTGAAACCCCATCTGTTGATAGTCCCGACGGGCACCAGAGAAACATGAGCAAAGTTGGCCGTCCTCAGAGCCATCCCCAGCCCCACATTGATTCGCCTCACAGCTCCATCAAGGCGTGGCTGATCATGACGACGGAACAGCTCAACAAAGTGTACATTGGTGCCATGAGTCAGGGAAGCTATCTTGTCCAGGTCACCACCTATTTCATATGCCCCATCCCTGTCCAAACTGTTTCCCGCCCCACCCACTATCACTACATGGTCCTCTTTTGTAAAATCCTTACATAAAGACCCTAGGTCCTCTATCACATGACTTAGCCCTGCATTTGGTTTGAAGATACTGGTGGCCTGGTACGCTGCCCCTAAACTTTCCTGTAACTGAGGGCCTACACCCCACCCATGGCTACTACCTAGCAGCAGCACTTTCTTCTTCCTAACACTTTGTACATTCCTAGGCTTCTTGGCCTCGGTTGAAGTGTGCTGCACATTTCCTGCTCCTCGTTCTACCTGAGGCTCTTCTCCACTTAACTCTGGCAGTGGCAGATACCTGTTTTTGGTGTTGATGATAAAACTATCAGATCGCGTTCTCTTTCTTCCTATCCTCCTACCAGCTGCCAGTTCCCAACCACCCTCCTCCCCCCTATTTCCCTTTATCCTTATCAGTTCCTTCCTTGCTTCCTCCAACTGTGCCTGAAGGGCACAGATTTTCCTTTCCTGCTCCCCAATCAAAATGTTCCTACTGCATACTCTGCAGTTCCAGGAGAGAGCCTCTTCTGTTCTCCCAACATTCTCCCCACTGCATCCCCCCCAGTGAAAATATTTCCTACAAGATTGGCAACAAATCCCTCTACTCACTACCCTATAACAGCTCCCACATTTCTCACTCATGGTCAGTTTCGAAATAACTCGGAAAATTTAGACCTAGATCGCGTCTATCTAACTAGTAAACAATACGAAATGTGTTAGTTAAATACGATTTAGAAATGTTTAATTACACTTTTATTGCGACAATAGACACTGATGAAAATAGTAGCTGTCTTTTTTAAACGATTTTTGCACTATCAAGAAAACTTGAATAGAATTTGTTGTGTTTATGTCACGCAAAATTACGTGGTCAAATTATTGCTACCGGAGTGGTGGGTGCTTCCGTAACAGAGGGAAACAAAGTGATTGGTGTTTCAAGAGGTACTTATCGATGATTTATACGGCGATTCTCTGTATGTTAGAGAGTGCGTGACGCGAGCAGTGAGAAGCGCTAGCTCGACGTGAGGCGATTGTGGCCGCCGAGTGCCCTGGATTCGTGCCGCCTCGTTGCGTGTTAGGCCCGTTTTTTTTTCTGGCCGAAATCTGGAGCATAAGTCAGGGGGTCTGCCGACAGCGAAGATTTCATTCACCATGTGGAATTTTGGCTGCAGTTGACCGACCTCTAAAACAAAATGTTCAAATATACATTTGTTTGACCGTTGTACAGTCTCCCGTATGGAGGACCTACTGATAGGCATCCCTGGCTTAGAGAACCAGCTGAAAGAGTTAAAAAGAAAGTCGCCATATCGATACAGAACCCCAGTTAGGTTCATAGATACCGAGGATTCTCATTCCTTTCTTCTATCATTCTTATGTTTAAAGGCTTGTAACGATATATGCTTAGACTGCCTCATGTTCTGCAAACGTCCATCTCATTACAATTTCAAATGACGTCCTTAATACCACGAACAAATAGCGAAGGGTAACATCGCTGACACCACAGTTATGCCACACCGCAGTACTAAATGAAATGTGGCTCTATACCGGGTACTCATCGGAAGGAACGACGGAAGTCGGAGGAGCGGAGCCGTGGCCTACGCACTCGGGCATTTAGGTACGCCATGGCCGGCCGAGGCATACAGAAAAGGCGAAAAACATTATTCGCTAAGCGACAACGCGCACAAATTGTGTGCTGTGTGATCGCGACAGACGTTCATTGAAGAAGATTGTGAAGAAAAGTGATAGGACGACAGCTGCAAAAGTCACTGCGATACTGAATGTTGCACTCGCGAACCTTGTCAGCAGCAAAACAACACGAAGGAACCTCCGTAAGCAGGGAACTGCAGAGCGAGCTAGAATTCCAAAACATCGTCAGTGATGCAAATATTCGTTACAGGAAAACATGATGCCTGAACCATAACGCATTGACTATGGAGCAATGGAAAGATATAATTTGGTCGGGTGATTGTTGTTTCACACCGTTTCCAACTTTTGGGAGAGTTTACGTTCCAAGAGCGATATGATTTGTGTGATAATTAGGGCAGTCACAAAGGAGTGTTATGAATTATCTCACTAGTGCCAAGGATTATGTGACCATTTTGACTGACCAGGCCATCCCGTGGTAAAAAGTTTGTTCGACAGTGGTTGTGTTGTTTTCGAGGACTATTGATAAAGTATCGATGTATTCATATTCTTCCAAAAAAAATATCGATATACATCGGCGATATTTTTCCACCGATACAACAATATCAAAATGGCAATATCGAGTGCCGATATTTTTATTTTCTATTATATTTTTTCAGAATTTTTGGTAAATATTTGAAGTTGTTCTTTAGAAGCTGCAGTAGAACATAATTTACTTCACTGTGTGAAGGAGTCTTACTACTTTGAGCTTTCAACACGTCCTCACCCTAATCCTATAGAACACCTTTGGGATGTTTTGGAATGCCGACTTCGTGCCAGGCTTCACCGACTGACACCGATACCTCTCCTCGGTACAGCACTCCGTGAAGAGTGGGCTGCCATTCCCCAAGAAACCTTCCAGCACCTGATTGAACGTATGCCTGTGAGAGTGTAAGCTGTCATCGAGGCTAAGGGTGGGCCAACAGCACATTGAATTCCATCAATACCGATGGAGGGCGCCACGAACTTGCACTTTTTCAGCCAGGTGTCCGGATTCTTTTGATCGCATAGTGTAGCTCAGCGTCTAACACTCATGCGGCCGTCACTGTAGGACTTGTTGAAGCTGTAGTCTTACAAAAACGGATGTTTCTACGCTGTACACCAATGGTGGTGGTCTCGTGCCCATTGCAGTCTGAGGCGTTGGTGTTTTCCGGTCAGTGGAACCTGACGTAATTACTTGCTTGCCACCAGTCCAGTACTTAGCCGACGGCGTTGGACAGTCGACGCAGTCATGGCCTCACACGTTGCAGTGCTCCATCGTGGAGCCAACACTGTCTGTTACAGCCGTGAGGACAAGATGGAGGTAATTTTGCGTTGTGGTAGCGTTTGTGTGGTCCAGTACCCACTCGTCGCTGTGTACGACTCCACTGGTTCCACACATGCATCACAATCGTAACAGCGTACCATGCACGAGCTGCAGTGTCACGGTAAGACGAAGTCGTCTGCTGGAAACCAATCACTCTTCCCTCTAATTCATTCACCCTTGCTGTTGTTGCACCCGGTGACGACAACAAGGCATACCATCGTTTGCTTGCATGTTTCCACTTATTTCGTAAATTGTCCTGCCCGGCCACAGAAAAGAGGGTGCTGCTGGGCCGAAATGCACACCAGCTCTCAATCTTAATGAATGGTTATGATCGCACTGTTCCAAATATCCTCCGATTTTGAAGTGATTCAGACCATTTCTTCTTGGCATTGCATCAAATGTACTTACACCGTTTGTGAAAAATCGCAACTGGAGCTGTCGTTTAATAAAACTGACAACGTTGGCAGAAATCCTGTGTCCGAGAAGCATTTTCGAGGAAACAATGTAAAAATTTCCATAGTAGGAACTACTTTGTTTATAACACGAAACTAACCAACGTCTATTGTTGGCGTTGAGCGTTGCATGAAACGCGAGGAGCGGTACTATCGTCGAGTAGGAGGAATCTCAGCAGCTTGTAGGCACGTCAATTAACTCTTGAACTATCAAAATTTGGCTGCTTATTACGCTAGCCATGAGACGGCTAAAGTTTGATCAAGGATTTGGCACCGGCCACTGTGGCCGAGCGGTTCTAGGCGCTTCAGTCCGGAACCGCGTTGCTGCTGCGGTCACAGGTTCGAATCCTGCCTGGGGCATGGATGTGTGTGATGCCCTTAGGTTAGTTAGCTTTACGTAGTTCTAAGTCTAGGGGACTGATGACCTCAGATGTGAAATCCCATAGTGGTAAGATCCATTTGAATCATTTTTGAAGGATTTGGCTACACGTGTCGCGCATGCGCACAATGTGCTCAATTTCCATCTAGAGCGGATTTCTCGTGGGGCTATCACGGTATTTGTTTAGGTTCGAAAATAATGGTTCAAATGGCTCTGAGCACTATGGGACTCAACTTCTAAGGTCATCATTCCCCTAGAACTTAGAACTACTTAAACCTAACTAACCTAAGGACATCACACATATACATGCCCGAGGCAGGATTCGAACCTGCGACCGTAGCGGTCTCGAGATTCCAGACTCTAGCGCCTAGAACCGCTCGGCCACTTCGGCCGGCGTGTTTAGGTTCAATGTGGCTTCTATTGTGTAATAACATTGACTTCGAAACTTCCTGGCAGATTAAAACTGTGTGCCCGACCGAGACTCGAACTCGGGACCTTTGCCTTTCGCGGGCAAGTGCTCTACCAACTGAGCTACCGAAGCACGACTCACGACCGGTACTCACCGCTTTACTTCTGCCAGTATCCGTCTCCTACCTTCCAAACTTTACAGAACCTCTTCTGCGAAACATGCAGAACTAGCACTCCTGAAAGAAAGGATACTGTGGAGACATGGCTTAGCCACAGCCTGGGGGATGTTTCCAGAATGAGATTTTCACTCTGCAGCGGAGTGTGCGCTGATATGAAACTTCCTGGCAGATTAAAACTGTGTGCCCGACCGAGACTCGAACTCGGGACCTGTGAGTACCGGTCGTGAGTCGTGCTTCGGTAGCTCAGTTGGTAGAGCACTTGCCCGCGAAGGCAGAGGTCCCGAGTTCGAGTCTCGGTCGGGCACACAGTTTTAATCTGCCAGGAAGTTTCATATCAGCGAACACTCCGCTGCAGAGTGAAAATCTCATTCTGGAAACATTGACTTCGGTAGGAGGTGCATTCCATAAACAGAAACCGATTGACTAGGCAAGATTGGAAGGAATTAAGTCAGAACTTCACACAATGCGCTTCTGCGCTTGTGGTTGTCCTTCGTCACGTCATTTGCCTCTTTGCCTGAGCGGCGAGTCGTGCAAACGGCTCGATATGCCAGACCAGAAGTGAATGGCAGTGCATGACTGGGCCGCATCGGTCACTGCCCATTCAGCTGGCGCGCTCGTATACCTTCCAGATGCGCTCTTAGATAAATGTACGATATTTATGGCTGGCTCTCGGTAAGGGCTGGGGCGTTGTATGTGGAGCGCGGTAGCCACTCTTCCCAGCACTTAGTTTTCAAACCACTGCGGACGTTCTAGCTTAAAAGTTGCTTACTTATCTCAAGTTTTAACTATCTCTACATTTGCATGGGATTGACAGCAAGTGCAAAGTGACTAAGCAGGAATGGCTAGATGACAAATAAAAGGCAATTGAATGAAAAACAGCCGTCGGTCACTATTTTTAAGGTTGCAACCTGCACCACGGAATTAACGAGCAGCCCTTAGTGGCTCGCCATCACAGTTTTCTTTATTTTAAATATCTTTGTGACTAATGCTATTTTGGCACATTTATTATTTTATAAATGACATATAAGTACTGCCAGTCTTTAACGATGATTCCGTACTTACACCCTATCATACGTTTTTAGTCATAATTCTGTGACCATGTTATAGAATATAGACCATTCTTTGATTTAAATTCTGAGGAAGACACTCCTAGCAGTGTTGAAACCAGGTTAATTTGTTAAAAATAGTGACCGAGGGCTGTTTTTCTTTTAATTGTAACTATTCGCGGTCTCTGAACGTGCAGCAATATACAAAATTTTTCAAATATAAGGATTTAGAAGCATATTTCACTAGAGGAAAAATCGATACTGCCTACAGGAAACTTAAAAAAGGCCTTCGGAGAAAGGAGAAACAGCTGTTTGAATATCAAGAGCTCAGATGGAAAAACCACTACTGAGAAGGGAAAGCTGAAAGGTGGAAGGATTATATAGAAGGTCTATACAAGGGATATGCGCTTGAAATCAACATTATAGAAATGGAAAAGGACGTAGATCTAGATGAAATAGGATATACACTCCTGGAAATTGAAATAAGAACACCGTGAATTCATTGTCCCAGGAAGGGGAAACTTTATTGACACAATCCTGGGGTCAGATACATCACATGATCACACTGACAGAACCACAGGCACATAGACACAGGCAACAGAGCATGCACAATGTCGGCACTAGTACAGTGTATATCCACCTTTCGCAGCCATGCAGGCTGCTATTCTCCCATGGAGACGATCGTAGAGATGCTGGATGTAGTCCTGTGGAACGGCTTGCTATGCCATTTCCACCTGGCGCCTCAGATGCACCAGCGTTCGTGCTGGACGTGCAGACCGCGTGAGACGACGCTTCATCCAGTCCCAAATATGCTCAATGGGGAACTGATCCGGAGATCTTGCTGGCCAGGGTAGTTGACTTACACCTTCTAGAGCACGTTGGGTGGCACGTGATACATGCGGACGTGCATTGTCCTGTTGGAACAGCAAGTTCCCTTGCCGGTCTAGGAATGGTAGAACGATGGGTTCGATGACGGTTTGGATGTACCGTGCACTATTCAGTGTCCCCTCGACGATCACCAGAGGTGTACGGCCAGTGTAGGAGATGGCTCCCCACACCATGATGCCGGGTGTTGGCCCTGTGTGCCTCGGTCGTATGCAGTCCTGATTGTGGCGCTCACCTGCACGGCGCCAAACACGCATACGACCATCATTGGCACCAAGGCAGAAGCGACTCTCATCGCTGAAGACGACACGTCTCCATTCGTCCCTCCATTCACGCCTGTCGCGACACCACTGGAGGCGGGCTGCACGATGTTGGGGCGTGACGGTGTGCGGGACCGTAGTCCAGCTTCATGGAGACGGTTGCGAATGGTCCTCGCCGATACCCCAGGAGCAACAGTGTCCCTAATTTGCTGGGAAGTGGCGGCGCGGTCCCCTACGGCACTGCGTAGGATCCTACGGTCTTGGCGTGCATCCGTGCGTCGCTGCGGTCCGGTCCCAGGTCGACGGGCACGTGCACCTTCCGCCGACCACTGGCGACAACATCGATGTACTGTGGAGACCTCACGCCCCACGTGTTGAGCAATTCGGCGGTACGTCCACCCGGCCTCCCGCATGCCCACTATACGCCCTCGCTCAAAGTCCGTCAACCGCACATACGGTTCACGTCCACGCTGTCGCGGTATGCTACCAGTGTTAAAGACTGCGATGGAGCTCCGTATGCCACGGCAAACTGGCTGACACTGACGGCGGCGGTGCACAAATGCTGCGCAGATAGCGCCATTCGACGGCCAACACCGCGGTTCCTGGTATGTCCGCTGTGCCGTGCGTGTGATCATTGCTTGTACAGCCCTCTCGCAGTGTCCGGAGCAAGTATGGTGGGTCTGACACACCGGTGTCAATGTGTTCTTTTTTCCATTTCCAGGAGTGTATGATACTGCGAGGAGAATCTGTCCTAGCAGTGAAAGACCTGAGCCGAAACATGGCCCCGGGAGTAGACGACATACCGTCAGAACTTCTGATAGCCTTGAGAGAGCCAGCATGACAAAACTCTTCCATCTGCTGTGCAAGATGTATGAAACAGGCGATTTACCCTCAGACTTAAAGAAGAATGTAATCGTTCCAATTCCAAAGAAAGCAGGTGCTGACGTGTGTAAAAATTAAGGAACTATCAATTTAATAAGTCATGGTTGCAAATTACTAACACGAATTCTTTACAGGAAAAACTGGTAGAAGCCGACATCGGCAAAGATCAGCTTAGATTTCGGAGAAATGTAGGAACGCGTATGGCAGTATTGACGCATCGACTTTTCATAGAAGATCGGTTAAGGAAAGACAAACTTTTATTTATGGCCTTTGTAGACTTACAGAAAGCTTTTGACAGTGATGATCGGAACAATCTCTCTGAAATTGTGAAGGTAGCAGGAGTAAAATACAGGAAGCGAAAGGCCATTTACAACTTGTATAAAAAACTGACGGCAGTTATAAGAGTCGAGGGGCATGAAAGGGTTGCAGTTATTGAGAAGGGTGGGAGTGAGACAGGGCTGTAACACATCCCCGATGTTATTCAGTCTGTACGTTGAGCAAGCAATAAAGAAAACCAAATAAAAATCTGGAGTAGGAATTAAAGTTCTGAGAGTAGAAATAAGAAGATGAGGTTTGCCAGTGACATTGTGATTCTGTCAGAGACTGCGAAAGACTTGGAAGAGTAGTTGAATGGAAAACTAGACAAGGATAATGGAACGCAGGCGAATTAGGTGATACCTAGGGAATTAAATTAGGAAACGACACACTTAGAATAGTAGATGAGTTTTGTTATTCGGGCAGCAAAATAACGGATAACGGCTGAGGTAGGAATGATATTAAATGTAGACTGGCAATACGAAAAGCGTTCGTAAAGAAAAGAAATTTGTTAATATCGAATATAAACATAAGTATTAGAGAAACTTTTCTGGAGGAAATCGTCTGAATTGTAGTCATGCATGGAAGCTAAATATGGACGATAAATAGTTTAGACAAGATGAGAATAGAAGCTTTTGAATTGTGGTGTTACAGAAGAAGGCGAAGATTAGACGGGTAGATCAGGTAACCAATGATAAAGTAGTGAATAGAATTGGGGAGAAAAGAAATTTGTGGCACAACTTGACTAAAAGAAGGGTTCGTTTGATAGGAAACATTCTGAGACGTCAAGGGGGATTACCAATTTAGTATTCGAGGGAAGTGTGTGTGTGTGTGGGGGGGGGGGGGGGGGAGTGAGAGTAAATATGGTAGAGGGAGATCAAGAGATGTATGCAGTAAGCAGACTCAGAAGGATGTAGAATGCAGCAGTTATTCGGAGATGAAGAGGCTTGCACAGCATAGAGGAGCATTGAGAGGTGCGTCAAACTAGTCTTTGGGCTGAAGACCTCAACAACAGTGACAACAAAAACAAAATTTTCATCTATACTTTGCTAATCATTACACAGTTCATATCACGAGATATTTTCTTGTGTATCATGTATTATTGTTTCGGTTGGTTCCATCAAGAGCAAATCGACGGACTAATATCTACTTCGTGCCTTTGAGTAGCTGTTAATAGCTTCATTTTATCTTCACTGACGCTAACGGAGCGATACGTAATGGGCGGAATCATGTTAATAGATTCCGTACTAAAATCGGATTCCATGAACTTTATGAGTAGGTTTTTGAGAAACACGAGGTGTTATCCAAAAGTCCCCGAAATTTGAATTTTGTGTGTAAATGGTTATGCGTAAATTGAAATACCGCCAGATGTTCCCCTACGTCTCCTCCTTGAATCATTGAGACAGGTGGCTGCGAGCTGAGTGTTGGTGAGAGTATTTCCACTGTCAGGTTTTCTTGAGTTTGCTGTTTCACGATGTCTGACCTGAAAGAGCAGCGTGAGTGCATTAGCAATTTCACGCACCTTTATACGCCGATCTTCCAAAATTGTATCATGCACTTTCGATTATTTCCGGTGTGCCTGCACCTCTTGGACGCTTTCGCGCGAGCGCTTAAACTCGGCCGCCCATTTCTTCACGCTGGAAATTGAAGGTGAAGAACAGCCATACACATTTGTAAACCGCAAATGATTTTCGGTCGGTGTTAAACCTTATTTTATGAAGAATTTAATCACTGCATGATACTCGATTTCTTCTTCGTTTTCAGCCCTCGTACGTGAAATGACAGCTGTATAATAAGTTTGTCCCGAATATTTTAATTTAAATGTCCACTTAATTTTACGGTATTCCGAAGAGGAGTTAAAAACTTTAATAATGCGTGTAATTGTTTAATAAGCATCTCAAAACCATCAGATGGTACCCAGTGTGTCGTGACTGTTCCTATGAATTTCCGATCAGTTCTACTTCTACAGCATAATCTTCAAAAATGCTAATGACTGCTAAATCGGAGGTTCTATTTTGTATTCTTGTTCATATAAATGGCAATAATTTCAGCCTCAACTTCACAGCTTAGAGTGATTAGTGGTCCTTGAATAACTATAAATTATAACGTAAAGTTCTTACGCACCACGGGCAAAGCAAAACGAAACAAAAGTACACAATCACGCTGAGCAGCTATACGAAATTATTGCAGCCATATTACCACACATCTCTGCTAACCAACCAGGCAGCTATAGTGCATTCATGGATCGCACATGCGTCGCAGTTCATATAAAGTCGATGGAGGCATATAGACGGAATCTGTCAGAAACCTCTCAAAAATATATATATAATCACACACCGTAAGAGCTGACCAAAGTGCCCTGCAATACTGAGGATACACTTGCTGGTTCTAAAGAAAAAAGTGCTATGTAGCATTCAGAAAATACTCATGGATCAAAAACGGCTCTAAGCACTATGGGACTTAACAGCTGAGGTCATCAGTCCCCTAGACTTAGAACTACTTAAACCTAACTAACCTAAGGATATCACACACATCCATGCACGAGGCAGGATTCGAACCTGTGACCGTAGTGGTCGCGCGGCTCCAGACTGTAGCGCCTAGAACCTCTCGGCCACTCCGGCCGGCTAAAATACTCATGGTAGTAGCTAATTTTTTTGTAGGGTTGTATTAATTTGTATTGAAAAGTTTTTAACCGGTTTTAAGTGTTTTACATATAGAAATCCCAGTGGCCATAATAGCATGTAAAGCCAACCCCGCCACCTTTCTAGTAATAGATAGCATCAGTTCGATCCAAATCTCGCGCTAGCGCACGTGGCTCCTAATACCGACCAATAAGTACAGTTTATGCTGGCTCTATGATATGCTCTCTATGATATGGTAAGACATTCAAGGCTCTATTGTACTTATTAAGACATGTTAATGTAGAGTTTATAGTTAGATCTCATCATTACACGGGAGTCAGAAATTTAACAGGTTTATCGGACTTCGCATCACTTGCAGATGCTGCTCGATCCCAGTCAGTTAAACCGCAGACAACCGCTTTTAGCTTGCTATCGGTTGTATCTAGACGATGAACTATCGGACTCGGCTGCGAGTAACCACTTACTCGCACCATGATTTTTTAAAAATGTGTGATTACTCAGTTCCCATTGATATATGGCGCTTAATGGTAGTACACGTCTCTTTTAAAAACCATTGTAATTCTGTAATGTTTTAATTTCTTGTAAAGATCGCCTGAAGATCCATCTGTACTGATGCGAAGCCCGTAGTGACTTTTTAATAAAAGTATTTTAACGATCATTGCGAAAGATTTCATTCACCATGTGGAATTTTGGCTGCAGTTGACCGACCTCTAAAACAAAATGTTCAAATATACATTTGTTTGACCGTTGTACAGTCTCCCGTATGGAGGACCTACTGATAGGCATCCCTGGCTTAGAGAACCAGCTGAAAGAGTTAAAAAGAAAGTCGCCATATCGATACAGAACCCCAGTTAGGTTTTAGAGGGAGTAAGTACTCTATGACATTTGCCAGTTACTTAGCTTAGCTTAGCTTTCATTCAGAGCGAAGTCTCAAGCGAGGGGCAAAAAGCGCAGTTGTGTAAAGAAAGTTAGAAGAAGGCACTCGCAAAATTACAGACCAGTATCCATAAAAATGGGTTTTCTTCAGAATTCTTGAACGTATTCTCTGTTCGAACAAAATAAATTTCCTTCAGACGGAAAAGAGTCTGTCGAGAGTCAACGCTGTTTTAGAAAACTTTGCCCGACGAACTCAGCCTACCCTTATCTCACATGATGTCAAAAATGGTTCTAAGCACTATGGGACATAACCCAATATGTTATCAGTCCCCTAGACTTAGAACTACTTAAACCTAACCAACCTAAGGACATCACATACATCCATGCCCGAGGCAGGACTCGAACCTGCGACCGCAGCAGCAGCGCAGTTCCGGACAGAAGCGCCTAGAACCGCTCGGCCACAGCGGCCGGCTCATATGATGTCCTGCGAATTATGTACTGGGTGGAGCGCGGTAAATTGCTTTTTTAGAATTCACGTTGTGAAGCACTGGTGGTCGAATAGAGGGGATAATGGGCATGGTTTATTCTGACCGACAAGGGTTTGTATTCAGTTGTTGTTGTTCAGTTACAATAATGCAGTGGATAGATAAGGAGCACCCATTTTCTGTTGAAGTGTATTTCTCGAATTCCCGCTTGATAATTGCTGTGCAGCGTGCTTTTTGTTTGCGATTTGAAGATGCACCATGCGGACGTTTTCCTGGACGGCAATCAATTTTAAATTCGGTAAATGCATTCAGAATAACGGGGGACATCTCATTTGTACGAAGAGGACCCGAGAGAAGCGTTACAACACCAGAAAATTGCAGTACTGCAATCTCCGAAACGCTCAACTCTGAAACACGCACTTGCTCTTGGCATTTCAAGACGTTCTCTCCACCGGATTCTTCCGTCGATTTGTCGATGGAGTGATTACAGCTAGGTAGAAGATTATATCTGTGGGAACAGGTTTCAGACAGCTGGTAATTCGTCTCATACAGTGTTATGTACGGTTTATTTCTCTATTGCGGCCCTTTCATTTCTATTGACGTATCTAAAATGAATCAGTGCTGAATTATATTCTAATATTCCAAATTCTCCAGTGTCACTATGAAAGTGAAGCCTTCATCTAATACTGTTTAGATACGTGGAGTTAAATCCAAGTCCTATAAGAAAATTGATCGTACTGTTCGAAGGAAGATACTTTTCTTGATCCCTTCCTTACCGCTGGATAAGCGTGTGTTCTGGGGGAGTAGTGGCTGGCCTTTAGATGGTCCTTTTTAGCAAGCGCAAGTGGTATAGCTTCGCTGATGTGTGAAACTCTCACTGCTCTCTTACAAGTCGGAGAGGATGTCTGTGACCTGCTAATGGAGGCAGTTTTGCTGCGTCATACAAGTAAATTTATGCGCTGACGCGTGTGTATCTACTTGTGCACAGAACTCTGCTGCTCTGTCGGTCGGTGGGGTGAAACACCTCGGCAAAGTGAACAAGCAGTTTGTCCGACTTGAAATGTGCATCAATGGCAAACAGTGGCAATCCTGAATCCGAGAAGAGGCACGGTACAATTTCCGTCTGGACATGTCACTGCCCCATGTTATTTCCAGTGGACATACCGAACACACATTTCATTTTGTAAATGTCAACAAATCGGACCAGACCACCACAACTGGGAATGCAGTCAGAGCAGCTAGTGGAAGAAGAGAGAAACATCTCTGAGGGAAGCACTCTGGGGGAAAGTAAGTCCCCTAGAACTAATTAAACCTAACTAACCTAAGGGCATCACATACATCCATGCCCGAGGCAGGATTCGAACCTGCGACCGTAGCCGTCGCTCGGTCCCAGACTGTAGCGCCTAGAACCGCACGGCCACTCCGGCCGGCTGTGACGAGGTTCTTGGAGGATATTCCAGAAATGTTACCATCAATGGCAGAAGCGCTGGAAAAAGTAATTGCAATCAGAAGGGAACTACTTTGAAGGAGACAACAGTAAACTTGACTAAATTGGTAAGAAACATTTTTTCCACATCAATCTCATTACTTTATTGTCGCACGAAAACTGCTTACAATCTTACCCATCCCGTCAAGGCGAAACACACGGAGCGCGCTGCTGCGCAGAGACTTTAGGGCTGTAGATCAGGTCAGTGCGCGCAACAAGCAATCATGCGTTATCTTGTTGAATGATAGCGTCACAGAGACCTAAAATTTTGGGCACAGTCAGCGGACTTAAAAGGTCAGGATTGTAACACCTGCTGTCCAAATAATCACACATGCCGAGGTGATTGTGTCATTTTGCCTCGGACCACGGCACCAGATGATGGTGTAGCGATGACAGTGACGAATGTAATCTAGCAACGTAGGTTCTCCTCAGAGCCCTCACACACAGATATGATCGTAGCGATGCTTTATACAGAGCCAAGAATCGTCTGAAAAGTCGACGCAGTGCCACTCTTGTGTTCTACATTGTCTCCGGGCGCACCTCTGTTGGTTTGCCTCTCTCCCCTGGCGTGTCAGAGGAAGCCACAAGAGTAATTACTGCACTGACGGAACTCGCCACGCTATCCATCTGGAAACATGCCCTCTACAAGTATTCCCATTTGCTGACTCAAGGTATGCTTAGGCCGGGAACACTTTCCATTGTTTATTGCACAAGAACCAAACATTGTACAGAAATCATACATACGTCATTTTGAAGAGAAACCATGAAAGTTTTTTTTTTCTTCATGGGTACCTCCACAGCGTGGTTTGGTAATTTGCCGATGGTGAGCGATAGTCGCAAACATGGCGAATTCAGATACGGAGCGAGCTTTTTTCATGAAATAGCCTCCCCGATCACCGTATCTCACTCCGTGTGACGTTTTTCTGTGATGATGAAGTCCCATCCTCCTTGACGGAGCCTGGGGAACGATGCAGGACACCCGCACCGCTGTACTACGCAAGGTCCTAGCGGAGGTGGTTTGCCATTGTCTTCCTCCAACCGTAATGGGGATGAATGATTATGATGAAGACGACGCAACAAGACCCAGTCATCTCGAGGGAGGTGAAAATCCCTGACCCCGCCGGGAATCAAACCCGGGGCCCCTTGCTCGGGAAGCGGGCACATACCACGTGATGTAGCTGAGCTCCGGGAGAGGATACCGGAAGCGACTGCCACAGTCGACGATGCCATGCTGGGACGGGTATGGCAAGAAATCGATTACCGTGTTGACGTCTGCAGGGTCACTCATGGTTCGCATATTGAATTCATAGTTTACCTTCAAAATGAAATATGTATGCCATCAGTACAAAGTTTAGTTCTTGTGCAATAAATAATTGAAAGTGTTCCAGGACGTTATGTACAACCTGTATATTGTTCCCTCGACCGAGCAAGATAGTGAAGCAACTTCCTATTTGTCCTCCCAGGTGGTAGTTCACTTACGCGTCTAAGGTGCTGCATAGAGTTGAGTATGGCCATATTCGCATCTACATCTACAAGCCAACGGCCTTGCTGCAGTGGTAATACCGGTTCCCGTCATATCACCTAAGTTAAGCGCTGTTGGGCTTGGCTAAATGGATGCGTCACCATCTCGGTCTGCCGAGTGCTGTTCGCAAGCGCGGTGCACTCAGCCCTCGTATACTATAATTTTATTTATTTGCTGCCATTTACAAATAACCTGCCACTTTGTACCTGACGTAGGTCATACCTTTCACAATACGAAATAGTACATGTACGAAACGTGATGCTTATTTGTCATTTGTCATTTTAATAAGGATTAATGATACTGCAGGTTCAAATTCTTATGAACTTAAAAGTAATTAAGAAACGAAAATCTTAAGGTTAGCGATTTCTGAAAGGAAGATAGGAATTTACGAAAACAGAGAAGAGGTTGTGACATGTTCTACACTACTGGCCATTAAAATTGCTACACCAAGAAGAAATGCAGACGATAAACGGGTATTCATTGGACCAATATATATTTACTAGAACTGACATGTGATTACATTTTCACGCAATTTGCGTGCATAGATCCTGAGAAATCAGTACCCAGAACAACCCCCTCTGGCCATAATAACGGCCTTGATACGCCTGGGTATTGAGTCAAACAGAGCTTGGATGGCGTATACGGGTCAGCTGCCCAAGCAGCTTCAACACGATACCACAGTTCATCAAGAGTAGTGACTGGCGTATTGTGACGAGCCAGTTGCTCGGACACCATTGACCAGACGTTTTCAATTGGTGACAGTTCTGGAGAATGTGCTGGTCAGGGCAGAAGTC
This sequence comes from Schistocerca gregaria, assembly GCF_023897955.1. Taxonomy (NCBI): domain Eukaryota; kingdom Metazoa; phylum Arthropoda; class Insecta; order Orthoptera; family Acrididae; genus Schistocerca; species Schistocerca gregaria. Next base: position 477,109,064 of record NC_064924.1, read on the forward strand.
GAACATTTTCTGTATCCAGAACGACCCGTACAGGACCTGCAGCATTCGGTCGTGCATTATCCTGCTGAAGTGTAGGGTTTCATAGGGATCGAATGAAGGGTAGAGCCACGGGTCGTAACACATCTGAAATGTAACGTCCATTGTTCAAAGTGCCGTCAATGCGAACGAGAAGTGACCGACACGTGTAACCAATGGCACCCCATACCATATCGCGGGTGATGCGCCAGTATGGCGTTGACGAATACACGCTTCCAATGTGCGTTCACCGCGATGTCACCAAACACGGATGCGACCATCATGATGTTGTAAACAGAACTTGGATTCGTAGGAAAAAATGACGTTTTGCCATTCGTGCACCCAGGTTCGTCGTTGAGTACACCATCGCAGGCGAACCTGTCTGTGATGCAGCGTCAAGGGTAACCGCAGCCATGGTATCCGAGCTGATAGTCCATGCTGTTGCAAACGTCGTCGAACTGTTCGTGCAGATGGTTGTTGTCTTGCAAACGTCCCCATCTGTTGACTCAGGCATCGAGACGTGGCTGCACGATCCGTTACAGCTAAGCGGATAAGATGCCTGTCATCTCGACTGCCAGTGATACGAGGCCGTTGGGAGCCAGCACGGGGTTCCGTATTACCCTCCTGAACCCACCGATTCCATATTCTGCTGACCGTCATTGGATCTCGACCAACGCGAGCAGTAATGTCGCGATACGATAAACCGCAATCGGGATAGGCTACAATCCGACCTTTATCAAAGTCGGAAACGTGATGGTACGAATTTTTCCTCCTTACACGAGGCATCACAACAACGTTTCACCAGGCAACGCCGGTCAATGCTGTTTGTGTATGAGAAATGGGTTGGAAACTTTTTTCATGTCAGCACGTTGTAGGTGTCGCCACCGTGGCCAACCCTGTGTGAATGCTCTGAAAAGCTAATCATTTGCATATTACAGCATCTTCTTCCTGTCGGTTAAATTTCGCTCCCTCCTACGTATCTCTCGCGAAGAGACCATGAGGATAAAATCAGAGAGATTAGAGCCCACACAGAAGCATACCGACAATCCTTCTTTCCACGACAATACGAGATAGAATAGAAGGGAGAACCGATAGAGGTATTCAAGGTACGCTCCGCCACAGACGGTCAGGTGACTTGGGAGTGTGGATGTACATGTAGATCTTCGTGGTGTAGCAGTTTTAATGGGCAGTAGTGTAGCTTTAAGCTATAAGCTTTAATTCGGAAATGTTTTTCTAAAATAAACAAGATTCTTACATTTAAGACGTGTCACAAAATTGAAAACGGCCGGGAGAGATGTGATCCGTATCCACATGGCCCTGTGTGTCCGCATCCGGTGACGCCTAGGAGATGTGGATGACGCGGCGGCTGCTCGGTACCGTTGGGCCTTCAAGGCGGGCTCTGACTGTGTTTGTTTTCATCTACATCCACACACATACTCTACAAGCCCCCGTATGGTGCATGGCGGAGTATACCCTGTACCACTAGTAGTCGTGTCATCTTCTGTTCCTCTCGGAGACAGAGAGAGGGAAAAACGACTGTTTGTATGCCTCCGTACTAGGCCTAATTTCTCGTATGGTACCTAAGCGAAATATGTTTCGGCGGCAGTAGGACCATTCTGCAGTCAACTTCAATTTCTCATTAGTGATCTTCAGAAAGATCGCCGCCTTCTCTCCAGGAATTCCCATATGAGTTCTCAAGGCATCTCCGTAACTCTTACGTTTAGTTCGAACGTACCGGAAACAAATCGGTCAGCTCGTCTCTGAATTGCTTCGATGTGTTTCTTTAATCTGATCTGGCACGGATCCCAGACACTCGAGCAGTACTCAAGAATTGGTCGCACTAGCGTCCTAAAGACGAGTTTCTTTACAGATCAACTACATTTCCCTAAGATGCTTCCAGTAAACCGAAGTCGACTATTCCCCTTTCCTACCTCACATGGTCATTCCATGTCATACTGCTTTGCAACGTTGTGCCTAGATATTTAATAAACTTGACTTTCTCAATCGGCACATCACTAATGGTGTATTCGACATTACTGGTTCGTTTTTCCTACTCATCCTCATTAATTGACATTTTTGCCCAAGTCACCTTGTATCCTCATACAGTCACCGAACTTCGACCACTACAGGACACCACACTATCATGAGTAAACAACCGCAGTTTGCTGCTCACCATGTCCGCCAGATCATTTATATACACACATAAAAAAAGTTTTGCATCCCTCCTTTTCGAGAGTTTCAGAACTTGTACAGATAACTGGAATAGAGATCAACATAAACATCATTTCCGCCCTTTTTATTGCTTACGAAAACCACACATTACATGTTGTACCACCATACAGCGAGTCCTTCAGTGGTGGTGGTGGTCCAGATGGCTGTACACACCCGTATGTCTAATACCAGTACCAAGTCCTCTCTCACTGATATATGACTGCATTCGTCGTGACACACTATCCACAAGTTCATCAAGGCGCTGTTGGTCCAGATTGTCCCACTCCTCAACGGCGACTCGGCGTGGATCCCTCAGAGTGGTTGGTGGGTCACGTCGTCCATAAACAGCCCTTTTCAATCTATCCCAGGCATGTTCGATAGCGTTCATGTCTGGATGAACAACAGTGGCGTACGTCGGCCCCAGATAATGCCTCCCCAAAACAACAGGGAACCTCCACCTTGCTGCACTCGCTGGATAGTGTGTCTAAGGCGTTCAGGCTGACCGAGTTCCCTCCAAACACGTCTCCGACGATTGTCTGGTTGAAGGCAGATGCGACACGCATCGGTGAAGAGAACGTGATGCCAATCCTGGGCGCTCCATTCGGCATGTTGTTGGGCCCCTCTGTACCGCGCTGCACGGTGTCGTGGTTGCAAAGATGGGCCTCGCCATGGACGTCGAGAGTGAAGTTGCGTATCATGCAGCCTATTCGACTATCTGAGGCTGCACGAAAAGCATTATTCAACATGGTGCCGTTTCTGTCGGGGTTCCCCCGAGCCATAATCCATAGCTAGCGGTCATCCACTACAGTAGTAGCCCTTGGGCGGCCTGAGCGAGGCATGTCATCGAAAATTTCTGTCTCTCTGCCACGTCCGAACAACATCGCTATGGTTTTCTCCGAGACGCCTGGACATTTTCTTGTTGACAGACGTTCCTGGCACAAAGTAACAATTCGGATGCGATCGAGCCGCGGTATTGTCATTCTAGGCATGGTTGAGCTACAGACAACACGAGCCGTGTACCTCCTTCCTCGTGGAATGACTGGAACTGATCGGCTGTCTGTCCGCCTCCGTCTAAAAGGCAGTGCTCATGCATGGTTATTTACATCTTTGGGCGGGTTTAGTGACATCTCTGAACAGTCAGAGGGACTGTATCCATGATACAATATCCACAGCCAACGCCTATCTTCAGGAGTTCTGGAAACCGGGGTGATGCAAAACTTTTTGATGTGTGTGTATATAGAAAATAACAGCGGTCTTATGACACTTCTCTGGGGCGTTCCTGGCGATACCTTTGTCTCTGATGAACACTTGCCGTCGAGGACAATATACGTAAGATGTCTTCGAGCCACTGACATATCTGTGAACCTATTCATAGGCTCGTATCTTCTTCAACAGTCAGCAGTGGGGAACCGTGTCAAATGCTTCTAGGAAATCTAGAAATATGGAATCTGCCTGTTGCTCTTCATATTTCTCAGTGTATCATGTGAGCAAAGGGGAAATTGAGTTTCACACGAGCGATGCTTTCTAAAACCATGCTGATTTGTGGACAAGAGCTGCTTAGCTTTAAGAAAGTCTGTTATATTCGAACTGAGAAAGTGTTCATGGATTGTGCAGAAAACAGAAGTTAGGGATATTGCTCTGTAATTTTGCGGGCCACTTTTACTAACTCTCTTGACTGATTTAGACTTCTATAGAAATCAAATAAAACTTAACAGACAACGCGTCAGTGCCTCATGACTGCTCATTCCGGAGTGGCTGGCAACGGAAACCACTTCGCTTGGGAGCGCACGTTAGGACACACGCGAAGATTTCCTAAGTGCTTCTCTGTCTCTTCCTTCAACTTTTGTTCTTAGTTTTGGTTGTTGTTACGAGTTTTGAAAGTGGGCGGCAGCCTGCTATTTACAGATGCCTGTATTTGAATGGCAAGAAAATTTAATGCATAGATTTTATAATTTTATTTATAGAAAATTAGCGTTTTGCCGCGCCGTCTCCGAACACAGCAGCGCATCGTACTACAATTCGGGCGGCCTTTCCACGAAAGCGGTACCTGTTACACCGTCTGCTACTGGTACCTGACACTACTTATTACACCTACTCAATACTGCAGTCTCAACTGAGGAGGGAATCTTCGAGCTAGATATAATGTCTGCTAAAGCCAGAAATATTACTGCATAACATTATCATCACACAAGAAACCAACCTTCACTGCGATTTGGGAATGAGAAACCGACTGCGCAGTCTTACGTTATACGCAAAATGTAGATGTCATTCGTACCTACTTTTTGCTGTTGCCATGAAACGCTAATCATTTGCATACATATGTATGTACTACACCTTATGCCAGTTTGACGTTTGCTACATAGTGGCTTACAGTTTTAATGGCCAGCACTATATTACAGGCAACGTAATAGAGGAGATTAGTGTTTAACGTCCCGTCGACAACTTTGTCATTAGAGACGGAGCCCAAGCTCGGGTGAGGGAAGGATGGGGAAGGAAATCGGCCGTGCCCTTTCAAAGGAACCATCCCGGCATTTACCTGAAGCGATTTAGGGAAATCACGGAAAACCTAAATCACGATGGCCGGAGACGTGATTGAACCGTCGTCCTCCCGAATGCGAGTCCCGTGTGCTAACCATTGCGCCACCTCGCTCGGTGGCAACGTAATAGACGGACAAATTTGTGTGATAAGGATATGCTTGTAAAAGAGTGGAGAACTGGACAACAGCCATCATCAAAAGAAGACAGACGTCAGGCGAGGCTGAAGAACATATCGGGCCCGATGGTACGGTGGTAGCCTGCAGACCGAGAGATATAGATCGGACCACGGAATTTTTGATGTGGCACCTAGCATTCACCTCTCAGCGATGTGGGGAGTCATCAAGAACAACACTTGGTTGAGGTTCGACATTAAACAGTAGGTCCCCCTTTTACCGGTTGGCTAATTGGGATATATTAGGGATACACAAGTCGCTGAAGCGGAGTACAGTCGAGACGTTGCACCCGGCCATTGCGCCACATGCACTTATTATGACTGCTGAATGTACTGCCGGGGCAGTAGACATTTGTCAAGTCGAGAACGGCACAAGATGATTAAAAGTGTCGCGGTACAGACAGAAGAAGACACAGAAACATTAGATTGCACACTTCCCTGAGATACCTTCGTTTAGCGTTCAGTCTCTCTCTGGATAATGTACGTATGCTCATGTGAAAGATGGCTGCTGTGAAGGAAACACACACACACACACACACACACAGAGAGAGAGAGAGAGAGAGAGAGAGAGAGAGAGAGAGAGAGAGAGAGAGAGCGTGCTTCTCCCGCCATGGCGAATAGAAAATGTCGGGGTGTCATGCAACGGGGACATCGTCTGAGATTTGCCACCTGTCGGCGTCGTAAGTTACGCAAGGCACGTGCTGTCAGTACATTTCACTGCTACCAGACGGTGGCTCTCCGACATATGGGCATTAAATCTGCAAGGCGGTTTCAGTCGCTGGTTGATTTCCGAAGAACTGTGCCAGGACCCTATCGTTCACACCGAACGGTGCAGAAGATTATCATTAGGTTAGCCTCGGTAGTGACGTCATTTTCGGTTCTTTATCCAAAGTTATTATTCTGTAAGCTTCTAAGAACCTACAGACTTTTTGACAACTGTACCGAGAGGTTTTTGGATTTCGGCATGCTCCTCTCCTTCAGTTCAGTGTGAGTTATTTGTACCTAGAATTTCTAATTGTAAACATATTGAGCAGTTTTAGCTTCGGATTTAGTGATTGTGTTACTAAAGATTCACCAAGGCGCGTCTGAGCTCATAATAATTTTCTTTTGTTAGAAATATGATTTGTATTATTGTTACCGTGAATGATTCTAACATAAAAATCCAGTTTCGGTCAATATTCTCACAAAATACCTGTTATTTTTACGTAAGTAAGAGTTTAATAAAATCATTAAATTTCAAAAAGTTGGCTCTACTTACGTATGTCACATGAGTGTTGGCTGAAATTACTAGTGACTTAGCGTACTTTTTTTCTGTAAATGGTTTACTTATTAATTATTGGAACGCGTTTAAAACTTTTAAGTAACAATGCAAAGGAATTTTGTAAAACCTGATATAGGAAACCTTCCAAAATTTCATGCATTTAAGACTTATGCTCGCATCATTCGGCGATGAAGTCAGCCTGCGTCTCTCTCGACTGGCATTATGTAAAACAAAGCACTTACTGCCAGCAAGTTGCAGCAACGCAGTGGATAAAGAAACGAACTGCTGTGTGAAACGTCGTAGGATCGCATACTGCTGTGTACCAAAATATTTTTTTCTTCTTCGTTTTTTTAACACATTCTGAGACTTCGTTAATCGTGATAAATTTGTTATTTCCACGTAAGATCGCGCTTTCTCAGTAAAGAGTATCTTTGATTTCGTGAGTTCCATATGTTTAAGAAATGAAATATGAAATTGCTGTGCATGAAACAACTGACATTGGCATTTATACTTTGTCTTGTCACAAATAATTCGCCATTTTTTCTGATTTTGTAGCGATTTCCGAGTGTGTGGTCAAACAGGTATCTAGGAGCACAACTTAAATTACTGCGAATGAAACTAGCAGCAATTATCTTTATAGTTAAGCTTGTTACATGTACTTAGCCGCGATCGGATCCTTAACAACAGTAGACAGAGATGAAAGATTCCCGCCACAATTTTAGACTGTACCACCATATATGAAACATTTTGATTCATCAGATGCATGTTATAAACTACATCGAATCCTGTAGCTGCACTCGCCACACGCTCTCGTAAAGCTGTTTTTTTTTTTTTAATTTTGTTTTTATGAACCAAATCGTTGATGTATCATATAGCGAAGTAGGCTACTTCATGATTTGGATTTCTAGGAGCGAGTTACAACCACATTCTATGCATGTTCTTATTCTTTGACAAGCTCCTAAACAATTTTTCGTGTTCGTGGAAATATGTCCCGTCTGTGCAATTAATCGAAGGTAGTTTGTCTGTTGCCATACACTTTTCACTTCTTTTATTTGTGAAGCATCTTCGCGAATAAAAGAAGCGAAACGCGTATGGCAATAAACAAACTTCCTTCAATTAGCTGTGTAGACGGATGTACTTCCATGAATTTTGAAGCAACTAATGAACGAGAGAAAACAGAAAAAAATTGCGAATTTTTCGGGTGTTTATATACATGTATTTGTACAATGTGGTACTACACTCCATTCCTAACTCATATTCCCAAACATAAAATCCAAAACGAGACGTCGATGTGAATGAGAATAAAATGACATATGTGACATTTACAACACACTATTGTGAAGAAAAGCTGTTTGTGTCGACTGCTTGTCGCTTCGGGTTCGTGCCACTGTGGCGCCGAAGTGCGCATGCGCGGATCTGAGGCAGCTTGCTTTTGATTGGTTGGCGTAAGGAGAACTGACAACAGCGTTTCGGTTCTTTAGGACCATTCGGCATCGCTTCCGAAATATTCACAGAACAATGTTGGGGCTCCCCTTCGAAATCAAAACCGTTCGGTACGCTCGCTTACCGAACTGATCGACAAAATGGCGGAAAGATACAGAATAGCGCCCCAGGCGAGTACCGCTTAGGTTTACGAACAGAATCGATAAGTAACACCCATTTCACACTTGTCTGGCAACCGTGTGTGTATATGCTACCGTTTACTCGGCCGTGGTTTGGGAAGCCAGATGGAGGGGTTTCACATGTACGTGGCTTGGTCTGGTGGCGCCTAAGCGGCTGCCGGTCACTCCCACGTTTGTGGATAGATGCTGTGCCGTCATCACGGTCGATGTCGGGTAGTAGGGCCTAAGTAAACATTGGCGCCGTTCACATCTTCCCGACATGGCATGGGGCAGTAGCCTTTTAGAGGCAACAGATCATTCGTTCTGTTATTTGCCTCTTTTTGTCGTAACTTCTTGCCATAGGGCTATACATGGCTCAGGAAATACGAGAGAGGGTCGAAAAGTTTCTAGCCTAACAAATAAAGAGGGACAGAAATTTCATAATACAATTTATTTTTCAATATAATACCTGTGTACACTAATACTCTTGTGGGCATGCTCAGGTCTTCGATTTCGAGACCAACCAAGCTTTCACAGCATCACTCACTGCTTCATCATTGTCAAATCGTCGTCCTTTGGTGGCTTTTTGTAGGTTAGGGAAAAGAAAAAGGTCTGATGGAGCTAAATCTGGAGAATATGGCGGATGGCGTAACAATTCGAACCCGCAGTCTCGCAGAGTTTCCAGTGTTGGGCGGGCTTTGTGCGCCGGTGCGTTGTCCTGACGCAAAAGAACTCCTCGCGCCAATTTTCCGCACCTTTTTTTTCTTTTTCTCTTCTCTCAAAAGGCGCAGGAGGGTGCAATAGCATGGCGCATTCATAGTTACGCCCTTTTGCAAGTAATTCACCATAATTACTCCTTCTGCATCCCAAAAGGCCGATGCCATCAGCTTACCGGCTGATTTTTGCATCCGGATTTTTTGGGGTAGGGAATGAAGGATGTTTCCATTGTTGTGGCTGTTCTTTTCATTCCGTTCGTTGCCACATACCTTGCAAGAAAGCTGTTTTCATCCGCTGCAAATCGGCGGACGATTTCTTCACAACACCGCACATGCTCTCGTCTCTGAGCTGCATTCAAGTCTTTCGGAACGCCCTTAGATGAAACTTTCCGCACTCCCAAAATATCCACAACAATGTCATAAGTACGCCCATTGGGATTCCAAATATGGTGTCAATGTGCTGCAACGTTGTTCAATGATCCTGTAAAATCTTTGGTGCATCTTCCACGCTCTTTCTTCCACTGTTTAAGTCGGACAAACAGTTTTACAATGTTGCAAAAGACGGAGTCCTGTCCTTAAATGTATTCCGCATGTCCTTCGCAATTTCCTTGGGCATCATTTCCTTCAAATGAAGATATTGAATCACAGCACGGTTCTTGATTCTCTCGATATTCACCATTTTACTTACACCACGGTATACAACGCATCCTAGCGGCAAAACTAACGAACCTGAAGCCACGAAATTTGACTTGCTTGCCCACAAAGGGAGTTATTTGTGTGAGACATTACGGTAGCTATCTCGAGCTAGAAACTTTTCGACCGCCGCTCGTAGACATTGAGTGATTGATGTTTTTAGTGGGAGGAACGATCAGTTTTGTGGGACAAAACTCTAGAAACTTAGGAAAGGTTTCATACAAAAAGAGTGTGGATCGGTGGATTGAAGCGTTGGAGGAATCGTGCGGATAATTTCAAAACATGAACGACAGGGAGGAAAAGGAATGCAGTAAATATGAGTCACTTAAAGATCGTGTATTGTACCATTTTTGAAAACGTGTTGACATTAAATGGTTTCATAAGGCCATAGATGACAGTGGTGAACGACGGCTGCGGATACGTGTACGGCCGAATAGACGTGCAGCTATTGAGAAACAGACTGTACTGATGGACCAAGGTGCTATCAGCAATGTCTCTCCTCAACAGCCTTCAGCGGACGTTGCTGGGTATGGGCCACGGCAGCAGGCGCTCGGCTCATACACTCATGCTGACTGCCGTTCCTCAGGTGGCCTTTTCGGATGAATCACGTTTTATGCTCCCTCGGACAGATGGCCGTTGGCGTGTACGGAATGAACGTTTGAAAGGATACAGCGTACAACCGGGAGGGAGTATTATGGTTTGGGCTGTGTTTTCGTCGTATTCTGTGGGCGCTCTCGTCGTTCTGGAAGGCATAATGGATCAACATAAATATGTCTCTATCTGTGGGGACCTTATGGGCCACTATATACAGTTTGGTATCAACCAAAAAGGCAATGCAGCGGGTCACACAGCTCGCAGTCTACGGGCGTGGTTCGAAGTGCACCAGTATGAGTTTACCGTACTCCGCTAGCTACCACACTATCCGAATTTAAATCTATCCGAAAATATGTGTTAGCGCCAAGGCTCCTCAACCGAGAAACCCGGCCTACATGCCCACGGCATGGCATGGCTCGACATTCCTGTAGGTACCTTCCAGAACCTCATTAACTCCCTCCACGTCTCGCAGCGGCCCGCGCTGATTATTCAGGGTTTTATTAAGTGTCACTTTAATGTGACTGGACAGTGTATTTGTTCTCAAAATTGTCACCCTGCTGAGGAAAACATTTCTCTCAACGGGAGACCAGTTTGTCGGTGCAGTTGTAGAATGTTAATTTTTATTTATGGAGCCACAACCTCATCTCTACTTGCACCGCTTCATCACTATCAGAGTGAAATCCTCAAACTCGAAGGCATTCTTTAAGTTTCCGAAACAGATGATAATCGGATGGGGCCAAGTCGGTACCGGATGGAGGCTAATCGGAGACAATGAAGCCAAGGCTTCGGATTGTTGCAGATGTCGCAGGGCTCGTGTGTGGTCTGGCATTGACACCCTAAAGGAGAGAGTGCACCGTATGTGGACGAATTCTTCGAATTCCAAACTCGATTACAACACACTGTTTCTCGCGCACTGACATAGTTACGTGACCCACCGCAATGTTACACACTACTTTTCTGAGCCCTCTAGCGACAGAAGGCTGAAATATGTAGATACGAAGACTAAAGACGTAGAAACAATCCTGTCCGAGGGGCATCTGCAGCTGGCCATTATACCAGATGTTGAAAATACCGCTACAGTTGTAAGGTTCTTTTATTTAACATACGGCCGGTTTCGGGCTCTTATACACCCATCTTCAGGTGTCCTACTGAAAATAGCAAGAGACGGGAGGTAATTTTTACCGCAGCTATACACACAAAAAACAAAAAATCCATAAAAACATTTAAAAACCGCCGGTCAGGCTAGGTACTGTGAAACCTAAGTCAATGCCAAAGTGACACAAGACAGTATTATAGACGACTGCCTGGGCAAAGAAATATGCAAAGAATACCAGGGCAGGTAGCACACCGCGCCTTGTACACGTCCACAGCGGCGCTTGCGGTCACAGCACCAAGTGTAAGTGTCCTGAAATTTGCGGCTGAGTTATCCCCTCTTTTAACTGTAGTCTAACACAGATCCGTCGAAGCCCAGGAGTTGAAAGAAACGAGAGGCACACCCATCTACAAGAGGGATAACAGAAATAATCCACAAAACTGCCGCTCAGCATCCTTGATATGCGTTTGTTGAAGAATGTTAGAACATATTCTGATCTCGGATCGAATGAGGTATCTCGAACAGAATGACCCGCATGCCAACGAGCATGAATTTCGTAAACGTAGCTAAATTAATTACTTTTATGTCTTTCTGATTTAGTTTAACATTGTGACAATCGACAGTTCAGTACGAAGAGGTACTGTTGAAGGCACATCTTGTAGAAAAAAGGAATAAATAAATTACTTAATTAATGTAAACACGTTTTGCAACAAATTATAAGGCCCTCGGGTGATGGTAGCTGCTATTTTAACGCTGTCTTTAAATTTTGCCCGAATTATCAGCCATTGGGATTTCTGATGACTATGCACACTCCATGGCTGCAATCAGTCTTATTTCGTTGTAAAGGATGAGAGGGGGAGAATAAGTGCTCATAGTTTCGCTGACATCGTGGCTGAGTTGAAAGAAATCTATCGCAGCCTCGTTGAAGAGAACGAGTGAAATGAAAAAAAAAAAAAAAAAAACAAGTAAGACTGATTTCATGTGTGCCGCAGGGGAGTGTCGTAGGACCGTTGCTATTCACAATATACATAAATGACCTTGACGATAACATCAAAAGTTCACTGAGGTTATTTGCGGATGGTGCTGTGGTATATCGAGAGGCTGTGACAATGGAAAATTATACTGAAATGCAGAAGGATCTGCAACGAATTGACGCATGGTGCAGGGAATGACAGTTGAATCTCAATGTAGACAAGTGTAATGTGCTGCGAATACACAGAAAGAAAGATCCTTTATCATTTAGCTACAATATAGCAGGCCAGCAACTAGAAGCAGTTAATTCCCTAAATTATCTGGGAGTACGCATTAGGAGTGATTTAAAATGGAATGATCATATAAAGATAATCGTCGGTAAAGCAGATGCCAGACTGAGATTCATTGGAAGAATCCTAAGGAAATGCAATCCGACAACAAAGGAAGTAGGTTACAGTACGCTTGTTCGCCCACTGCTTCAATACTACTCAGCAGTTTGGCATGCGTACCAGATAGGGTTGATAGAAGAGATAGGGAAGATCGTAGAGAGAGCAGCGCGCTTTGTTACAGGATCATTTAGTAATCGCCAAAGCGTTACGGAGATGATAGATAAACTCCAGTGGAAGACTTTGCAGGAGAGATGCTCAGTAGCTCGGTACGGGAGTTTGTTGAAGTTTCGAGAACATACCTTCACCGAGGAGTCAAGCAGTATATTGCTCCCTCCTACGTATATCTCGCGAAGAGACCATGAGGATAAAATCAGAGAGATTAGAGCCCACAGAGAGGCATACCGACAATCCTCCTTTCCACGAACAATACGATACTGGAATAGAAGAGAGAACCGATTGAGGTACTCAAAGTACCCTCCGCCACACACCGGCAGGTGCCTTGCGAGGTATGGATGTAGAAGTGATCTGAAAATAACAAAGGAATAATGTACTTCAGTTTTTCCCTTTAGTTACGAGTGAGGATGCAGAATTCGCATTTTTAATACTTGTGAAATTAGTGTTCTTGAACATTTTACGGGAGCACGATCAGAGCTCCCTCGTAAATTTTCCCGACATCAAAGTTAACTCCACTGGAGACTCGGTAACGACACGAGACCGCAATCAATAGCTTGCGGGGTGCGTAATTTGTAGGCAGCCGCACAGGTCGTTGGAAGGGGGTAATAATTCTTGGGAGCTGTGACGCTTACTGAGAGAGCGCTGATGGAAATATCGCGTGCGACCGCGGACCATCCACCGTGGCACACACGGTTTAGCCTCCTCCACCCGCAACGCCACCCCAAGGCGACGTCTTCAGATGACGACGTAGATAAAGGAGACTTCCAAAGTAGCGGTAATTATAGCTCCCCTGTGTTAAATATTGCAGCGCGAAAATAGTGTGCTCAGAAGACAGAAGACCGCTTCCAAATTACGCTGTGTGGCGTCACTAGCTCCCGAGATTGTGCTGAGGGAATAGGCGTCCGCAAGAGAGGGGGAGGGGGGGAAGTCGGGAGGGGGGAGAAGGGGTAGAGGTTGCATTTGTCTCTCCACCCTCCCTTCCACTCCCCCCCTCCCCCCATGACCGAGGGGTACACAGTTTTTATTCTTGTCAGAATGTCCATACACTCCTAAAAGTGAGTGCGTAATCATGGATTTTCTGGGATATATTTTTTTTGTGTGAGCTATAAAATTTAGTTCTTGTCGTATCCCCCGCACGGCGATAACTAGGGTGTCTCAAATTTGAATACTCTGCTACGTAATGGAAAGAATTGTGATGTAAATGTGTAATACGAATTAGTAGACTAAACAATTGTACTTGAATCAAGCATACAGTATACTGCCTGACCAAAAAGGTATAGCAAACAGAAGCCATGGTCGGATGTCAATTTTAGTTCGTTCGGGTACATGCCATCGTTAGGTTTGAAAAGTACTAGAGTTGTAATTATCTGTGACACGTAGACGGATTCCTTTTAGCTATCATGTGGATGACCTCACACTCTTCATTGTTTAGGGTCAACTGCCAATTTTCGCACCATACAGATATCTTTTCTAAATCGTTTTGCAATTTGTTATGATCTTCTGATGACCTTATTAGTCGATAAACGACAGCGTCATTGCAAACAACCTAAACGGCTGCTCAAGTTGTCTCCCAAATCGTTTGTATAAATAAGGAACAGCAAAGGGCCTATAACACTACCTTGGGGAAGGTCGGAAATCACTTCTGTTTTACTCGATGAATTTCCGTCAATTGCCACGAACTTTGACCTCTCTGACAGGAATCACAAATCCAGTCACATAACTGAGACGATATTCCATAAGCAAGCAATTTCACTACCAGTCGCTTGGTGGTACAGTGTCAAAAGCCTTCTGGAAAACCAAGAATATGGAATCGATATGAAATCCCGGATCAATAGCACTCAACACATCATCTCTCTCTCTCTCTCTCTCTCTCTCTCTCTCTCTCACACACACACACACACACACACACACACACACACACACACACACACACACTTTTTTTTATGTCATCTGTCAACTGACTGGTTTGATGCGGCCCGCCGCGAATTCCTTTCCTGTGCTAGCCTCTTCATCTCAGAGTAGCACTTGCAACCTACGTCCTCAATTATTTGCTTGACGTATTCCAATCTCTGTCTTCCTCTACAGTTTTTGCCCTCTACAACTCCCTCTAGTACCATGGAAGTCATTCCCTCTGGCCTTAGCAGATGTCCTATCATCCTGTCCCTTCTTCTTATCGGTGTTTTCCACATGTTCCTTTCCTCTCCGATTCTGCGTAGAACCTCCTCATTCCTTACCTTATCAGTCCACCTAATTTTCAACATTCGTCAGCCGGCCGCGGTGGTCTCGCGGTTCTAGGCGCGCAGTCCGGAACCGTGCGACTGCTACGGTCGCAGGTTCGAATCCTGCATCGGGCATGGATGTGTGTGATGTCCTTAAGTTAGTTAGGCTTAAGTAGTTCTAAGTTCTAGGGGACTAATGACCACAGCAGTTGAGTCCCATAGTGCTCAGAGCCATTTCAACCAACATTCGTCTATAGCACCACATCTCAAATGCTTTGATTCTCTTTTGTTCCGATTTTCCCACAGTCCATGTTTCACTACCATACAATGCTGTACTCCAGACGTACATCCTCAGAAATTTCTTCCTCAAATTAAGGCCGGTATTTGATATTAGTAGACTTCTCTTGGCCAGAAATGCCTTTTTTGCCATAGCGAGTCTGCTTTTGATGTCCTCCTTGCTCCGTCCGTCATTGGTTATTTTACTGCCTAGGTAGCAGGATTCCTTAACTTCATTGATTTCGTGACCATCAATCCTGATGTTAAGTTTCTCGCTGTTCTCATTTCTACTACTTCTCATTACCTTCGTCTTTCTCCGATTTACTCTCAAACCATACTGTGTACTCATTAGACTGTTCATTCTGTTCAGCAGATCATTTAACTCTTCTTCACTTTCACTCGGGTTAGCAATGTCATCAGCGAATCGTATCATTGAAATCCTTTCACCTTGTATTTTAATTCCACTCCTGAACCTTTCTTTTATTTCCATCATTGCTTCCTCGATGTACAGATTGAAGAGTAGGGGCGAAATGCTACAGCCTTGTCCTACTCCCTTCTTAATACGGGCACTTCGTTCTTGATCGTCCACTCTTATTATTCCCTCTTGGTTGTTGTACATATTGTATATGACCCGTCTCTCCCTATAGCTTACCCCTACTTTTTTCAGAATCTTGAACAGCTTGCACCATTTTATATTGTCGAACGCTTTTTCCAGGTCGACAAATCCTATGAACGTGTCTTGATTTTTCTTTAGCCTTGCTTCCATTATTAGCCGTAACGTCAGAATTGCCTCTCTCGTGCCTTTACTTTTCCTAAAGCCAAACTGATCGTCACCTAGCGCATTCTCAATTTTCTTTTCCATTCTTCTGTATATTATTCTTGTAAGCAGCTTCGATGCATGAGCTGTTAAGCTGATTGTGCGATAATTCTCGCACTTGTCAGCTCTTGCCGTCTTCGGAATTGTGTGGATGATGCTTTTCCGAAAGTCAGATGGTATGTCGCCAGACTCATATTCTACACACCAACGTGAATAGTCGTTTCGTTGCCACTTCCCCTAATGATTTAAGAAATTCTGATGGGAATGTTATCTATCCCTTCTGCGTTATTTGACCGTAAGTCCTCCAAAGCTGTTTTAAATTCCGATTCTAATACTGGATCCCCTATCTCTTCTAAATCGAATCCTGTTTCTTCTTCTATCACATCAGACAAATCTTCACCCTCATATAGGCTTTCAATGTATTCTTTCCACCTATCTGCTCTCTCCTCTGCATTTAACAGTGGAATCTCCGTTGCAATGTTAATGTTACCACCGTTCCTTTTAATGTCACCAAAGGTTGTTTTGACTTTCCTGTCTGCTGAGTCTGTCCTTCCGGCAATCATATCTTTTTCGATGTCTTCACATTTTTCCTGCAGCCATTTCGTCTTAGCTTCCCTGCACTTCCTATTGATTTCATTCCTCAGCGACTTGTATTTCTGTATTCCTGATTTTCCCGGAACATGTTTGTACTTCCTCCTTTCATCAATCAACTGAAGTATTTCTTCTGTTACCCATGGCTTCTTCGCAGCTATCTTCTTTGTACCTATGTTTTCCTTCCCAACTTCTGTGGTGGCCCTTTTTAGAGATGTTCATTCCTCTTCAACTGTGTTGCCTACTGCGCTATTCCTTATTGCTGTATCTATAGCGTTAGAGAAGTTCAAACGTGTCTCGTCATTCCTTAGAACTTCCGTATCCCACTTCTTTGCGTATTGATTCTTCCTGACTAATGTCTTGAAGAGTAGGCTGAAGTTCATCACTACTATATTGTGATCTGAGTCTATATCTGCTCCTGGGTACGCCTTACAATCCAGTATCTGATTTCGGAATCTCTGTCTGACCATGGTGTAATCTAATTGAAGTCTTCCCGCATCTCTCGGCCTTTTCCAAGTATACCTCCTCCTCTTGTGATTCTTGAACAGGGTATTCGCTATTACTACCTGAAACTTGTTACAGAACTCAATTAGTCTTTCTCCTCTTCCATTCCTTGTCCCAAGCCCATATTCTCTTGTAACCTTTTCTTCTACTCCTTCGCGTACAACTGCATTCCAGTCGCCCATGACTTTTAGATTTTCGTCCTCCTTTACATACTGCATTACCCTTTCAATATCCTCATACACTTTCTCTATCTGTTCATCTTCAGCTTGCGACGTCGGCATGTATACCTGAACTATCGTTGTCGGTGTTGGTCTGCTGTCTATTCTGATTAGAAGAACCCGGTCACTGAACTGTTCACAGTAACAGACCCTCTGCCCTACCTTCCTCTTCATAACGAATCCTACACCTGTTATACCATTTTCTGCTGCTGTTGATATTACCCGATACTCATCTGACCAGAAATCCTTGTCTTCCTTCCACTTCACTTCACTGACCCCTACTATATCTAGATTGAGCCTTTGCATTTCCCTCTTCAGATTTTCTAGTTTTCCTACCACGTTCAAGCTTCTGACATTCCACGCCCCGACTCGTAGAACATTATCGTTTCGTTGATTATTCAATCTTTTTCTCACGGTAACCTCCCTCTTGGCTGTCCCCTCCCAAAGATCCGAATGGGGGACTATTCCGGAATCTTTTGCCGATGGAGAGATCATCATGACACTTCTTCAACTACACGCCACATGTCCTGTGGGTACACGTTACGTGTCTTTAATGCAGTGGTTTCCATTGCCTTCTGCATCCTCATGTCGTTGATCATTGCTGATTCTTCCGCCTTTAGGGGCAATTTCCCACCCCTAGGACAAGAGAGTGCCCTGAACCTCTATCCGCTCCTCCGCCCTCTTTGACAAGGCCGTTGGCAGAATGAGGCTGACTTCTTATGCCGGAAGTCTTCGGCCGCCAATGCTGATTATTTATTAAAATTTAGGCAGTGGCGGGGATCGAACCCGGGACCGAAGATGTTTTGATTATGAATCAAAGACGCTACCCTCCTTTTTTTTTCTTATATCGAACCCGCGCTCTCCTGCTTACATGGAAAACGCTCTATCCATCGTCTTTTTTTTCAATCTTTTGTAACAATTTGTTTTTCAAAGCCAAACTCAAATTTATTTTTCCGTTAAGAACAAATTATGAGGAATAAATAAGGAAAACTGTTTTTTTTCTTTTCTTCAAAACAAAACAAAGACTCCAATTATACCGGTTTCTCCTTCCAGCAAATAAAAATGAGTCTCCTTCGTCTTGTTGGCAAAGAAGCAATCTTTTGTAACAATTTTTTTTTCACAGCCAAACTCAAATTTTTTTAAGAACAAATGATGAGGAATAAATAAGGAAGAGTTTTTTTTTAATTCGTAAAGTCGTCGTGCGACTTGTAGTTGAAGTCCAGTTCTTTCAGGAGCTCCTGAAGTGCCTCCGCATACAGCGTGCCAGCTCGTCCAAACGTGTCTTCTCATGGCGTAGGCGTGGGTTCTGGGTAGCAGATCTATTCAGTTCGGCTCGGTTTATACAGTTTTCAGCTTCTCAGGGCTTGGACGTTCCAACTACTAGGTGGGTCATCGAAAGTGCTCCGTAAGAAATTGGAAAAATATTGTTTATAGCGTGGGTTGCGTATCAGGACGCAGTGTCGGTCGTTAAGTCCAATATCCTAGCGTAGACTTGTCGCCAGAAGTAAAAAGATAGCGGATCGTGTGGCCACAGATCCAATTCACAGAGTGAGTTTTGCCGGAGGGGTAGAAAGTCTTATCGGGGTACAAAAGCATGTGTACGTCGATCTGAGTCGGTGTCTGGCGAGTAAGAAACACCAAAATTCGCCCCGCAAGTGTCCAGGCGTCGAACGCTGTGCCACAGTGGAACCGGTGGACATCCGTGTCATCCACTCCACAGTGGGTGCAGAGGGATGAATCGGCGAGATGGATGCGGTGCAGACGGTATCGGTTAACTTGTTTGCCATTCACGGTGATGTACCACGCTGATTGAACGTCTGATTCAAGCAAACGCGCAGGGATCGCCTTCCATATGTGTCGCCACACGTACTGTGGATACTTACGTTCGATGTGGTTGGACGGGCGGCACTGTTGTAACAATTCGGAGACTGTTTTCGTGAGGTACAAACGTGGAAGTGGTAAGGACCGGTAGACATAACTGAACTCCAGGAAAAATCGTTGGATGTAATAAAAAGGGGGTTGGAATGGTCGATACCAGTACTGGGGCGGACAAGGAGGCCGTTGCAAAGTTGTGAAGCAGGAGGCTAGTAAGGCTCTGCGGGCAACGGTGCCAAAGTTTTACTTGGGAGCTGACGTATAGTGCCTTGACACGAGTCGGCACGTGGATGAGTCCCACCCCGCCACGATCTCGTGGCAGTGCAAGGGATTCATACTGCACCTTGAATAACATCCCCGAGCTGACGAAGGAGCCGAGAGCCATCAACAGTCGTCTCGCCAGGAGGTTTGGGACTGGTAGTACTTGAGCCACGTGTGGTATACGGGAAGCATGATACATGTTCACGTATTGCGCGCGTTGGATAACGTCGAGAGCTCGTAGCCGGTGATCTGCGAGATTTGCTCTGATTGTCTGTAGCAAGCGTCTACCATTGATAGTGGCTGAGCGGCGCAGGTCTGTTGTGAAATCAAGTCCAAGACACCGTATGGTGGCGGCGACACTAAGGGGGGCAACGCATCTCTCCGGCAAGCCCTCACCAATGAGCAGGACCTTGGATTTTGACACGTTGAGGCAGCTCCCCGACGCTTCGCCGTAAGTCGCCACCCATGTCAGTGCTGCTCGTACTTCATCTTCACTGCGCAGATATAGTACTATGTCGTCTGCGTAGGCTGTACAACAAAAACGGTGGCCTTGCACGGCCATACCTTCCAAACGTTGGCGCATGCCCTGTAGCAGGGGTTCCAAGGCGAAAGCATACAAAATCGTGGAAAGAGGGCAGCCTTGTCGTACAGGTCGTGCAATGGCTACGGACGGTGTAAGGCGACCATTGTACATGATTTTAGAGGTTGCACTACTCAACAGGCGCATAACCACTGTGACAATACCGCCAGGAAAACCCGTATGCTGAAGAACTGTCCGTAAATAGAAATAGTCAACACGGTCGAAAGCCTGGCTAAAGTCCAGTGAAGCCAAGACGCCAGGGAGACGCTGATAATGCGCTAATGCTATCATGTCTCTGTAACGACAAAGGGCCGTACGGATGTTGTTAGTCGCCTCTTAGGGAAGTCTGGTCGCAGGATGTGACGTAACGTGCGACCTTCTTGAGTCGCGATGCCAATAGCCGTATGAATATTTTCATGTCGCTGTTGAGCAAAGTAATTGGTCGATAGTCCTGGACCCTCGGTAACCCGCGCGGTTTATGTACGGGGATAATAATGCCTTCTAGAAAGGCGCTCGAGACCACTGTCATCGGTGACATCAGCTCTTGTGCGATTGCCGTCCACGTGGAAGCCAACAAATAGTGAAAACTTTTATAAAATTCGATGGGTATACCGTCAGGTCCAGGAGATCTGTTATCGGAACCCGCCTTGATAGCATCTACCACTTCATCTGTGGTTACGTCGTCTTGGAGGTCGTGCACTGCATCCTCCGGAAGAGCGTTCGTAGTAAGCTGAGCGACTTCTGTGATCAGTGCTGCAGAATGCGGTACGGCTGCGTATAGCCTGGCAAGATGAGCATGGAGAGCACGACCGATACTTTGTTGGGTGTCGTGCCGGCGCCCTTCCACATCACTGAGGACTTGGATCAGAGCTCGTCGTCGTCATTGTCGTTCCTGAAGGAGGTGGTACATCGACGGACGTTCTTGAGGGATTCGATTAGAATCTCGAGAACGGACTACTGTGCCTTCCAAGTTACGCCGCATGATCAAGGAGATCTGCGCCTTCCTGCGATGGACCGACTGCTGGGCTGGCGAGAAAGGCATCGTCGTACAGTCACGTAGAATGGTGTAGTAGAAGTGCAGGGTATTAGTTTGCCATGCCTTTAATTCCTTTCCATAACTCATCAGAGTCTTCCTGAGGGTCGGCTTTGCACAGGAGAGCCACCATGATAAGGTGGAGTCATAGGCTTCTCGACGATGGTGGCAGCGTGCCCACGCTGCTTCGACCATACGGCGACAGTCTGAGGAGGTCAGCCGAGCGACATTGAGTTTCTACAGACGACTATGCCACACTTGCTGTCGGGTGAGGGTGACGTCACAGAGGTACGCATGATGGTCTGAAAAGGCCAAGGGCCAGACTTCCGCATGACGTGTGCCATCAGCAAGGGAGCGGGTAACGTAGATGCGATTTATGCGGTTGACGAGTGAGAGGTGTAGAATGTATAGCCCGGTTGAATTCCGTGGAGCTTCTTCCATGTGTCAACAAGTCGTAGATGGTCGATGACCACTGAGAGAGATGCACAAGGGGAATGTCGCGGGAGTTGGTCAGAGCTCTCTTGTGTCGAGTTAAAATCCCCACCGAGTACCAAATCGTCCTGCGGACCGGTGAAGAGGGGTGTGACGCTTTCGGCAAAAAAAGTTTGTCGGTCATGACGGCGGCCAGTGCCGGACGGAGCGTAGATATTAATAATACGCACGCCGAACAGTGTGAGGGCGTTACCTCGAGCAGTGGGGAGGTAGGCGACGTCCTCTGCAGGGAGTCCGTCGCGTAGCAGGATGGCGACGCCACTACCGGTGTCTATGCGGGGGAAACATGGGCGTTGTATCCGGTGGGAACTAGGAAGTCAGCCACAAACACCTCTTGTAAGAGTGCTATATCCACATCCGCAGAGTAAATAGTGTCTCTGAACATGGCCATTTTATGGGGGGCACGAATGGTGGCAAGATTCATCGTGGCGATACGATATTGCTGTGTATGGCCATCCTCAGTATTTGCAGAACTTGCGGTAGAAGTAGCCGGCAGGTGGAGACCCACCGGTGGTCCCGCAGTGGTGATAATTACTGGCGGGGGGCCAGCCCCAGAGTCGCCGAGGTGGACTCCTGTGCAGACACGCTGGCACTCTGTTCCACTTCTTCTTCAACGTCATCGGCCCAGGAAGCTGACGACGTGGACATGTGGCGGTCACGTACTGCCGGAACGGGTGTTGTGGATTCCGCAACATGAGTGGCAGGGGGACCGCCGTCATCATTCGTTGACAACGGCGAGGACACGTCCTTGGCTGGGAGAGTAGGCGTTACAGGAGGGGCGCCTGTTGCTGCCGCATCGCGTGACTAGCCGCAATGTGGGAGATCACCGTCAGACATCGGGTCGACATCTCGCGGGGCCGTCTGAGAAAGGGCGTCATCGGAAGGCGTTCGTCGTCGTTTCCTGTGTTTGCGAGGCGACCGCTGTTTTCTGATGTGGCCTTCTGAATCTGAATGTGGTCGCCCGTCGTCTGACGCCGAACCCGTCTGGACAAAGGCAGACGTCGGCCCCGACACCGAGGTTGACGTCCATGGTTCCAACAGGAACATCGGTTTCGGTCTGCAACCCGGACGGTCCTGAAGCGAGCACTGGAGGCGACGCCGTGCTGGTGTCGTCGGCGCGTTGTGCTGCGGCGGGTGGCGTTGACGATGCTGCTGGTGCAATCGAGATTGGTACGACGGGGTCCTGTGCAACCTTGGCGTAGGTGATGGATAAGGACGTGACCGTCGAAGCCTGGGTTTCTTCACGTAACGGCGTCTGTATTAAACGGCGGTGTAAACATTCGGAACGTACATGTCCCTCCTGGCCACATCCTGCGCACGTTCGTGGCTGTCCATCGTACATGACGATGGCCCCCACACCGCCAATCAGCAGGTACGATGGGACATGTTTCGTCAGCTCAATTTTTATTTGCCGGACTCCATTTAATACGGGGTAGGTCGTAAATGTCTGCCACTTCTCCGCGACGTGACCCAAGACGGTGCCATATGTTTGGAAAGCGGCAGTGACCACATCCTGAGGTACCTCGAACGGGAGCTCAAACACCCGCAATGTCCGGAGACCGAATCCAGCATGGGCGACTGTCACAGCACCAATATGTCCGTCAGAGTGTTTAAATTTCAGTCCGGTGGCATGACGGTGAATTACGTCATTGCAAATTTCCTCCGTCGACATCTTGATGTAGACAACACTACCAGTGATGGAGAAATGTATGCCGATTACTTCCTGGGAGTTCAAACGTAGATCCTCACGTATGAACTGTTCGACTTCGAAAGCTCGTGGATGATCGGCCTGAAACGTTACTTTGATTGTTGCACGGCGATACGAGTGCGCCATGGTGTAAGTTAGTACTGGACTCGATTGACACAAACACCGCGACGCGGAAGTAAACACCGCCGAGAGCGGAGCGTCGAACGGCGCGCGGAGCAGCACCGCACGCTAGCACGGCTGCGAGCCGACTGACCCTAGACCACGGGTACATACACACATGTTGTTGTTGTTGTTGTCTTCAGTCCTGAGACTGGTTTGATGCAGCTCTCCATGCTACTCTATCCTGTGCAAGCTTCTTCATCTCCCAGTACCTACTGCAACCTACATCCTTCTGAATCTGCTTAGTGTATTCATCTCTTGGTCTCCCTCTACGATTTTTTCCCTCCACGCTGCCCTCCAATGCTAAATTTCTGATCCCTTGATGCCTCAAAACATGTCCTACCAACCGATCCCTTCTTCTAGTCAAGTTGTGCCACAAACTTCTCTTCTCCCCAATCGTATTCAATACCTCCTCATTAGTTACGTGATCTATCCACCTTATCTTCAGCATTCTGCTGTAGCACCACATTTCGAAAGCTTCTATTCTCTTCTTCTCCAAACTAGTTATCGTCCATGTTTCACGTCCATACATGGCTACACTCCAAACAAATACTTTCAGAAACGACTTCCTGATACATAAATCTATATTCGATGTTAAAAAATTTCTCTTCTTCAGAAACGCTTTCCTTGCCATTGCCAGTCTACATTTTATATCCTCTCTACTTCGACCATCATCAGTTATTTTACTTCCTAAATAGCAAAACTCCTTTACTACTTTAAGTGTCTCATTTCCTAATCTAATTCCCTCAGCATCACCCGATTTAATTTGACTACATTCCATTATCCTCGTTTTGCTTTTGTTGATGTTCATCTTGTATCCTCCTTTCAAGACACTGTCCATTCCATTCAACTGCTCTTCCAAGTCCTTTGCCGCCTCTGACAGAATTACAATGTCATCGGCGAACCTCAAAGTTTTTACTTCTTCTCCGCGAATTTTAATACCTACTCCAAATTTTTCTTTTGTTTCCTTTACTGCTTGCTCAATATACAGATTGAATAACATCAGGGAGAGACTACAAGCCTGTCTCACTCCCTTCCCAACCACTACCTCCCATTCATGTCCCTCGACTCTTATGACTGCCATCTGGTTTCTGTACAAATTGTAAATAGCCTTTCGCTCCCTGTATTTTACCCCTGCCACCTTCAGAATTTGAAAGAGAGTATTCCAGTCAACATTGTCAAAAGCTTTCTCTAAGTCTACAAATGCTAGAAACGTAGGTTTGCCTTTTCTTAATCTTTCTTCTAAGATAAGTCGTAAGGTTAGTATTGCCTCACGTGTTCCAACATTTCTGCGGAATCCAAACTGATCTTCAGCAAGGTCCGCTTCTACCAGTTTTTCCATTCGTCTGTAAAGAATTCGTGTTAGTATTTTGCAGCTGTGACTTATTAAACTGATAGTTCGGTAATTTTCACATCTGTCAGCACCTGCTTTCTTTGGGATTGGAATTATTATATTCTTCTTGAAGTCTGAGGGTATTTCGCCTGTCTCATACATCTTGCTCACTAGCTGGTAGAGTTTTGTCATGACTGGCCATCCCAAGGCCGTCAGTAGTTCTAATGGAATGTTGTCTACTCCGGGGGCCTTGTTTCGACTCAGGTCTTTCAGTACTCTGTCAAACTCTTCACTCAGTATCTTATCTCCCATTTCGTCTTCATCTACATCCTCTTCTATTTCCATAATATTGTCCTCAAGTACATCGCCCTTGTATAAACCTTCTATATACTCCTTCCACCTTTCTGCCTTCCCTTCTTTGTTTAGAACTGGGTTTCCATCTGAACTCTTGATATTCATACACGTGGTTCTCTTCTCTCCAAAGGTCTCTTTAATTTTCCTGTAGGCAGTATCTATCGTACCCCTAGTGAGATAAGCTTCTACATCCTTACATTTGTCCTCTAGCCATCCCTGCTTAGCCATTTTGCACTTCCTGTCGATCTCATTTTTGAGACGTTTGTATTCCTTTTTGCCTGCTTCATTTACTGCATTTTTATATTTTCTCCTTTCATCAATTAAATTCAATATTTCTTCTGTTACCCAAGGATTTCTAGCAGCCCTCGTCTTTTTACCTACTTGATCCTCTGCTGCCTTCACGACCTCATCCTTCAGAGCTACCCATTCTTCTTCAACTGTGTTTCTTTCCCCCATTCCTGTCAATTGTTCCCTTATGCTCTCCTTGAAACTCTGTACAACCTCTGGTTCTTTCAGCTTATCCAGATCCCATGTCCTTAAATTCCCACCTTTTGCAGTTTCTTCAGTTTTAATCTACAGGTCATAACCAATAGATTGTGGTCAGAGTCCACATCTGCCCCTGGAAATGTCTTACAATTTAAAACCTGATTCCTAAATCTCTGTCTTACCATTATATAATCTATCTGATACCTTTTAGTATCTCCAGGATTCTTCCATGTATACAACCTTCTTTTATGATTCTTGAACCAAGTGTTAGCTATGATTAAGTTACGTTCTGTGCAAAATTTTACCAGACGGCTTCCTCTTTCATTTCTTAGCCCCAATCCATAATCACCTACTATGTTTCTCCCTTCTCCTACTGACGTATTCCAGTCACCCATGACTATTAAATTTTCGTCTCCCTTCACTACGTGAATAATTTTTTTTTATCTCATCATACATTTCATCAATTTCTTCATCATCTGCAGAGCTAGTTGGCATATAAACTTGTACTACTGTAGTAGGCATGGGCTTTGTGTCTATCTTGGCCACAATAATGCCATCACTATGCTGTTTGTAGTAGCTTACCCGCACTCCTGTTTCTTTATTCATTATTAAACCTACTCCTGCATTATCCCTATTTGATTTTGTGTTTATAACCCTGTATTCACCTGACCAAAAGTCTTGTTCCTCCTGCCACCGAACTTCACTAATTCCCACTATATCTAACTTTAACCTATCCATTTCCCTTTTTAAATTTTCTAACCTACCTGCCCGATTAAGGGATCTGACATTCCACGCTCCGATCCGTAGAACGCCAGTTTTCTTTCTCCTGATAACGACATCCTCCTGAGTAGTCCCCGCCCGGAGATCCGAATGGGGGACTATTTTACCTCCGGAATATTTTACCCAAGAGGACGCCATCATCATTCAATCATACAGTAAAGCTGCATGTCCTCGGGAAAAATTACGGCTGTATTTTCCCCTTGCTTTCAGCCGTTCGCAGTACCAGCACAGCAAGGCCGTTTTGGTTAATGTTGCAAGGACAGATCAGTCAGTCATCCAGACTGTTGCCCCTGCAACTACTGAAAAGGCTGCTGCCCCTCTTCAGGAACCACATGTTTGTCTGGCCTCTCAACAGATACCCCTCCGTTGTGGTACGGCCATCTGTATCGCTGAGGCACGCAAGCCTCCCCACCAACGGCAAGGTCCATGGTTCATGAGGGGGACATACACACACAGTAATCCTGCCTGTGTTAAGGGTACTCCTGAGAAGTACTCAAGAACCCGTGGAACGAGTGTTTCGTAAGCTATATTTTTTTGTGGGCGTGTTGGACTTGTGTAACATTATACCAGCGAATGTGTCAGACATAATCCACCTCACATCGCTCTGGGTGCATCGCTGTAGATACATATGGTTTTGACCATTTCCGATGATCGATTCTGTAATCGGACAATAATAGTCCTTGACGCCTGTTTATATGCAAAACGTCGCACCTATGTTTCGGCTGCCAGTCCCTGCGGCAGGAATCGGTTATCCAAACATATTTCTGCATTTCAATACAGCTACGAGTACTTCAACCTGTTCCCGTGAGTGGCGCCGTCACAGCATATCTTCAAGATGGCTGCTACATTTGACGTTCGTCAGAAGCAACGTGCTGTTATAGAATTCCTGTGGTGTTAAAACGAGACAGTGGGAAACATCCACAAGAGGTTGAAAAAGGTGTATGGAGATGCTGCTGTTGATCGCAGTACAATTAGTCGCTGCGCAAGCAGGTTAAGTGATGAAAACGGGCACGGCAATATTGAGGATTGTCCTCCACATGCGTTGTCTTGTAGGGAGCGGGACGTCTTCCAGCAATTCTGGCAATGCTGTGGCGAGAAAATTGTAATAGTGCCTGCCATTTAATGGCCTAGGTAGCAGATATGGCCCAATTAAACAGTCCCCAACAAGAATGACTCACTCATTAACGAAAAACCGCACTTGATGAGCGCTAATAACTGTGGGATGTGGGTTATCCTCACTCCAACATGTTGAAGTCTCTATAACGCCCGAACGTTGCTTCATCGGTAAACAACACAGAGGCTGGAAATGTAGGATGCATTTCACAGTGTTCCAGGTACCACTGCAGAAACTGTGCACTGGGTGGATAATCAACTGGTTCCAAGTTTTGGACACGCTGTAAGTGAAATACACGTAGCAGTTGCTCTCGAGGGACTGTTCTTACATTCGTCTGATTCGTCCCCATGTTATGTGCAGTTGCACGAGTGCTGATTGAAGGATCCCGCTCCACATGCTGCAAGACAGCTCCTCAAATTGCAGCGTTCTTACCGTGCGACGGCGTCCCTGTCCAGGTAATCCGCTAAATGACACGGTCTCTAGCAGACGTTGGTACACAGCAGCAAAGGTCGTATGATGCGGGATACGGCGATTAGGATATTGTTGTTGATAAACCCGCTGTGCAGCTCGTCCGTTGTGGTGCGCTACATAGTATGCACCAACGGTATCAGTGTACTCACTCCAGGGTTATCGCTCCATTAGTAAACAGAGACAATGCACTACGACACTGGTGGACAGCAGTTGCCTACAACGAAAGAGCGTAATACGACCTCTAACAACTGAAGATCGTAATACGGTCTCTAAGAACTGAAGAGCGTAATACGGCCTCCACCGTTTTAAATAATCCTCATAGGAAAAAATTACATTAGGGAAAAATATTTGTTTCGATGTCCCCTACAACTTCCCATATTTTGTCGGTTTAAATACTTTTCACCCTGTATAAACCACTTACATCTTAAAGCACCAACTTAAGATCATAGCAGAAGCAATCATAGTAGTACGATCCAGTAATATCCTGGTCGTGGAATAAGGTCTCCTCTTCCAATCCTATGTCGAGATACCCATGCACAAGCACAGTAATAGAGACGCGAAATGGTGCATTACGGTTTTGTAAGCACATCCTTTTCTTATGATCTGTCAGCTGGCACGAATTGCTGGATGCTCACATGCTCACTCAGCGAAATAATACCAGCGTCCCGTTACATTCTCCCAGCGAGATTCATCTTCGAACGATTCTTATTAACTTCCCTAAGCGTCTCTCTTACACTTTCATATGGATTTTTATACATCTGTTGCGTTTCCAGCTTCAGATTTCGGAGTTCCTTCCACACCTTGCGTCGGGCTGAGTTGATGAAGACCCAAACACTGGAGAAGTACTCTACAATCGGTACTTCATACAAATACATCGTCACTCGCTTCCCTACTATGCAACTATAGTTTTTGTTACATTTATTGTTGTTTAGTAGTATTAACCCTAGGTCAGGGTTTCTCAATCTGTGTTCCACGGGAAACGAATAAGTGCTCCGCGGAAGATTATTAATAATGTATCGTTTTTTCCGACATTTTGACGATACTACTAATTTTTTAAAATTGTATTATGATTTCCATATTATTGGTTAAGATTAGATCTTGAAACAGTAACTGGATAAAACGAATTTTTCTCATTTTTAAAAACGTTATTTATCTTCAAAATAAACAAGGCTTTCCATGAAAGTTCCAGGATTCTCAAAGTGTTCCGTCAGAGGAAAAGTTTTGGACCCCGTGCCCTAGGCATTTAAACGATGTGACATTCTCCAGTAGATAAGTGCTAATTCTGTAATCAATCGGATACTCTCACGTCCATGTGCTTTATCTTGCATTTACCCACTCTTAAGAGGTATTACTGAGTCTAACAAGAGTGCATACTGTCTACCTATCCAGGTAATTTCTTTATCCATTGCAACTGGTCGGCTGTTTATAATTTTATTACGTGAAACCGTTGCTGTTGTGTAGCTGTGTTTAAAATACTGTCTACCTACGTCTCCATTTCCTGACACTCATCCTGCACGCTAGTTTTATCTGAGCAGCAACATAATCCGGGAACGATCTGATTTTGCTGATGTGCATTGCTATTACGCTTCCTTGTGACACAGACAACTTTTCTTTTGTCCTTTTGAACATTCGCCGCTGGCTACAACGTACATTATTGTATCGGCAAACATTCTGAGAGTCAGTTACATATCTGGCAGGATAATCTATGTAATCGGCTGTTTATTATTAGTCGACAGTTTATTGCAATGTCGAATGCCTTTCGGCCAATTTCTAAGGATCAAAACATCTTGTACGACTAGTATTAGAACCAGTGGCTCCGCAGCAGAGTGTCGCAGCGTTAACACAAATTTATAGATCAAACATTGTAGTTACGGCCTAGGGCTGTGAACAATTTTTGCTTGAAAATGAAGAATTGCAATAAATAAAAAAAATTGACAATTGTAAGCTGTAACTGGCTCTGAGCACTATGCGACTTAACTTCAGAGGTCATCAGTCCCGTAGAACTTAGAACTACTTAAACCTAATTAACCTAACGACATCACACACATCCATGCCCGAATTAGGATTCGAACCTGTGACCGTAGCGGTCGCTCGGTTCCAGACTGTAGCGCCTAGAACCGCGCGGCCACTCCGGCCGGCCGTAAGCAGTAACTAACACTTACACTAATTACTTGAAGTTTGTGAATCCATCCCACATCAAGAGGAACAGTGGCCGTGGATCGGGGATTTACCGAAGAGGACAAGGTGCTTAAGTTGCTCCTTTGATGCAAAGTAGTAAAACAGGAATGTTGCGTTAGCCTGAAATAGCTAGAGGAATGTGGCACGAGAAACAGTAACACGTCCAGAGTTGTGTGCGCTTGGCGCTGTGTGCGAGTGTGTGTGTGTGTGTGTGTGTCATAAACTCTGCCGACAGACTACGTCGCAACGTCTACAGCGCTCTCTCTCTCTCTCTCTCTCTCTCTCTCTCTCTCTCTCTCTCCCAGTCTTTCCCTCTCCCTCCCCTGCAATAAGTCCTCCGGCCGTTCATTCTCTGGGCAAATGACATCGCTGTCACTTTCGTTTGTTCCGCAATAATAATTGTTTTCCTTATGCTGGCGCTAACGAACGGAGCAGCAGCAGCAGCAACACTGCGGTCATCCAACGTCCATAAACCGGAAAATCGAAGCTCAGTTTTGCCATAATGGGCGAACGAGGCAGACGGAATAGTGATAATGAGGCTATTGATTGAAGCTTCACATTCATTCATCGCGCCCTCTCTGTGCACCTCTCCACCAGCAATATCTCTCTCTCTCTCTCTCTCTCTCTCTCCCCCTCCCCTCTATTTCTCTATCTCTGTTGTACTCTATGAGAGTATGAGAGGCTAACAGATACCACTGGCATCAGAAGACGATGGGATCGGTTTCGCTAGCGTGGTCGACCTACAGCCTGAGAAAATCGCTACATACGTAACAGACACCTGAAAGACGGGAAGATCCGATTTCCGAACAGAGAGCCGCTGCGTCTTACGTTATTACTTTCCACTGAAACTGTACCCTGAGAGCGTACTATCGTAGCTCATAGGCTTTACGTAAGGGCTCAACAGTGCGCCACTTGATACATCAGTGAAGACGCAACCAGTAAAAAGTAAATACGTTCTCGAAGCTATACGCTGGAAGACAAACAAGTGAAATACAACCGTATGTTATCGATCCTATTAGATGGATCTCTGTCGTAAAGAGACGACAGTTTCGCTGTTTCATAAGTCGTTAACGAAAATTCCGGTATCGAGATAATGAAAGTCACACGATAGCGCCATAATATAGGAAAACGATTAGGTTCTATTCTTGTACAAGAGTTAGTGCCATTTGGTCACACACACGTGATAGGTTTATGCGTAAATCCTACAACTGCTGTGTAACATTTCCTGTGGTTCGTCCTGCAGAAATATAGTTTTCACTTGCATCGTTTCATGTCATTGTATGCTCTTTGCTTTCATTCCCTTCAATCCATTCATTTGTTTTCAGTGAATCTAATGCAGCTGGCGTACACCGCATGTGCCGGAGTAAGACACGATGTTCAACCACGATGAGACTTCAAAAACTAAGTTACATGTTATCATCGCAGGCCAAATAACGTTTACTGAATGCTGCACTACGCTTCAGAGTGACACAGAAGCATGATGCTGTTTTCCTTCTTAGTCACCAAGTCTCTGTAAACAGATGTCGGAACGTCCTACCAGTCGTTTAATTCTTCGACGGTACAAATACGCTCTCCGTTCACGGAACCATTCGAGAACCGCTATGTGAACGTCTTCATCGTTTGAAAATCTCTTCTCTCTCGCCCCCCCCCCCCCTCCTCCCCTCCTCCCACTCTCCAAAAGTTCTTTCAGGTTGCCGAAAAGATGAATGTCGCATTGTGTAACATCTGGAGCTCCCGGTCAGCATGACAATGTCTTCGCGACCTGGGTAAAATTTTTGCTACAGTCTCACTATGGCTGAATGTGCCATGCATTTGGTCCATGAACCGCCAGAATGTCACGGTGAATCTTTGAGCTATTTTGACGTTTTTCCCATGAGAATCGTACTGCCCTGCGTACTTCAACTTCGGAGTACGTTTCCACTTGCCGCGCCATTTCTCTCCCACACTTTGATCCATCTATTATCCGTATCGCAGTAGGAATGCATCTGCAGGAAACCCGGAAATACGTACACTCTTCTGAGAATGCGCCACTCTTGTTGTGCACTGGCCTTTCCGTGCTACGCCCTGTGTAACTTAGTTCCTGAAGTCTCTACGTCCCGTGCTGCATCTACATACGTCTACACATATACCCCGTTAGCCACCAAGCGGTGTGTGGCGGAGGGCACAATTCGCGCCAAAGTCATATTTCACCCCCCTGTGTTCCACTGTCGGATAGCCAGTAAGAGCCGTAATTTCCCTTATCTTTGAATAGTGATCACTGTGCGATTTGCAAGTTGGTGGTAATAATATATTCTCTACATCCTCGGCGAAGATCGGATTTCGGAATGTAGTGAGCAGCCCCTTCCGTGTAGCGCCTCGTCTATCTGCAAGTGTATCTCACTTCAAACTTTCTATGAGATTTGTGACGCTCTCGTGATGGCTAAATGTACCAGTCACAAATCTTGCCGCTCATCTTTGGACCTTTTCAATCTCTTGAATGAGACCCAACTGGTAAGGGGGACCCATACAGACGAACAATACTCTAAGACTGGACGAACTAACTTATTGTAAGCAATTTCCTTTGTCGAAGGACTGCATCGCTTCACAATTCTACCAATAGAGTAGATTGTTGTATAGTTCGCCTTGCCCGTTACTTGTGTAATTTGGTCATTCCATTTGAGGTCATTTCGGATAGTCACACCCAGATACTTGAAGGAGGGTACCGCTTCCACAGACCGGGCATTTATTTTGTACTCGTACATTAATGGGGATTTTCTCCTTATTATACGC
Organism: Schistocerca gregaria; assembly: GCF_023897955.1. Taxonomy (NCBI): domain Eukaryota; kingdom Metazoa; phylum Arthropoda; class Insecta; order Orthoptera; family Acrididae; genus Schistocerca; species Schistocerca gregaria. The sequence continues at coordinate 477,141,711 of NC_064924.1, forward strand.
AGTAGGTTACACTTACTAAGGTAACTGCCAGTCATTATTTTCTACAAATCCTCATTGACTTTTTTCACAACTTTCGTGTGATACTACTTTCCTGTAGACTACAGCGTCGTCGGTAAACAGTCTAATGGCGCTGTCAATACCATCAACCAGATCGTTTATGTATATCGTAAAAAGTAGCTGACCTATTACGCTGCCGTGGGGCACACCTGAAGTTACGCTTGTTTCTGTTGAAGTCATCCCGTTCAGGACGACATACTGCTCTCTGTCTGTTAGAAAACTTTCTATCCAACCGTATATGTCATCGGAAAGACCGTAAGCGCGCACCTTTTGGAGCAAGCGACAGTGCGGAACTGAGTGGAACGCATTTCGAAAGTCAAGGAATATGACATCAACCTGGGAGCTGGTATCTAGAGCCTGTTGTCTGTCATGCACAAAGAGGGCCAGCTGTGTCTCGCATGACAGCTGTTTCCTAAAACCGTGCTGGTTTCTGCAGATGAGCTTCTCAGAGCACAGAAAGGTCATTATGTCTAATCATAAAATATATTCCATGATTCTACAACAAATCAATGTAAGTGAAATTGACCGGTAATTGTGTGCATCCGATTTTCTACCATTTTTATAGATTGCTATGACCTGCGCCTTCTTCCAGTCTCGTGGAACTTTCCGCTGTTCCAGTGATCTCTGATAGATGATGGATAAGAATGGTGCTATATTTGTAGCATAGTCAACATATAATCTTACGAGGATACCGTCTGGGTCAGTACACTAAAGACTATGACAGCCAGCCTTGCGTTCGTGCGATAATTGAAAGGGGGTTGGTGCTGCAGACATCTACCGTAAACGAGTTTTTGAAAGCTAGGTTTAGAATTTCGGCCTTTTGCTTATCATCATCAGTTACATTACCCGTACTGTCAGCAAGAGAAGGTATTGAATTATTTGTAGCGTTCACAGATTTTACGTACGACCAAAATTTTTTGGGGCTATTTTTAGAATATGCAGATAAAATATTGCATTCAAATTCGTTAAAAGAATCTCTCATTGACCTTTTGACAGCTGCTTTCATTCCCCCCCCCCCCCTCCCCATGAACCATGGACCTTGCCGTTGGTGGGGAGGCTTGCGTGCCTCAGCGATACAGATGGCCGTACCGTAGGTGCAACCACAACGGAGGGGTATCTGTTGAGAGGCCAGACAAACGTGTGGTTCCTGAAGAGGGGCAGCAGCCTTTTCAGTAGTTGTAGGGGCAACAGTCTGGATGATTGACTGATCTGGCCTTGCAAGATTAACCAAAACGGCCTTGCTGTGCTGGTACTGCGAACGGCTGAAAGCAAGGGGAAACTACAGCCGTAATTTTTCCCGAGGGCATGCAGCTTTACTGTATGAGCACTGAAACACTTGAGTCGAAACAAGGCGCCAGAATTAGACAACATTTCATTAGAACTACTGACGGCCTTGGGAGAGCCAGTCATGACAAAACTCTACCAGCTGGTGAGCAAGATGTATGAGACAGGCGAAATATCCTCAGACTTCAAGAAGAATATAATAATTCCAATCCCAAAGAAAGCAGGTGCTGACAGATGTGAAAATTACCGAACTATCAGTTTAATAAGTCACAGCTGCAAAATACTAACGCGAATTCTTTACAGACGAATGGAAAAACTGGTAGATGCGGACCTCGGGGAGGATCAGTTTGGATTCCGTAGAAATGTTGGAACACGTGAGGCAATACTGACCTTACGACTTATCTTAGAAGAAAGATTAAGAAAAGAGAAACCTACGTTTCTAGCATTTGTAGACTGAGAAAGCTTTTGACAATGTTGACTGGAATACTCTCTTTCAAATTCTAAAGGTGGCAGGGGTAAAATACAGGGAGCGTACGGCTATTTACAATTTGTACAGAAACCAGATGGCAGTAATAAGAGTCGAGGGGCATGAAAGGGAAGCAGTGGTTGGGAAAGGAGTGAGACAGGGTTGTAGTCTCTCCCCGATGTTATTCAATCTGTATATTGAGCAAGCAGTAAAGGAAACAAAAGAAAAATTCGGTGTAGGTATTAAAATTCATGGAGAAGAAGTAAAAACTTTGAGCTTCGCCGATGACATTGTAATTCTGTCAGAGACGGCAAAGGACTTGGAAGAGCAGTTGAACGGAATGGATAGTGTCTTGAAAGGAGGATATAAGATGAACATCAACAAAAGCAAAACGAGGATAATGGAATGTAGTCAAATTAAATCGGGTGATGCTGAGGGAATTAGATTAGGAAATGAGACATTTAAAGTAGTAAAGGAATTTTGCTATTTAGGAAGTAAAATAACTGATGATGGTCGAAGCAGAGAGGATTTAAAATGTAGACTGGCAATGGCCAGGAAAGCGTTTCTGAAGAAGAGAAATTTGTTAACATCGAATATAGATTTATGTATCAGGAAGTCGTTTCTGAAAGTATAAGTTTGAAGTGTAGCCATGTATGGAAGTGAAACATGGACGATAACTAGTTTGGACAAGAAGAGAATAGAAGCTTTCGAAATGTGGTGCTACAGAAGAATGCTGAATATAAGGTGGATATATCACGTAACTAATGAGGAGGTATTGAATAGGATTGGGGAGAAGAGAAGTTTGTGGCAGAACTTGACTAGAAGAAGGGATCGGTTAGTAGGACATGTTTTGAGGCATCAAGGGATCACACATTTAGCATTGGAGGGCAGCGTGGAGGGTAAAAATCGTAGAGGGAGACCAAGAGATGAATACACTAAGCAGATTCAGAAGGATGTAGGTTGCAGTAGGTACTGGGAGATGAAGAAGCTTGCACAGGATAGAGTAGCATGGAGAGCTGCATCAAACCAGTCTCAGGACTGAAGACAACAACAACAACAAATTTCTGTTTGTCAGCGGGGCAGTGACTACGTTTAAAACGACTGTGCAAAATTCTCTGCTTTCTCAGCAACTTCCTAGTATGTCTGTTGAAACAAGTTGGATCCTTTCCATCCTCTATATTTTTGCTAAGCACACATTTCTCTAGCACGTGGTGGGCAATACCTTTAAATTACGACCAAAGATGCTCATTATCATTGTGACCCGCAGAGACTGCTGGGAGCTGACTATGAATATATTCATTAATGGCATTTTTATTTGCTTTCCCAAACAAGAAAACTTTACGCTGGTATTTTTTATCTTCCACAGACCATAGAAGCCACAACGACATTATGGTCGCTAATACCTTTTTCTAGATTAACTTCCTCAAAAACATCAGGTCTGTTTGTTGCCAAGATATCTAACATGTTCCCATCTCGGGTTGGTTTTCTAACCAATTGCTCAAAGTTTGTATGTTGAAAGCGCTCCTAGAATAACTTCACACGAATCTTTGCTTCTGTCCATTTGATGTACGCGTAATTTTCCCAGTCAGTGGATGCCAGATTAAAGTCTCCACCTATAACTAATAGATAATTTGGATATTTATTTCCTATGTACTAAAGACATTCCCTGAAACGTTGTGTGACGTTTGTTGCGGATGCTCGCGGTCTATAAAAACATGCTTATACAGTGGTTAATTCTTGGCTGATTGACAGCTTTATCCAGACTATTTCACAGTCCGACCCAGTATCGATCTCAACTGCGTTTAAACAGCTTTTAACTGCAATGAACACACCACCTCCCATAGCATCAGTCCTAACCTTCCCAAACATTGTCCCATCCAAGTTCAAAATTTCACTGCTATTTATGTCTGGTTTCAACCAGCTTTCGGTGTCTAATACAATATTGGCATTGCTACTGTTAATTTCCGAGAGTAACTCGGGGATCTTGCTACACACATTTCGACAATTTACTAACATGGGATTTAGAATACCCTGGTGGTACTATTCGCACACACTACGTGTACCTCTCGTTGTAGCGTTGGGATGTCGTAGGTGGAAACATCACTGCCAATGAGATTTTCAGTCAGGCCTGGTGGCGAGGTCGGCTATTATAATGGTTAGAACGACTGCTCGCGATAAGGACGACCGGGTTCGCGTCCTGGTCTGCCACATTCCCATTTTCATGATATATTCATAATTCTAGAATTTCTGTGTTGACGTTTTATTCTGTTTATGATCACAAACCGAAAACGACTGTCGGTAATGGCGAAAGACTGCTTCAGCGATGGACAGCAACGTCTATTTTGAGAACTACTCTCGTTCCTAAAAGGCAGTGTTCCATGTGCGTGTAAAGTTGACACACCCTCTTCAGAATATTTTTGAATGAACTAAGCTTGGATAGTTTGTTTTGTAATAAGTTAGTTGGGGCTGGAGTGAAAAACTGTATGCGCCATTAGGAGCGAAGTTAGTCTAATTTCGACTATACTGCTCTACATTTTCTGTCATTTTGGTAATCCAGCACAGGCGATTATTGGGGCGTTTTCTCTAAAGTTCAAATGGTTCAAATGGCTCTAAGCATTATATGACTTAACATCTGAGGTCATCAGTCCCCTAGACTTACAACTACTTAAACCTAACTAACCTAAGAACAACACACATCCATGCTCGAGACAGGATTCGAACCTGCGACCGTAGCAGCAGCGTGGTTCCGGACTGAAGCGCCTAGAACCGCTCGGCCACAGCGGCCGGCCCTCTAAAGTTCTTCGCCTCCGTGGAGGAGATGGTGGTCGACTTACCTGGCAATCAAGCAGAGGGACATTGTTCAATTCTGAGTACTGGAAAGAATTTTTACTTGACGGTCGGAATGGAACTGGGTGCATCCCGTCTCTTAAGGATAATCAAGGAACTACCAGAATTAGAAGCAATTAGTTTCAGGTCGGAAAGCTAATAACTCCTCGCAACGGATGTGCTGAGATGCCCCAGATAAGCATCTAAAGACGGCATTAGCAGAAGTTGACACGACGGTCGTCAGCAGACATCTACAAACCTTTACTACACAATAACTTTTTATATGAATGCGCGGTGTCTGTTCCATACCACTTGCAAATAGAGAAAAAATTATACAGGTGTCTGTAGTAATTTAACACCTTCTAAATTAGCAGCGTCCGAATAACCCACATCATCACTTGCAGCAATGTCTTGTAGTATCATATCGTGCCGATCCATCGCAATACTGGAATGGAGATCGTCTAGAAACGTACGTCCATGTTGATTGCGAGATGGTTCACGACAAGCGATCAGGCGTCATCCGTCCATACGACGGTAGTGATGACGAACCGGGCTGTAGTGGTGTTCTTAGGCGTGACGAATACATCATAGACGAACCAGGCTGGGGCGGCGAACACATCATCATTTCGTCAGTCGTAGAGTAATTGTTATAGGTGCATCTCTTGAGTCTGCACGCCTCTATCAGTCTTGGAACAAGATGAAGAAATTAATCATCAGAATACAGCTACAGCGAGCACATCATCATCAGTTATCTTCTATATTAGCAGGTCCTTTGCCTTTCCATTTTCTGCGATCCATTGCTTCCTTCTTAAGGCTGCTGTATGTTGTACCGTCCATCATGTCATCCAGTATCTGGAATCTCTTCCTCCCTCGCTTCCTTTTCCCTTCTACATAACCTTCTAAAACTGTTTCTATCAGTCCGCCATTCTTTCCTAATATATGCCTAATCCAATTTCTTTTTCTTCTCTTTATTACATCTAGTAACTGTCTTTTCTCTCCCACTCTTCTCAGTACCTCTTCATTTTTTACTCTGTCCATCCAACTTATTCTTTCCATCTTCCGCCATGTCCAGATCTCAAAAGCCTCCAGCCTTTCTCTGTCTTTTTTCCTCATAGTCCATGTTTCAGCGCCATATAGAACAACACTCCATACAAGACATTTCATGAGTCTCTTTCTGAGGTCTCTGTCCAGACCGCTGCAGAAGACTCTCCTTTTCTTATAAAACGCCTCTTTTGCCATTGCTATCCTTGTTTTAATTTCTGTGGTGCCCTTCCAGTCGGTGTCTATCCTGCTTCCAAGATACTTAAAATTTTGCAGCTGTTCTAGTGTTTCTCCATTCAGCATAATTTTTATTTCCTTATTTCCTCCTGATGCCAATACTTCTGTTTTATTTGTGTTAATTTTCATTCCATACTTTTTTCCGTTAGTTGCAGTGGTGTCCACCAAATCCTGTAATTCTTATTCCCCTGTGGCTAGAAGGGCCATGTCATCAGCAAATCTCAAACACCCTACTCTTCTTCCTCCAATTTCTACTCCTTTGTCATCTAATGAACATTGGTCAATCATATTTTCCAAGTAGAGGTTGAAAAATGTAGGTGATAAACAGCATCCTTTTCTTACTCCTTTTCCTAGTCTGATCCAGTTTGTACTTTCTCCTCTCACTTTAACTGAAACTTTTTGATTAAGATATAATGAGTTTATAAGTCTTCTGGTTTTCCAGTCCACTCTCTTTTCCCTCATTATAGTCGCCAGCTTGTCCCAAACCACATTGTCAAATGCGTTTTCTAGATCGATGAAGCACATATATAGGTCTCTTCCTTTCTCAATAAACCTTTCTCCCAAGATTCGTAGGAGCCCTATTGCATCTCTGGTGCCCGTACTCCTCGCCAAGATTCTCCTCCATTCCTTTTTCAAGTCCTTTAATAATTGTTCTTAACGAGCACATACAAACATAAAATATCATTTTAAATACATACTTGTAGGATTACTGGAGTCAGATCGGGGTCCCTTATTAGCCCCTGATGACCCATTGTTTGCATTATTGCGTTTCATTTCTGCTGATTCTATCGGCGCTATTCATGTTGCTGCTAAACAAGTCTTAAACTGGAATGACTTCCGCGCCATGACGACTCGTACTTATAGATTAAAACCAAATTTCTTTGCTTATTTCAAGCAGTGAGAGACTAGTAGTCATATCGCAAGTACTGGGTCGATCGAGACTCGTTGCGGTGCTCTTGCCTTTCTCGGCAGTGTTCTGTCTGAGCTACTCGGCTCTCATTGCACGACTAGGCGAACAACCTTCACAGCTTTCTTCTAAGATTACTAGTGCATCAAGGTACGTAAGAGAGTGCCTGTTTAGTAAGCGAAATAAGACAAAAGTCTAGGTAGAATTGTCGTTGTGAAGGCGGGTCGTGAGTCTTCCATAGTTAGCTGAGTCGCTAAAAGCGTTGTCCACGTACTCCTACGTCAGGGTTCGAATTCTGGTGCGCCACACAGGTTTAATATGTCACTGAGTTCTACCACAGTACACATTCCGTTGCGGAATGCAAGTTCACTCAGGGACATTTCCATGTGTTTACCACCACCACCAAGTATCAACGTCAGTCAACGTTCGTCGCCATTATCATAATCATGGCGTCGTGCCTTGTGGGCTAATAGTGAAGTGCTCGCCTAGAGACCAGAAGGTCCCAGTCGAAACACGGAATTTTTCAGTCTGCATTTAGTCCAGCCTTCACCTCCCACGTGAAAAACTCGTCAGAAACGACGTCGGGTTCGAAGTTCACTTTAATCTGTAGGTTCTCTTTCCCAAGAGCTCAAGTAGAAACCGAGCACCAAGACCCCTCCCCCCCCCCCCCCCCCCCCCACTTCCCAAACCATGATTGTACGCGTGATGTTCTCAGACAAATTCGTTACAGCGCTTCCACATTATAACGGTAAAATAACTGGGTTTTTCCCGATATAATTAAATATTTACAGAATCGTGAAATAAAGACGTCAGATCTCGACAACACACTACGTACAAGGAAATTAGTCAGGAGCGAGGCGTGCTGATAACTGCTGTAATCGCCGATTACAGTACACAAAAGAATTTTTTTTTAAAGATTTAAATGTTCTTGTTATATATTTTTTCTACAATTTCAGTTGCTGGCATACTTCGTACTCGTAAAACGCACCGTTAACTCGGGGGCATTTAAGACATTAACGGCTGTCGTTGTGCCGGGCGCCAGTTTTGGAAGGCCACAGGGACTGGTCAGCTACTTGCTACACACCTGTAACTTCACAGCAACAGCGATTAACGGTGCGCCCGCATCTCATGAAGTCCATCGCCTTTGTCGCTTCCGCTAGAGAAAGAGAAGGTGGTCTGTGCAGCTGTTACAGGCAATTGATAATCGTATCGCGCCTATGATTCTCTAGCTGTTCCAAACACACTATAGTGCTGAAAGTTTTCAGATATAATTCGCGGCACATATTTTAGTGTTTCATAATGTTCCAGTACATATTATTTATTCATTTAGTACTAGTGAAGAGGTTAATTTTTAAATGATTTCAATTTAGTTTCTGCGTAAATGTGAAGTTGGGGCTTCTCAAAAGCCATAAACATATCAGATCGTAAATATGTGCTGGACAGTCTGAGGAAACTTTCATTTGGTGGAGGACTTGGTTTTGAGGGTAAATGTGACGTGATCCAACAGGGATGGCCTGCACTAAATCTTCGACGTTTACAGTGCAGCAACTAAAAATTACACCTCTTACAAATGGTTCAAAAATGTGTGTGAAATCTTATGGACTTAACTGCTAAGGTCATCAGTACCTAAGCTTAAACACTAACACTTCATAACCTAAATCATCCTAAGGACAAACACACACACCCGTGCCCGAGGGAGGACTCGAACCTCCACCAGGACCAGTCGCACAGTCCATGACTACAAATGGTACATGACTGTAAGGGGAGACAAGAATAGTACTGTTTGGTCGCATATTTTGTTTTTTCCGATGTCTTGAGGACAGAAAGATGACATGAACAATTTCAACAACATAAGGAAACGGCCGGAAATTTCCAAGGAACATATTACGTCTGTATGGACACTCATTAAATTTAACAGAACAAGGCTAATTTTTTGTTTGACCATTGCCTTGCTATTAAATGTTCAGAAGCATAACGAACAAATGAAAAAAAAGAATACACACATTGCACACATTGTGAGATGTGTGACTGATGTTGCACATTTCCTAGCCGCTGAGTAACAGTAATTATGTTGAACTGCTACGATTAATGGCTCAAAATGATGAATGTCTGTCAGATCACTTTCAGACTTTAAACTGTTTTTCAAGGTATCTCAAGCGACATACAGCATTACGTCATCGATTCCATTGCCTAAGTCATTCGTACAAAAATTCGAAAGAACTGAAAGAAACGGCATTTGTTGCCATTATTATGGCTGAATAATAATAATTACAACGATCATACCGTTACTTGGAGAAAATATAAAAATGCAGTAAATGAAGCAGGCAAAAAGGAATACAAACGTCTCAAAAATGAGATCGACAGGAAGTGCAAAATGGCTAAACAGGGATGGCTAGAGGACAAATGTAAGGATGTAGAAGCTTATCTCACTAGGGGTAAGATAGATACTGCCTACAGGAAAATTAAAGAGACCTTTGGAGAGAAGAGAACCACGTGTATGAATATCAAGAGCTCAGATGGCAGCCCAGTTCTAAGCAAAGAAGGGAAGGCAGAAAGGTGGAAGGAGTATATAGAAGGCTTATACAAGGGCGATGTACTTGAGGACAATATTATGGAAATAGAAGAGGATGTAGATGAAGACGAAATGGGAGATACGATACTGCGTGAAGAGTTTGACAGAGCACTGAAAGATCTGAGTCGAAACAAGGCCCCCGGAGTAGACAAAATTCCATTAGAACTACTGACGGTCTTGGGAGAGCCAGTCATGACAAAACTCTACCAGCTGGTGAGCAAGATGTATGAGACAGGCGAAATACCCTCAGACTTCAAGAAGAATATAATAATTCCAATCCCAAAGAAAGCAGGTGCTGACAGATGTGAAAATTACCGAACTATCAGTTTAATAAGCCACGGCTGCAAAATACTAACGCGAATTCTTTACAGACGAATGGAAAAACTGGTAGATGCAGACCTCGGGGAGGATCAGTTTGGATTCCGTCGAAATGTTGGAACACGTGAGGCAATACTGACCTTACGACTTATCTTAGAAGAAAGATTAAGAAAGGCAAACCTACGTTTCTAGCATTTGTAGACTTAGAGAAAGCTTTTGACAATGTTGATTGGAATACTCTTTTTCAAATTCTAAAGGTGGCAGGGGTAAAATACAGGGAGCGAAAGGCTATTTATAATTTGTACAGAAACCAGATGGCAGTAAGAAGAGTCGAGGGGCATGAAAGGGAAGCAGTGGTTGGGAAAGGAGTGAGACAGGGTTGTAGCCTCTCCCCGATGTTATTCAATCTGTATATTGAGCAAGCAGTAAAGGAAACAAAAGAAAAATTTGGAGTAGGTATTAAAATTCATGGAGACGAAGTAAAAACTTTGAGGTTCGCCGATGACATTGTAATTCTGTCAGAGACGGCAAAGGACTTGGAAGAACAGTTGAACGGAATGGACAGTGTCTTGAAAGGAGGATATAAGATGAACATTAACAAAAGCAAAACGAGGATAATGGAATGTAGTCAAATTAAATCGGGTGACGCTGAGGGAATTAGATTAGGAAATGAGGCACTTAAAGTAGTAAAGGAGTTTTGCTATTTAGGAAGTAAAATAACTGATGATGGTCGAAGTAGAGAGGATATAAAATGTAGACTGGCAATGGCAAGGAAAGCGTTTATGAAGAAGAGAAATTTGTTGACATCGAATATAGATTTATGTATCAGGAAGTCGTTTCTGAAAGTATTTGTTTGGAGTGTAGCCATGTATGGACGTGAAACATGGACGATAACTAGTTTGGACAAGAAGAGAATAGAAGCTTTCGAAATGTGGTGCTACAGAAGAATACTGAAGATAAGGTGGATAGATCACGTAACTAATGAGGAGGTATTGAATAGGATTGGGGAGAAGAGAAGTTTGTGGCACAACTTGACTAGAAGAAGGGATCGGTTGGTAGGACATGTTTTGAGGCATCAAGGGATCACAAATTTAGCATTGGAGGGCAGCGTGGAGGGTAAAAATCGTAGAGGGAGACCGAGAGATGAGTACACTAAGCAGATTCAGAAGGATGTAGGTTGCAGTAGGTACTGGGAGATGAAGCAGCTTGCAGAGGATAGAGTAGCATGGAGAGCTGCATCAAACCAGTCTCAGGACTGAAGACAACAACAACGACAACAACACCGTTACTTGGCCGGCCGGAGTGGCCGTGCGGTTCTAGGTGCTACAGTCTGGAGCCGAGCGACCGCTACGGTCGCAGGTTCGAATCCTGCCTCGGGCATGGATGTGTGTGATGTCCTTAGGTTAGTTAGGTTTAATTAGTTCTAGGCGACTGATGACCTCAGATGTTAAGTCGCATAGTGCTCAGAACTATTTGAACCATTTTGAACCGGTACTTGGATAATAGTAAACAATAATAATAATGACTGTCATTATTATTGTTGTTATTATCATTATTATTACAACAATAATGTTACTTTAAACAATTTTTAAAAGCGATTGCAGTTATGAATACGTCGTGCATCGTCATTGAAATTAACACTACTCCGTTATAACTCGTCGAGCACGAAAGTGGAGAAACTCGCCGTAGAGCGAGTAGAAACTGGTGTTGGACCGAGCAGCTATCAGTGCGAGCAGAGGTGCCCGGAGTGGACTGGACGAGTTCCGAGAAAGCCTCGTGCCGCTTGCCTTGCCGTGTGGCTCCCGGCCGCCGGCTGCCAGCTGACGAGTTAAGCTAAGCCAACCACTCGCTCGCTCTTTTGCAGGTCGTCATCGTGGGCAACGGCGCCGTCGGCAAGTCCAGCATGATCCAGCGCTACTGCAAGGGCACCTTCACCAAAGACTACAAGAAGACCATCGGCGTCGACTTTCTCGAGCGGCAAATCGAGTGAGTAGCACGCATTTCTTTGTCGAATATATGATCAAAGGTGTGATCAAATATTCGTCAAATATATTTGACAAAAATCTGTGACGTGTCGCTAAAAAGAGGTATCACACTGTCATATATTTCGTCTCAAAGTTCAAGATGGCTGACAACTAGCGGTGGGTCGAACTCGTTCATTCCCGTGAACTACTTCATTCATTTCACTCTTTGCCGTGAAGCGTTCAAATGAAGTAGTTCATTCATTAAGTACGGAAGCCTGGAGAAGTTGCCCAGTTCGCCGCTCAGCCGCGGCTACGCATGCTTCTCCTCGCTATTACAATAAAACTTCGTAATAATTCATAATTTTACCAACAGATGGCCGAACTATGCAGTACTGTACACGCAACGTTTTACGCTCTTACAGCGCCTGAGTTAAATAAAGCATGGTCGAAGGGCACAAAGGAAAGATAAACAGGGAAGCCTGTCACATATAAAGAAGGTATTACATTTAATCTTGCTCGACATTTTCTCATGAAGCGCCCAAAAAAGTCTTTATCTGCCACATGAAACATTATTTGTTGTATTCATGGACTGAAAACTAGGGCTACCAACGAAATGCAGTCCAATTTTATGTTCCTTTTAAAATTTAATCCAGAATAGAATGAGTGTTTACCACTATCACAAAGTCAATCTACCTACGTTAAGTAATTATTCAAAAGTTTTCCTGTAGATTTTATTTCTGTTGAGAATAATAACCCTCCGGATTCAAAACGTAAAGTGTCACCTGTAGTCATTGGTACGATTTTAGGTAAAATCCGTCTTTCAGTGTTATTAACAAACCTTTTATTTTCATGTTACCTGTGCGTCCTCACGCAGCCAGCCTCTTCGTTTGTATCTTTAATATTCATTTGTCTGCAGGCGCTGCCAAAGGTAGGCTACCCACAGTCGCGACGTTTAACTGCACAAATAGTCACGGGTAATGATGTCAGCACCGCAGGAAGCAGTTGACGCTGCCTTCCCCTCGCCCCTCACCTCCCCAACACCTCGCAAACTTATCGTTCGGCACAAACACAGGCAGTAGAGAGAGGATTGAAGTGAAGGGAGGATGAGTGACGTGGCGCCGATGTATTGGGTGAGGGAGAGGGAGAGGGGAAGAGGTGGTCACCGTGGGCAACGCCGACGCCGCCGTCGGCAAGTTTCACGAGCTCCCCATCTCTACTGACAACAACTTCTTATTGACTGCAGCAGTTGCATGTAGCACAATTGCACTGTGTGAACATGCGGAAGAGAAGCGGGGGAAAAAAAGGAAACGTACCTGGGTGAAGCCGTGGGTTCTACGACGACACGACGAAAGCATTCAAAAAAACTTGTTACGTGAGCTTACAGTAGAGGACGTCAAGTCATACATCAACTACTTAAGAATGGATGCGCATACATTACTGTATGTGCTCAGTGAAGTGTATCCTCATATCGCAAAGCACAATGCTCACTAAGAACTGCTATATCTGCATAGGACAGGCTCACTGTAACAGATTCCTTGCTACAGGAGAGAGTTAGGTTAGATTAGGTCTCCAATCTTCTTAATCTATTTTTGTATTAACGCTGCCACACGTTGTAAAGCGCCTCATCAGCTTCATACATCTCTGTTTATTTTGTAGTAATCGGTACACACTAATTGTATTTACCGGCAATGTTTATAAAAACACTACAGATGACAAAACGCTGCAGCGATGCTAGCGCTCCTCGTGGCAACATGTCACATTCCAGTGAACAGAACACAAGCGACTTCTTTGATCAAATCTACAGCGAGGCCCTACATTTGATCAAATATCTGACGACATTTGACAAAGTTCCCTATTACACCATCAAATTTCTTTGACAAAGCTGTTCGACAAAGAAATTTGATAGCGTAATACTGGCCTTATTCCGGGCCGGACTCACGTCGATCCTCTTGTTGCGAAAGTCCGATTAAAATTACTTAATTGTTGACTTCTGTTACTTACCGCTAAAGTCTTGTCCCATCCGCTAGCGGCTAGAGCTCTGTTATAGATGACACACAACACGGCGGGGCGCTTCACAAATGCTGTTAATGTGTAACGCGCAGCAATCAGTTACATGAATGCGTGACTCCTTTCGGACGTGTCCGAGAATCCGCATCTGAGATACATTATATGTGAGCTGAAGGGGGAGAGAGGCAGAAATGAAAGGAAAGGGAATTTATTACTGCTGTCAGCTGCACCGGGATATTACGCGGAATCAGCGGCGACGAGTGAAAATGTGTACCGTGCCGGGATTCGAACGCGGGATCTCCTGCTTAATTGGCAGATGCGGTAACCACTGCGCCATCTAGGACACAAGTGTTACCGCAACTGCGCGGGCTATCTCGGAACGTCTAACGGTCGATCGACGCTCCCACTTAGCGCCACCTATGTGCAGTCCCTGTCCATTTCCTCCATTCCCTGGCATGTCCGAAAGAACAGACGTCACACTTTCATATAACTGGTAGTCCTAGCTGGGCAGTGGATCCACTTTCTTCAGTGCGGATGCACAGATACCTCCGGTCTCCAGTGGGAATCTCGGAGTAGCGAACATGGAGGAGATAGGTAGGGTTCTATGCAAGTGTGGATCGGCCGAGATAGTCAACGCAGTTGCGAAACACTGTGTCCCGGATGGCGCAGTCGCTAACGCACCTGCCTGGTAAGCAGATTTTGGGTTCGAATCCCGATGCGGTACACGTTTTCTCTCGTCGCCGCTGATTACGCGTAATGTCACGATGCAGCTGACAGCAATGGTCCCCTCCCTTTCTTCCCCTGTCCCTCTTCAATTTACATACAAGGCGGAGCTAATGCCACGAGTTATGACGGAAATTGGAGAGGCTCTGTCCACAGCTATTTTGATTGACCAATAGCAGAACTGCTGCAGACGATGGGTATTGTAGCCTTGAATTCAAACTCGTGTCCGAACCTAACGGCAGCCTCGTGATATGCAGTGTATCGGAGAAAAAGGCGATGAACAATCTGCGACAGAACTAAAATCACAATCGGTCTGTTCACGGCTTTTAAGGCTAACCTGTACGAGCAAATTAGATAGGAAAATTCGTATATGTTTGTTTGGACAACCACCTGCTGCGTCAGAATTTCAGTTTTAGCGGTGAAGGAAAACTTTATTATTTCTCGCTGTCTTTGGTTATCTCAAGCTATCCTCACACTGGCTGCCACAATACCAACCGATGAGCAGTCCTCGTTGGGACTTGGTTGCAGATTATAGGCGACATGTGCAGATTCCAGACGAAAAAAGAATTACAGGAAGGAAAATAACAGTATATAAAGAAGTCGTAACCGTGATGAAAATGACCCGGTGAAGTATTAGAAACAAAGAAATTACATTTAAACCAATTAACTGAATAAAAATTATAGTCTTTTGATTAGATTTAGAAAAACAAAAAAATTCGCTGTGTGTGACGATATTTGAATCCACGACATTTCTTCACACGTCATGATTACAGGCTAACCACTACGGCATGCCGTTACAACACACGATAGTGTTGTATTTATGAGCCAGTCGCAATGATTAATTGCAGCCTTCAAAAATTCAGCTTTACACAATGTCGTTCTAAACGTATCTAATGTAAACCGATCACTGTGATTATAACAGAGTATATGTGGACCCTAAATCGCCTCTTGTGCGGAAGCATCCAGTAGTATTTGCTTAGCGCTGTTTATGAATCGTGTTTATTTGGTCAGCATTGTTTTGTGTTGTTGTTGTGCGCGCGCGCGCGTGTGTGTCTCTGTGTGTGTGTGTGTGTGTGTGTGTGTGTGTGTGTGTGTGTGTGTTCGGTGTGGAGAAATCATGTGTGCCGAAATATAAGGGCCAGACCCAGGATTCGGGATCCAAACACATAAGAAACATAGCCGGACACGGAATTGGAAGTGAACTGACTAAATTTTGTGGCAGTTTGGCAACACCGAAAGGGGTCGAAAGTGTCGTTGAGCGCTGTTATTGGAAAAAGTCAGCTACAATACGTGAACTGTCAAGTATCAAGTAATTTTAATCGGACCATGGTGTCTAGTCTCCACGACAACTACAAAAAGTAATAGCTTGCGAAACAATAATTACTTTAGTTGCCTTAAAGATGCTACACTAGTTGAAGGAGAATTTTGTCAATACTGGGCGCAAAAAATGTCCACATCACAAAATCACCCCCAAGATCAGCTCTTGTTATTAGATTGCTCATATCTTATTTTGAAATTCTAAAATACTGTACATGTGTCTAAATTCAACTACTCCATACAATTTTCAGTCGTGTGTAAACTAGATCACTAATGCCAATTTTTTTTAAATCTTATTCGCATTACTTACTCAGTTGTATTTTATTGATGTAGCATTTCGTTGCTATCGCCGTGGGTAAATTTTATATCTAGAGCTTTTAAATAAGCAGATAGAGGACGGTTACTGGTTATTTGTTAGATGTGAGTGCGACAATAAGTTTTATTTGGGGGAGGGATGGCGGCAGGAGACAGAGACTGAGAGTGAATCCCTTCCATAACAGAACTGTGGATCCGCCCCTATTTTTATGTAGTTGCCTAGACGAACCACGTTTCCAAAAAGGTAATAAATAATAATGATGATGATAATAATAATAATAAAATTTAAATCTGATAAAGAAGTTACCCGCTGAAGAACAGAGGACTTGATGGAACTACACAAGAACTCATAAAAGAAATTGTGACAGACACAAATGCAAGGGTGAGATTCAGAAGAGCACTGTCAGAAGAATTTGATATCAAGACTGGTGTTAAACAGGGAGATGGATTGTCACCATTGTTGTTCAGTATAGCACTGGACGAAGTGATCAGGCAGTGGAGAGCAATAAACGAGGAAATGGGAATACCAAAGACCCATGTGGGGGACAAAAAGGACAACAGGGCTCAAGTGGACTGCTTAGCCTTTGCAGATGACATAGCAATAGTAAGGGAGACGGAAGAAGATGCAGAGACAACTCGACAACTTAAGTTAGGTAACCAGAAAGGTAGGACTGAGGATCGTCTATAACAAGACAAAGACATTAAATACCACTGCAGTCTGCGAAGCACCGGAAGGCACTGTGCAAATGGTGGACAAATTTAAATTGCTGAGAGAATTTATGACAGGGAGGAACAGGAGCTAGGAGGGAATAACAGAGGATAAAGAAGAGGCATGACGAGAGAGATATACAATAAAAAGAATATATCCACAGAGGCAAAGATAAGCCACTACAAGGCAACCGCGAGGAATGCAGTATTATATGCTGCTGAGATGATGACACTAGGAAGAAATGGGGCAGAACAAGAAGAGAGACAAATACTGAGAAAAATACTAGGTTCCAAAAGAGGTGGATTCGAAGACGTAGGGAAGAATTGTACCGGAACATGAAAAATATATCCGGGGAAATCCGACTCAAAAGGGCAAGGTTTTCTGGACATGTAATTAGGATGAGTATGGACAGAATGACGAAGAGCGTGTGGGAAACAACAGGGAGTATAAGGGGAAAGACAGGAACAAAGTGGGTTGTTGAACTTCGGAAGGACTAGTTGGAATTGGGGATCAAGGTCGAAGGAAAGGAAAATTGGAGGAACAAATATACTCCGATCAATATGCCAGACATCAATGACAGAGAAGAATACAGGAAAAGATTAGAGCGTCACCTGTGGAGCCGACAGGAGAAACGGACACTGAAGATCTAGGAAGAAGAGCGGGAGAGAAGAAGAGAAAGAATGAGGAGTGTCTGGGAGAAGAAGAGGAAAATGCACTCCACGAAGGGGCTACCCGTGGTCCTACCGAGGCCGTAACGCAAGAAGAAGAAGAAGAATAAGCTACGTGCTTATGTAAGGATTAATTCGATAGAAAATTCATTATTGACGGAGGAGGTTAGTCTGCAGTGGCGGCGGTCGAAATGCGACGTTCTGTGTGCGGCGTCTGTGGCGTAGAGCCATAACGAGTGACTGAGTGACTACTGTGAAACGTTAACGACCCGCTGCGCGGCCGCGACTGACCGGAATGCTGCAGGTTGTCTGTCGCGCGACAGAGCCGGTCTGACTGCAGCCGACAAGAAACGGGGACAGCGGGACACCGCGCACTGGCTGGCTGGGTTGCCGCTGTACCGTGCTGTTATTCCCGCCGAGACACCTGTCTCCTCCGCTACCCTGTGTATTCAGGCAGCTGACGCGCCAACTGGCGCTCAACGGTCGCACTGCGATCGCAACATGGCCGCTAGCGTTTGCGAAATGCGACAATTTTCGCAGTCTCCCTGATCGCTGGTAAGCGTCCAGAAATATCGAAATTTTAATTTGAGACGATTCCAATGAGTGTCCTTTTCGATTTAAAAGTAGGCCAGAGCTGGCTCGCTTAACTCAGCGGCAAAATGCGTTTCTAAAACCTGTTATCTTGCAGCTGGGTGTCTACGTACTAACGAGTACTGTGTCTTCTACTAGAATCTCCTATTATGAAGTTTTGCTTATTACTAGTCGTTCAACAAAATTCAAAATCAATTCTCGGCATAAATAGTATAACGGCTTTTTTTATGCCATTTAGTCTCTTCTGCGTAACAGTCTTCATTCCATAGAAGATGTGGTGCCTTATGCAACGGATAATCATTTTGGCACGATTTATATTGTACCCCAGTACAGCCGCAACAAATTATTAGTAGGCCCATGGACTAATAACAATGAGATTCCATAATAGTGGATTCCAGTAGAAGATGCAGTTACGCGTTAACAGGTGTAGAAAGCAGTTTATCTGCTGAGTTGAGCGAGCTCGGCCTACCTTCGTGACGTAACGCCCCGCGGCCTGTCTTTCCCGTAGGCATAAAAAAAAAAAAAAAAATCAAATGGCTCTGAGCACTATGGGACTTATCATCTGAGGTCATCAGTCCCCTAGACTTAGAACTACTTAAACCTAACTAACCTAAGGACATCACACATAACCATGCCCGAGGCAGGATTCGAACCTGCGACCGTAGCAACAGCGCGGTTCAGGACTGAAGCGGCCAGAACCGCTCGTCCAAAACGGCCGGCGAAGTACAGCAGGGAGACCTCAACGCAGTATGTCTTTCCGCGTGAAACTTCAAACAGAGACCTTTCCAGGGAAAATGTAAACAATGATATACAAGAAAGGGAAGGATTTTTGGCGAGCAGAGAAAGTTTGTCGTATGAAAAGCTTTCAGTTGAAAAGGTTTATGTAACTAAATACGGAAATAAACCAGTCTGTTATATGAAAGTCCTGGGTTATTCATTGTAGCAAACATGAATAACTTTAGTAAGTCTATATATGGAAGAATAAAGTGTAACAGTGTCCTGCAGGACTAAAAGATACATAATTTTATGCTTCTAGGACCTTGAAAGCCCCATATTTTACATACCACAGATGCCGGCCGGAGTGGCCGTGCGGCTCTAGGCGCTACAGTCTGGAACCGAGCGACCGCTACGTCGCAGGTTCGAATCCTGCCTCGGACATGTATGTGTGTGATGTCCTTAGGTTAGTTAGGCTTAATTAGTTCCAAGTTCTAGGCGACTAATGACCTCAGAAGTTAAGTAGCGTAGTGCTCACAGCCATTTGAACCATTTGAACATAGCACAGATGCCTAGGCTTTTAATAATAATACCTACAAAAGCAAGGGGAAACTACAGCCGTAATTTTTCCCGAGGGCATGCAGCTTTACTGTATGGTTAAATGATGATGGCGGCCTCTTGGGTAAAATATTCCGGAGGTAAAATAGTCCCCCATTCGGATCTCCGGGCGGGGACTACTCAAGAGGACATTGTTATCAGGAGAAAGTAAACTGGCGTTCTGCGAATCAGAGCGTGGAATGTCAGATCCCTTAATCGAGCAGGTAGGTTAGAAAATTTAAAAAGGGAAATGGATAGGTTAAAGTTAGATGTAGTGGGAATTAGTGAAGTTCGGTGGCAGGAGGAACAAGACTTTTGGTCAGGCGAATACAGAATTATAAATACAAAATCAAATAGGAGTAATGCAGGAGTAGGTGTAATAATGAATAAAAACATAGGAGTGCGGGTAAGCTACTACAAACAGCATAGTGAACCTACAAAAATATATTAAATGCTGTAGTATAATATTAATATCTTTTTTCTTTTACGTCTTTGGTTAGTGTTGTGCTGTTGCCTTTTTTGGGAGGGTGAGGTGGGGAGGGGTCATGATTCCCCTCTTGGTAGTCATGTAGAAGTCGGTAGGCTTCAAGGTGCTACTGTTTTATGCCCACCTTTGGAACACAATACAGTAGCGGTCCGTTTACTCCCATCTCAACCAGTTTAGCTCCTCGTGCAACCCGTGGCTTCTCAAGATCAAACCTTTCAAGTCTCAAGCAATAATTATACGAGGAATCATTCACAGTTATTGCCCACATGATTTCTATCCCACAAATCACAAACACGCTGAAATACCTCCGACTACTATCCATTTCATAATGGCTGACTCCTGACTCTGATCTCATATTCTGGTTGCATCACAAGACGAACATCAGTGTGTTGTATCTTGACGGAATCGTGGAAACGTTTACTCCTTTTTGGTCTATGAGTATTTTAATTGAAACGGGGGTGACATACGTGGTAATATTTAAGAGAAAACTTACGTGAAAGTGGTAGCATAACACCTATACAACATAATAGAAGGAAACAAGCGACGAAAGAGGAGGAGGAAATTAATTTTCTTACTGCTTTTGCAGTTGATCCCGTCGTTAGCTCCCGCGCAATCGCACGAGGAACTAGCATGACTCAGGGGAGTGTGGTACGCATTCTCCATCGAAATAGGCTTCATCCGTATCGCGTCTCTCTCCATCAACAGCTTCATGGAAACGATTATGAGAATCGTGTTATCTTCTGTACATGGGCAAGACATCTTATTGAATAATGAAGCAATAGTTACCAATTATGGTCAGGTAAACCGCTGAAACATGCAGTGTTCGTCTGCTGACAACCCGCCCTGGCTTCATTAGGTGGAAAGTCAGCGTCCTTGTAGTGCAAACCTGTGGTGTGGTCTAGTGAACCATCAGCTCATAGAGCCGTTTTTCATAGACGGAACACCGAACTCGCACATGTATCGCAGCCTCCAAACAGACCGTCTTACACTGATGGTAGAATTCATACCTCTACAGTCTAGGTGGAACCTACTGTATCTGCATGATGGCTTTCCAGTCCATAGTGCACGAATTACTGCAGCATGTCTTCACCAATTTTTTCAAAATCTTTGGATTGGACGCAGAGGACCTGTTTCTTGGCAGGCCCGTTCTACGTATTTAACGCCTGTAAACTTTTTTCTGTGGGGAAAGCGGAACAATGCTGTCTAGAAGGACGTACCAACCACATCCGATGATATGCAAAGATGTGTTACTGCAGCCTGCTCGGTCATCTCTGCTGAAATGCTAACACGTGTGCAGCAGTTCTTCCATATCAGACTGGAAGCGTGTATTGCCACTTCCAGTGGTCATTTTGAACACAGTCTGTGATTGTCAGTTGTCGTATCATAGGTCAAAATCCAAGTAACTAGTGCTTCTGCCAGGTTCTTAAGTGTGATTTGCAGAGTATTCATGTAGTTGTAGATGCACTTGTGTTGTTATTTAGTGTATCCCACCACAGGTATTGTACAAGTGTCGGTGTGCGAACTTTTCAAAATATGATATCTCGTAAACGACTCGCACTAGAATCCTGCAACAACACCATTGACATTCCAGTTTACCGTACTTCTAGTTTTTTAGTGTCACTAGGCATTGTACCTCCCCCGATGAACCATGGACCTTGTTGGTGGGGAGGCTTGCGTGCCTCAGCGATACAGATGGCCGTACCGTAGGTGCAACCACAACGGAGGGGTATCTGTTGAGAGGCCAGACAAACGTGTGGTTCCTGAAGAGGGGCAGCAGCCTTTTCAGTAGTTGCAGGGGCAACAGTCTGGATGATTGACTGATCTGGCCTTGTAACATTAACCAAAACGGCCTTGCTGTGCTGGTACTGCGAACGGCTGAAAGCAAGGGGAAACTACAGCCGTAATCTTTCCCGAGGGCATGCTGCTTTACTGTATGATTAAATGATGATGTCGTCCTCTTGGGTAAAATATTCCGGAGCTAAAATAGTCCCCCATTCGGATCTCCGGGCGGGGACTACCCAAGAGGACGTCGTTATCAGGAGAAAGAAAACTGGCGTTCTACGGATCGGAGCATGGAATGTCAGATCCCTTAATCGGGCAGGTAGGTTAGAAAATTTAAAAAGGGAAATGGATAGGTTAAAGTTAGATATAGTGGGAATTAGTGAAGTTCGGTGGCAGGAGGAACAAGACTTTTGGTCAGGTGAATACAGGGTTATAAATACAAAATCAAATAGGAGTAATGCAGGAGTAGGTTTAATAATGAATAAAAAAATAAGAGTGCGGGTAAGCTACTACAAACAGCATAGTGAGCGCATTATTGTGGCCAAGATAGACACAAAGCCCACGCCTACTACAGTAGTACAAGTTTATATGCCAACTAGCTCTGCAGATGATGAAGAAATTGAGGAAATCTATGATGAGATAAAAGAAATTTTTCAGGTAGTGAAGGGAGACGAAAATTTAATAGTCATTGGTGACTGGAATTCGTCAGTAGGAAAAGGGAGAGAAGGAAACATAGTAGGTGAATATGGATTGGGGGTAAGAAATGAAAGAGGAAGCCGTCTGGTAGAATTTTGCACAGAGCATAACTTAATCATAGCTAATACTCGGTTTAAGAATCATAAAAGGAGGTTGTATACATGGAAGAATCCTGGAGATACTAAAAGGTATCAGATAGATTATATAATGGTAAGACAGAGATTTAGGAATCAGGTTTTAAATTGTAAGACATTTCCAGGGGCAGATGTGGACTCTGACCACAATCTATTGGTTATGAACTGTAGATTAAAACTGAAGAAACTACAAAAAGGTGCTAATTTAAGGAGATGGGACCTGGATAAACTGAAAGAACCAGAGGTTGTAGAGAGTTTCAGGGAGAGCATAAGGGAACAATTGACAGGAATGGAGGAAGGAAATACAGTAGAAGAAGAATGGGTAGCTCTGAGGGATGAGGTCGTGAAGGCAGCAGAGGCACAAGTAGGTAAAAAGACGAGGGCTGCTAGAAATCCTTGGGTAACAGAAGAAATATTGAATTTAATTGATGAAAGGAGAAACTATAAAAATGCAGTAAATGAAGCAGGCAAAAAGGAATACGAACGTCTAAAAAATGAGATCGACAGGATGTGCAAAATGTCTAAGCAGGGATGGCTAGAGGACAAATGTAAGCATGTAGAGGCCTATCTCATTAGGGGTAAGATAGATACTGCCTACAGGAAAGTTAAAGAGACCTTTGGAGAAAAGAGAGCCACTTGTTTGAATATCAAGAGCTCAGATGGAAACCCAGTTCTAAGCAAAGAAGAGAAGGCGGAAAGGTGGAATGAGTATATAGAAGGTTTATACAAGAGCGATGTACTGGAAATGGAAGAGGATGCAGATGAAGATGAAATGGGAGATACGAGACTGCGTGAAGAGTTTGACAGAGCACTGAAAGACCTGAGTCGAAACAAGGCCCCGGGAGTAGACAACATTCCATTAGAACTACTGACGGCCTTGGGAGAGCCAGTCATGACAAAACTCTACCATCTGGTGAGCAAGATTTATGAGACAGGCGAAATACCCTCAGACTTCAAGAAGAATATAATAATTCCAATCCCAAAGAAAGCAGGTGTTGACAGATGTGAAAATTAACGAAGTATCAGTTTAATAAGTCACAGCTGCAAAATACTAACACGAATTCTTTACAGACGAATGGAAAAACTAGTAGAAGCCGACCTCGGGGAAGATCAGTTTGGATTCCGTAGAAATGTTGGAACACGTGAGGCAATACTAACCTTACGACTTATCTTAGAAGAAAGATTAAGAAAAGGCAAACCTACGTTTCTAGCATTTGTAGACTTAGAGAAAGCTTTTGACAATGTTGACTTGAATACTCTCTTTCAAATTCTAAAGGTGGCAGGGGTAAAATACAGAGAGCGTACGACTATTTACAATTTGTACAGAAACCAGAGGGCAGTATAAGAGTCGAGGGACATGAAAGGGAAGCAGTGGTTGGGAAGGGAGTGAGACAGGGTTGTAGTCTCTCCCCGATGTTATTCAATCTGTATATTGAGCAAGCAGTAAAGGAAACAAAAGAAAAATTTGGAGTAGGTATTAAAATTCACGGAGAAGAAGTAAAAACTTTCAGGTTCGCCGATGACATTGTAATTCTGTCAGAGACAGCAAAGGACTTGGAAGAGCAATTGAACGGAATGGACAGTGTCTTAAAAGGAGGATATAAGATGAACATCAACAAAAGCAAAACGAGGATAATTGAATGTAGTCAAATTAAATCGGGTGATGCTGAGGGAATTAGATTAGGAAATGAGACACTTAACGTAGTAAAGGAGTTTTGCTATTTAGGGAGTAAAATAACTGAGGATGGTCGAAGAAGAGAGGATATAAAATGTAGACTGGCAATGGCAAGGAAAGCGTTTCTGAAGAAGAGAAATTTGTTAACATCGAGTATAGATTTAATGGTCAGGAAGTCGTTTGTGAAAGTATTTGTATGGAGTGTAGCCGTGTATGGAAGTGAAACATGGACAATAACTAGTTTGGACAAGAGGAGAATAGAAGCTTTCGAAATGTGGTGCTACAGCAGAATGCTGAAGATAAGGTGGATAGATCACGTAACTAATGAGGAGGTATTGAATAGGATTGGGGAGAAGAGAAGTTTGTGGCACAACTTGACTAGAAGAAGGGATCGGTTGGTAGGACATGTTTTGAGGCATCAAGGGATCACAAATTTAGCATTGGAGGGCAGCATGGAGGGTAAAAATCGTAGAGGGAGACCAAGGGATGAATACACTAAGCAGATTCAGAAGGATGTAGGTTGCAGCAAGTACTGGGAGATGAAGAAGCTTGCACAGGATAGAGCAGTATGGAGAGCTGCATCAAACCAGTCTCAGGACTGAAGACCACAACAACAACAACAACAACAGGCATTGTTACATTTAAAAAAGTGTATGTTTCCACAAAAATTACGCATTATAAGTATTATTACAATCTGACGATTGGCTAACACTACGAGCCCCTGACTACGAATCCATTCTGTGAATTCCGCTCATCAATAACACTTTTCGTTTCCGTAATATTTTCGGTGTTAGTTTCAGATGATTCAGTCTTTCGGGATTAGCCGATCGGTCTAGGGCGCTGTGCAGCTGGTCCCGGTGGAGGTTCGAGTTCTCCCTCGGGCATGGGTGTGTGTGTTTGTCCTTAGGATAATTTAGGTTAAGTAGTGTGTAAGCTTAGGGACTGATGACCTTAGCAGTTAAGTCCCATAAGATTTCACACACATTTGAACATTTTTTTAGATGATTCACTCTGTGTAACTTACTACTAGTCTCATGTTAAGTTTATTTACTTCCATGTTTCTCCACATGGTGGTAAATCAGATATAAGGGATCATTTTAATAACGAAAATCACAAGAAAAGTAAATAAGCACAACGAACATCGCGAAGAATCGTTGAGTTCTTTCCGCAAATCAGCAGTGAAAGTGATCTGGAGATAGCAGCAGCTGCAGCAGCGTATGCAATTCATACCGAAGAGCACCATCAGAGTTTCAGCTCGATGGATTCTACCAATAACTTGGCTGGAAAGGCTTTCAGTGACTCCAAAATTGTTGGAAATTTTCTTGCGCTAGAACGAAACGTGAAGCAATAGCCAACAATGTCTTTTTCCTACAATGCCTCGATCAATTAAAAGTTGAGTTAGAAGGAAATGATTTTCTTAGCGCTGCTGCTGATGCAAGCAATCACAGAAATGTTAAACTTTTGCCTGTACTTACTCAGATCTTTTGTCTAGCCGTGGGGATTCGTGGATCTTTCTTGTCCTTTTGTACTATTGCCCTCTCTTCTCTCCCTCTTTTCTCTCCTCACAAATATCCTGTCCTCATATTTATATAAACGAGAGATGTTCCCTACAATACTTTTCTTCATGTTCAGTATTCTTGTTATTTCTCGGTATGTTCTTCGTTTCGTGGTACAATATTACTAACTGCCTCTGTTCAAAGTGCTGTTTTTACCTCTACGTACCATTGTATACAAACATACTTGTGTTTCCTTTGAGCTCTTGACAGGTAATTACTGACACCGCAGTAAGTAACGAATAACAGATATGAAGGGCTTATTTCAATAATGGTGCAAGTCCATTACCTCCACTTTTCTGCCTATAATGCTTCTGAAATTAATGATCCAAACAAACAAAGAAAAGTTCACCTTTAGCGAGAAGTCATATGCTTCAATATTTTTGGTATCTCAACTCCAGATTTTTCAGTGCTCATTTAAGTTTAGGACTCTATATCTCAAAATGAACAAAAATGCACTTGTACCACTATTGAAATAAGCCCTTCATATAAGCACACTGACACTATTGCCAACACGTGTCCCAATACTTTTGAAGTAAGAAATGGGTCTTGGACTGCTGTAAACAAGAAACATACGTGACTGCTTTTTTTATCGCCCATAATTACATCTAGAACTTGCACACGTACATCTTCATTTCCGTATTAACCGTCATATATTCTTTCATACCCAAGCATACCGTGCACAATGTTCACCCAAAACGTATGAGAGGCACTGTATACTTCCGTATAAAAGTGAGCCATTGTGGTTCAAATGAAGATTGTAATACTCCACCCCTGTTTTTTCATTTCGATATACGGTTGTTGTTGTTGTTGTTGTTGTTGTTGTTGTCTTCAGTCCTGAGACTGGTTTGATGCAGCTCTCCATGCGATTCTATCCTGTGCAAGCTTCTTCATCTCCCAGTAACTACTGCAACCTACATCCTTCTGAATCTGCTTAGTGTATTCATCTCTTGGTCTCCCTCTACGATTTTTTCCCTCCACGCTTCCCTCCAGTACTAAATTTGTGATCCCTTGATGCCTCAGAACATGTCCTACCAACCGGTCCCTTCTTCTTGTCAAGTTGTGCCACAAACTCCTCTTCTCCCCAATTCTATTCAATACCTCCTCATTAGTTACGTGATCTACCCATCTAATCTTCAGCATTCTTCTGTAGCACCACATTTCAAAAGCTTCTGTTCTCTTCTAGTCCAAACTATTTATCGTCCATGTTTCACTGCCATATATGACCTTCTCCATACAAATACTTTCAGAAACGACTTCCTGACACTTAAATCTATACTCGATGTTAACAAATTTCTCTTATTCAGAAACGCTCTCTTTGCCATTGGCAGTCTACATTTTATATCCTCTCTTCTTCGACCATCATCAGTTATTTTGCTCTCTAAATAGCAAAACTCCTTTACTTCTTTAAGTGTCTCATTTCCTAATCTAATTCCCTCAGCATCACCCGACTTAATTCGACTACATTCCATTATCCTCGTTTTGCTTTTGTTGATGTTCATCTTATGAGTACTACGGGACATCTATGGTCATCAGTCTCCTAGAACTTAGAACTACTTAAACCTAACTAACCTAAGGACATCACACAACACCCAGTCATCACGAGGCAGAGAAAATCCCTGACACCGCGGGGAATCGAACCCGGGAACCCGGGCGTGGGAAGCGAGAACGCTACCGTACGACCACGAGTTGCGGACTGTTCATCTTATACCCTCCTTTCAAGACACTGTTCATTCCATTGAACTGCTCTTCCAAGTCCTTTGCTGTCTCTGACAGAATCACAATGTCATGGGCGAACCTCACAGTTTTTATTTGTTCTCCCTGGATTTTAATACCTACTCCGAATTTTTCTTTTGTTTCCGTTACTGCTTGCTCAATATACAGATTGAATAACATCGGGGAGAGGCTACAACCCTGTCTCACTCCCTTCCCAACCACTGCTTCCCTTTCGTGCACCTCGAATCCTATAACTGCCATCTGCTTTCTGTACAAATTGTAAATAGTCTTTCGCTCCCTGTATTTTACCCCTGCCTCCTTTAGAATTTGAAAGAGAGTATTCCAGACAACATTGTCAAAAGCTTGCTCTAAATGTACGTGTGCTAGAAACGTAGGTTTGCCTTTCCTTAGTCTTTCTTCTAAGATAACCGTAAGTATAATTTCCATGGGCTTCCGGCCGTGAGTAGGCGGCGCGTGTCGCTGGTATCGGGCCGAGTGCAGACTGGGTTGGCAGCCCTGCTCCGCCCCGCCGGCTGCCAGCCTTGGGAATCCCTCACGTCCAGTAGGTTACGTGACAGTAGGACGCGGCGCCGCGCCGTGCCCCATTGATCGGTACGTGGGCGCCGTGTTTGCTGCTGACCATCACCTCGTGAGCACGAGCACGCCATGTCGCGCCGTCCTTTTGCGCCCGGGTGGCTTCGGAGCCGCACGCAATTTCTGCGTAATTCACCCGTCTAGTCAGAGCAGCAGCACCAGTACTCGGAAGTGACAAATGTTGTCAGATAGCGATATGCACTTATACAGATGGCGGTATCACGTACACGAGGTGTGTGACG
Organism: Schistocerca gregaria; assembly: GCF_023897955.1. Lineage (NCBI taxonomy): Eukaryota > Metazoa > Arthropoda > Insecta > Orthoptera > Acrididae > Schistocerca > Schistocerca gregaria. Next base: position 477,169,903 of record NC_064924.1, read on the forward strand.
CACAGTGTCAATGGTTTGCCGAGAATACCACATTCCAGGCTTTACCGCTCACCACGGCAGCAGCGCAGTGCCTGTCTTCACTTAACGTCCGAGAGCAGCGGCGTTTGCTAGTGTTGTCACTGCTAACAGACAAGCAACACTGCGTGAAATAACGGAAAAAATCTGTGTGGGACGGACGACAAACATATCCGTTAGGGCAGTGCAGCGAAATCTGGCGTTAATGGGCAACGGTAACATGGTTCAAATGGCTCTAAGCATTATGGAACTTAACATCTGAGGTCAACAGTCCCCTAGACTTAGAACTACTGAAACCTAACTAACCTAAGGACATCACACACATCCATGCAATGGCAAGAGACGACCGACGCGAGTGCCAGTGCTAACAGCAAAGCATCGCCTGTAGCTTCTCTCCAAACTTGTGTAAACATCGACTGGACCCTAGATGACTGGAAAGTTGTGGCCTGGTGAGATGATTCCCTATTTCAGATAGTAAAAGCTGATAGTGGGGTTCGAATGTGGGGGACGACACGATCGCCTGTAGCATCTCTCCAAACTGGTGTAAACGTCGACTGGATCCTAGATGACAGGAAAACTGTGGCGTGGTCAGATGAGTCCCGATTTCAGTGGGTAAGTGCTGATGGTAGAGTTCTAGTGTGGGGCACCACACGAAGCCATGGCCCCAGGTTGTCCACAAGGCACGGTGCAAGCTGGTGGTAGCTCCATAATGGTGTAGACTGTGTTTACATGTAATGGACTGGGTCCTCTGAAGTAACTGAACCGATCATGGACTCGAAGTGGTTATGGTCGGCTGCTTGGAAACCATATGCAGACGCTCATGTTCCTAAACAACGATGACATGTCATCGGGACACAATTGTTTGCAATTGGTTTGAGAAACATTCCAGACAATTCGAGCGGGGCCATCCAGATCTCCCGACAGGAATTACATTTATGAGACATAATCGAGAGTTCAGTTCGAGCTACAAAATCCTGCACCGGGAAGACTTTCGCAATTATGGACGGATATAAAGGCAGCATCTCTCTATATTTCTGCAGGGGACTTAGTAACGATTCGTGCGAATGTTACTCAACTTAAGTTTCTTCTGCCTGGACCATTGATGAACGAATGCGGAATTTTCATGCTTCAGAAAATTTATTCACATTAATTAACATCCGAACTGCACACTCGTCATGTAAACAAAACAGACTTCACTGATATCTTTGACTTCCAAAAGTAACTTCAAAAACTGACTCGTCGCAGCATCGCTTTATATAGAATTGTAACAACAGCTTCCAAAATAAATGGTTCGAATGGCTCTGAACACTATGGGACTTAACATCTGAGGTCATCAGACCCCTAGAACTTAGAACTACCTAAACCTAACCAACCTAAGGACATCACACACATCCATGCCCGAAGCAGGATTCGAACCTGCTACGGTAGCGGTCGCGCGGTTCCAGACTGAAGCGGCTAGAACCGCTTGGTTACAGCGGACGGCTTCCAAAATAAAGCATTATTAATTTTTTACAATTTTGATGTTACAGTTAAAATTTACAAAACGTAAAGAAACTGATGTTACAGCCAAATAAGGTATAGAATACAATATTGAATGGCAGTCTTTTATAGTAATATCTTTAGTTTTCCATAAGAAAATCATTCAGAACTTTAATTACAATAATGTCTCTTGCATTACTTTAGTTGGGTAATTAATTACAGTTTGGATTTGGTTACTAATATTCAGTGGTAGTACCGAGCTCGTGCTTTATCCGATTACATACATAAAATGCACAAATGAGGCCTCAAATTCTGGAAATTGGAAAACTGTGAGCTGTAAACAATTGGAGGGTTAATTAGAAATGTAATTACAAAGAATATTAATTACAGAGGAAGACATAAAAATAAATAACAAATGAAAATACGTCGCTTGGTAATAACTTTAAGCTGTTTCTCAAGATAGTGAGGCCTTCCATTACTGGATTTTTAGATTACCATTTTGTTAATTAGAAGCATTGATTTTTCATGCTAACATCTCTACAGTCTGTAGTTGTTTATTGCTAAGGTTTTATTACTTCAACTTCTTGATTAGTTACTTAATTTAGTATATGTACATAATTTTATCAGTGACAATAATCCACCGATAATCATGACAACACGCATCCTTCCAGAACATTCCATATGCTTTTGCAATGAATATCAAGTCTTTTTTATCAAATAGGACAGATTGATATAAATAAAGACACACATACAAGGCCTTAGGAAGCACTGAATTGTCCGATAATTATCCGGATGCATATAAAAAAAGGTGGTATCTGATATTCCATATGAGTCTTGGGGGAGGCTGTAGCGTTATTACTTTCAATGACTTGTTGAGTCCATGTGACATGGAGTTGCTGCACTACTCCGGGCAAAAGGAGGTCCGACACGATATTGGGAGACATCCCATGACTTTTGTCACCTCAGTGTGCAGCATGTGGCCAAGTGAGAGTTTCTTAAGTTTTAATTATCACTTCCGAGAACTCAGTGACCGGGAAACAGGGTGATGGTGTGATTCCTTCCGTGCGTGTTCACCCTCCAAAGCTATACTTTTTCCGCAACGATGGATGAAATGACGCAGAAGTACGCATTTTATGTTAGAAATGCATGTCAGGCAATGCTTTTTTTCATCTGATGAAAGAGGAAGATGTAAATAGGTGTCGTGTCGCGAGCATAGGGAGGGGGAGGCTAAATTTGATAGCCTAAAAACATCATGTATGTCTGTATCCAATACAAAATGGGCTGGCGCATTGTTGTGAGGCTCAGACACCCTGAGTTCGAGTCTCGGTCCGGTACACAGTTTTAATCTGCCAGGAAGTTTCATATCAGCGTACACTCCAATGCATAGTCAAAATCTCATTCTAGAAACATCCCCTAGGCTGTGGCTAAGCCATGTCTCCGCCATATCCTTTCTTCCTGGAGTGTAAGTTATGGTAGGTTCGCAGAAGAGCTTCTGTGAAGTTTGGGAGTTAGGAGACGAGGTACTGGGAGAATTGAAGCTCTGATGACGAGTCGTGAGTCGTGCTTGGGTAGCTCAGATGGTAGAGCACTTGCCCGCGAAAGGCAAACATCCCGAGTTCGAGTCTCGGTCCGGTACACAGTTTTAATCTGCCAGGAAGTTTCATAACAGCGCACACTCCGCTGCAGAGTGAAAATCTCATTCTGGAAACATCCCTCAGGCTGTGGCTAAGCCATGTCTCCGCCATATCCTTTCTTCCAGGAGTGCTAGTTCTGCTAGGTTCGCCAAAGAGCCTCTATGAAGTTTCGATGTCAGGAGACGAGGTACTGGCAAAATTGTAGCTGTGAGGACGGGTCGTTGAGTCGTGCTTGGGTAGCTCAGATGGTAGAGCACTTGCCCGCGAAAGGAAAAGGTCCCGAGTTAGAGTCTCAGTCCGTCACACAGTTTTAATCTGCTAGGATGTTTCATAAACACCCTGTTGGGCAGCTTCCGGCGACGCTTCATCTTGCTAGCCTCACGGAACCTTGTAAGGAGATTTCGGTGGTACAGTCCTATGAAGTTTTGCCCATTAGGAGCATAGTATATTAGCACCCCACCATGGCAGTCCTTTGCAATCCCTTACCGACTGAAGGTTGAGTCTTCCCCTTTTCCGCCATGTGTGGTTCCACGTTTCCCCTTTTTGTTTTTCTCCTTCGTCTTGCGGTCATAGTGGTACACCCAACACATGCGCGTGATGATTAGGCGGCTGAGGAAGTTACGTGGACTGGCCTGACACAGCTTCGACATTTCCACTGTGTAAGATGCCTAGTCGCTTATGCGTATCTATCACGGCCAAGTTTCTCTCCAAAAGCAGCTGTGTTGATGTAACAACGGCGATCGGACCGATGTTTATGCTACACAGCTTAGAAAAGGCTCAAATGGCTCTGAGCACTATGGGACTTAACATCTGAGGTCATCAGTCCCCTAGAACTTAGAACTACTTAAACTTAACCAACGTAAGGACATCACACACATCCATGCCCGAGGCAGGATTCGAACCTGCGACCGTAGCGGTCGCGCGGTTCCAGACTGTAGCACCTAGAACCACTCAGCCACTCCGGCCGGCAGAACAAGGCACGGTACACTCTCCTAACGTCTCTGCACACACGTACTGACATTCACTCTTATTTTGATTTATTACTTTTCTGAAGTAAGCATTGCTTCTACCGATCTTTGTTAACGACTCGCCTTTAATTTTGACGAGTTCTCAATACTGTCCACGAACAATACAACATTCAACGGATTTATCGAACTTCTCACAACACATGGCCGTGTATCGTACTATAACGTCTGACATTCAGGCACGACTCTCATTCCTTGGCTTCCTTGCCACCCGTAAAGGTTGGAGCCAAGCCGAGCTTCGCGAACACTGGGGGGTTCCCCTGGCGGTAGTGCTGCTGCGCTAGTTTGCTGCGTGTAAGGTACAGGTATCGATGCTCAAGGTATACCTGTAACCTTACAACTGTCGTCTCGCTTCGGCAGACGTTTTGAATAGGTGTGAGCAGTCCCGAAACCTACTGGGCCGCCACTTTTGTCATGTTCGAACTGTAGTGCAAGATATTAAACTGATCCATGACTGATTTCCACTTTCTCCTCTGTCGCCTAAACTGTGATACGCCGGTTTTTCAGCGTCAGGGGCGCCCCATACAGTTACCAGTTCTTCACTGAGAGTTGGTCTGCCAGTCCGTTTTTCGTCATTCAGACTTGTTTGACCGCACTGGAGGCATCTGCGCCACTTACTGTACCACGTGATGGTGCACTGTTGACGTACGCTTCAGCCAAATCGGCATGGACTGTTGTACCGTTGTTCTCCTTCAAATTCAGAAAACGAGTTACCTCGCGATATCAGTGGGATGCGCTATACTGACTCCCCTAACGGTGCTACTGTGTGTGGCGTCGGGATTTCAATTCGTACCACGACTGCAGATGTGCTCCTGCAAACAGCTACAAAATAATTGCATAACTTTATCTTTCGAGGTGTTTGCGAAAACTTTGACTACTCCTCGTACATACAGGGTGTTTCAAAAATGACCGGTATATTCGAAACGGCAATAAAAACTAAACGAGCAGCGATAGAAATACACCGTTTGTTGGAATATGCTTGGGACAACAAAACATTTTCAGGCGGACAAACTTTCGAAATTACAGTAGTTACAATTTTCAACAACAGATGGCGCTGCAAGTGATGTGAAAGATATAGAAGACAACGCAGTCTGTGGGTGCGCCATTCTGTACGTCGTCTTTCTGCTGTAAGCGTGTGCTGTTCACAACGTGCAAGTGTGCTGTGGACAACATGGTTTATTCCTTAGAACAGAGGATTTTTCTGGTGTTGGAATTCCACCGCCTAGAACACAGTGTTATTGCAACAAGACGAAGTTTTCAACGGAGGTTTAATGTAACCAAAGGACCGAAAAGCGATACAGTCTGTTTGAAAAATTTCAACGGACTGGGAACGTGACGGATGAACGTGCTGGAAAGTTAGGGCTACCGCGTACGGCAACCACAGAGGGCAACGCGCTGCTAGTGCAGCAGGTGATCAAACAGCGGCCTCGGGTTTCCGTTCGCCGTGTTGCAGCTGCGGTCCAAATGACGCCAACGTCCACGTATCGTCTCATGCTCCAGAGTTTACACCTCTATCCATACAAAATTCAAACGCGGCAACCCCTCAGCGCCACTACCATTGCTGCACAAGAGACATTCGCTAACGATATAGTGCACAGGATTGATGACAGCGATATGCATGTGGGCAGCATTTGGTTTACTGACGAAGCTTATTTTTACCTGGACGGCTTCGTCAATAAACAGAACTGGCGCATATGGGGAACCGAAAAGCCCCATGTTGTAGTCCTATCGTCCCTGCATCCTCAAAAAGTACTGGTCTGGGCCGCCATTTCTTCCAAAGGAATCATTGGCCCATTTTTCAGATCCTAAACGATTACTGCATCACGCTATCTGGACATTCTTCGTGAATTTGTAGCGGTACAAACTGCCTTAGACGACACTGCGAACACCTCGTGGTTTATGCAAGATGGTGCCCGGCCACATCGCACGCCCGAGGTCTTTAATTTCTTGAATGAATATTTCGATGATCGTGTGATTGCTTTGGGCTATCCGAAACATACAGGAGGCGGCGTGGATTGGCTTCCCTATTCGCCAGACATGAATCCCTGTGACTTCTTACTGTGGGGAGTCTTGAAAGACCAGGTGTACCGCCAGAATCCAGAAACAATTGAACAGTTGTAGCAGTACATCTCATCTGCATGTGAAGCCATTCCGCCAGACACGATGTCAAAGGTTTCGGGTAATTTCATTCAGAGACTACGCCATATTATTGCTAAGCATGGTGGATATGTGGAAAATATCGTACTATAGAGTTTCCCAGACCGCAGCGCCATCTGCTGTTGACAATTGTAACTACTGTAATTTCGAAAGTTTGTCTGCCTGAAAATGTACTGTTGTCCCAAGCATATTGCAACAAACGGTGTATTTCCATCGCTGCTCGTTTAGTTTGTATTGCCGTTTCAAATATATCGGTCATTTTTGAAACACCCTGTAAGTACTCCTCAAGCCATAGTTTAGTATGTGGGGAGAGAGGTCCGCGTAGTTGTTACATCTCTTTCTTGCTCCACCTGCGAATTGATCGAAGAAAAGTCGGCTAGTCGATTTCTCTCGTCTCGGGACAGAGGGTGAGGGACGTTGATGTATTGGCTGGTATAAAAAAGAGGTTCGTATCTTTAGTCATCCTGATAGGTTTTCCATGCTTTTCTAAATTACTCCAGGTTAACAACGCAAATGGTTGCTTAAATACGGCGGCGCGGCGTTTTCGTGCCCCTTCCGTCTTGCAGTTGGTGCTTCATTGTTAATTCTGGAACAGAGATCTGCAGCATCTATGTCTTCTGTTGTAATCAACAACTTCTTCAGTATTTTTGCTTTCGTGTAAGCTCATGTATAACGATCGTAGATTGTGTTCTTTTCATCACAGCTATCTAATTCTTATTGATTTTCTTTTGCTGGAATATTCTTGAAGCATTAACTATGCCTATTTTCGTTTCTTTCACCAGATTACTAAACTATTATTTCCTTGCTCTTAGAATTCTAGTTTTATAAATTGGGTTTTGAAAATACAAATACGAACATTGTATACTGCTGTTTTACCTCTAGCTTTGTCTGTCCCCGGTATTTGAGTGGTCAGCGTGACAGAATGTCAGTCCTAAGGGCCCGGATTCGATTCCCAGCTGGGTCGGAGATTTTCTCCGCTGAGGGACTGGGTGTTGTGTTGTCCTAATCATCATCCCCATCAACGTGTAAGCCACCGAAGTGGCGTCAAATCGAAAGACTTGCACCCGGCGAACGGTCTATCCGACGGGAGGCCCTAGTCACATGACATTTACGTTTACCTCTAGCTTCTACTGTGGGAAACGCATTTCATTGCTTTCAAGTGATGCTGAGTGAAATACTGTTTTTTCCATCTGACACCAGTATCATGAAGTCTTTCTTTGGAGGGCATGATTTAGAAACTAAATATGCAATTTTCGAGGCACTAGAAAACGCCATCCTGTGTATAATCGCGATGTTTTTAATGGTTCATGGTGTGTTTTAGTGGACGATTTGGTTATGTCTGTATTACAAAGTTTCAGATTTCTGTTGCTCGTAATGCTCTTAATGGTATTTAATTTGACTGTCACCTACAGCTGTAAACTGTATAACTGAAAAAAAAAAAATTATATGTTCGGATGCTACGATGGGCTATGGGTTACCCGTATCTCTGTGGTTAGCTGGTTGTCTGACAGGAAGAAGGAAGTAAGTTTAGGTTCAAGATGCTTTTGCTTCGTCTATAATGACCGCGTTGTCGACGGTACATTAAACACTAATCTCGTCCTCCTCCTTCTCCTCCTCCTGAAGGACCCTCGGCAAATCGTTACTGTCTTCTGGCGTTGCTCCTTTCTTATAGACAACTGCATTCTCTGCGAATTAAAGACCTTCCGACGCTTTTTACTTGGTTATATATATATACATTTTAAATATCAACGGCCTGCCACACTTCCTGTAGGTACGCCGGAAATGATCTTTATTACATCTGCCGATTTTCTTCCGTTAATACCGATGTTCAAATGGTTCTAAGTACTATGGGACTTAACATCTGAGGTCATCAGTCCCCTAGAACTTGGAACTACTTAAACTTAACTAACCTAAGAACATCACACACATCCATGTCCGAGTCAGGAGTCGAACCTGCGACTGTAGTAGCAGCGCGGTTCCGGACTGAAGCGCCTAGAACCGCTCGGTCACAAGGGCCGGCGATACCGATGTGCTGAGTTGTATTTGCAAGGAAGCCTTGAATCCAGTATCGGATTTGGTCGGATACTCGCTAAGCTTGCGGTTTTGTCACTAAACGGCAGTACGGGAAGATTCGACCATCGACCCCGGCAGCCACCGGGAACCCTTCACAAGGAACTCCGAGACACGGGCGCTTTCTCCCTGCAGGGTGCGTCGGGTGCGTAGCGTTCGTTGGTTCGATAACTTCCCCTCGACGCTGCAACGGCGGTCGATATGGCGTGTCGGTCAATCATGTTTACGCCGGACGCATGATCGCTGGGTGTGTGCACAGCGGAAACATGACGCGTCATGCGCCCGAATGCCGTTCGGCTCTCCTGCTACCGGTACGATGTTCCTGGAGCATTTGGGACACTTCGATCAAGTTGCTGTTTCTCAGTTCAGAAGCAGTGGTATGTGTCAACAGCGAAGGGTCATGAATATTAAAGAGGGAAGACGAGGCTGCCACAGATTTCATCGAAGAAATGTTTCTCTGAAGGGTCTCACGACAACGACGGGTTCCATAAAGCTATTGAATTATTTTTCGGTGTTGATTTTACCTCTCATCCTTGTCACCTGCAATACGCAGTTCTTCAGCGGCTATGTGAATAGTGGGAGATTCCTGTTCCTTTTTTCGTGTGGTACAGCTACTTCGCCAAATACGCTCGTAGTTCTATAACGAACGGTTTATAACTAAGAAATGCCGCGCGGAGTGGCCTCGCGGTTTGAGGCGTCCTGTCATGGGCTGCGTGGCAACTTCCGCCGGAGGTTTGAGTCCTCCCTTGGGCATGTACGTGTGTGTGGTGTGCGTGTGTGTGTGTGTGTGTGTGTGTGTGTGTGTGTGTGTGAAATCTTATGGGACCTAACTGCTAAGGACAAACACACACACCCATGCCCGAAGGAGGAGTCGAACCTCCGCCGGGACCAGCCGCACAGTCCATGACTGTAGCGCCTTAGACCTCTCAGCTAATCCCGCGCGGCTGATAATAAGTAACAAAGATATGTGATAAACAATCAGTCGACGGGTGCAAGACAATCTGTTGACATCGGTAATGTGTAAACCGACTGAGGCTCACTCAGTCTGTCAAAACTGGTTAAAAACAATGTAGTTCAGACAGCATTTGAATAATATACACGTATTGTCTTCTGCAGAGGGGCTGTAAACCGCCTGGGGCTAGGTACGTTTTCTGTCTTCCAAATGAAAGGGACGATTTTTTCCACCGTGTACGAACTCTAGAGATTGATCGATGAGAGTATACGGAAAAAAAAGATGTAATGAACTTATGTCCGGACATGCATGGTCCCCATGCTAGAGACCTTTTATTCTATCATACTTTATTACAGAGACTACGGTCTAGTACACACTGTGGCACACAGCCACGGTTGCAGTACGCATGGTTTCCTCCTAGAGGGTGGTACTGTTCCTCATAGATCATACCCTAGCGCCCTTTTGCCATAATTGGTAATGTTGTGTCGGAGTCACTTCAAATGGTTCAAATGTGTGTGAAATCTTATGGGACTCAACTGCTAAGGTCATCAGTCCCCAAGCTTACACACTACTTAACCTAAGTTATCCCAAGGACAAACACACTCACACCCATGCCCGAGGGAGGACTCGAACCTCCGCCGGGACCAGCAGCACAGTAATTCAATTGGTTCAAATGGCTCTAAGCACTATGGGACTTAACATCTGTGGTCATCAGTCCCCTAGAACTTAGAACTACTTAAACCTAACTAACCTAAGGACATCACACACATCCATGCCCGATGCAGGATTCGAACCTGTGACCGCAGCGGTCGCGCGTTTCCAGACTGAAGCGGCTAGAACCGCACGGCCAAAACCACCGGCCGAGTCACTTCTCTTGCCCACTCTACTTGTAGTGGATGTGATACCGTGTTGTACGCAATGGTTCTGCATTCGAATCGAGAGTTTGCCGTCTGGTGTTCACTTACGGAAAGGTAAATGGCAATGGTCGGCGGGCAGCAAGGTTGTATCAGGAGACCTATCTCCGCCGATCACAGTTACAGCGTTCAATGTGTGAAACACTGTTCCGCCGTTTGTCTGAGACAGGGTCGTTTCAGGAAGCAGGGGATCATGAAGGCTGTACCCGAAATATTCGGACACCAGACTTGGAGGGAACTACTGTGGAAGGTGACCGCCGTGTCAGTACCAGGCAGTTGGCCCGCCAGTACAGGGTAAGCGAGGCGACCGTGTGGAACATTCTCCGTGACAGTGGGTATTGTCGTTATCACTTACCGCGTGCGCAGGGCCTACTAGCGACAGATTTTCCACATAGGGAGCAGTTTTGTCTCTGGTTTCTTCGCCAGGTAACTACGGTTTCGGGATTTGTGTCATCCATCATTCTCACAGATGAGGCCACCATTATGCAGAGTGATATCTTCGACTTTCATAACAGTAATCGGTGGGATAGTATGCCGAATCCCCATGGTATGGTGACAGCGAATTATCACATCGGTGCAACCGAAATGTATGGGCCGGAATAATTGGCGGCCGTATTTTCGGTCCAGTCTTCCTTTCACGTAACTTAACAGGCCGGAGTAACTGTGCCTCCGTTGCTGGAACAAGTGCCATTGACGATTTGAAGGGTTATGTGGCCTCTACATGATGGTGCTCCAGCCCACTTCGCCGTTAACGTCGGAGCACATCTCAGTCGTGTCTTCCCTGGTCGATCGCTGCGGTCCAGTAACATGGGTTGCTCGTTCACCGGATTTCAACCGTCGATCACTCCCTAGAGCTTTTACACGGTGGAAAAAATGTCACCCTGTACAGAAGAGACTATCACCAACGGATTAGGCTTTAGGCCTGTTCCGCCTGAAAGACTGCCGCCCACCAGGCAGTGAGGAGCTTTCTATGATCGTTGGACGCATGATTAGTATGTGCCCCATCTCTCCAGCCGTTACTGCCAGCAGATGGAACCTGATGATGCCCCTGGTTCTTAGCTCCTCATCTGACATCACGACGCTGAGAGAACCCCCTTCCAAACTTCCATATACAGTACTGGCCATTAATATTGCTACACCAAGAAGAAATGCAAATGATAAAGGGGTATTCATTGGACAAATATACTAGAACTGGCATGTGATTACATTTTCACACAAATTGGGTGCATAGATCCTGAGAAATCAGTACCCAGAACAACCACCTCTGGCTGTAATAACGGCCTTGATACGCCTGGGCATTGAGTCAAACAGAGCTTGGATGGTGCGTACAGGTACAGACAGCTGCCCATGCAGCTTCAACACGATACCGCAGTTCATCAAGAGTAGTGACTGGCGAATTGTGACGAGCCAGATGCTCGGCCACCATTGACGAGAAGTTTTCAATTGGTGAGAGATCTGGAGAATATGCTGGCCAGGGCAGCAGTCGAACATTTTCTGTATCCAGAAAGGCCCGTACAGCACCTGCAACTTGCGGTCGTGCATTATCTTGCTGAAATGTAGGGTTTCGCAGGGATCGTATGATGGGTAGAGCCACGGGTCGTAACACAACTGCAATGTAACGTCCACTGTTCAAAGTACCGTCAACGCGAACAAGAGATGACCGAGACGTGTAACCAATGACACCCCATACCATGACGCCGGCTGATAGGCCAATATGGCGATGACGAATACACGCAGCCGGCTTGTGTGGTCGTTCGGTTCTAGGCGCTTCAGTCTGGAACTGCGTGACCGCTACGGTCGCAGGTTCGAATCCTGCCTCGGGCATGGATATGTGTGATGTCTTAAGCTTAGTTAGGTTTAAGTAGTTCTAAGGTCTAGGGGACTGATGACCACACATGTTAAGTCCCATAGTGCTCAGAGCCCACGAATACACACTTCCAATGTGCGTTTACTGCGATAGCGCCAAACATGGATGCGACCATCATGATGCTGTAAACAGAACCTGGATTCATCCGAAAAGATGACGTTTTGCCATTCGTGCACCCAGGTTCGTCGTTGAGTACACCATCGCAGGAACTCCTGTCTCTGATGCAGGATCAAGGGTAACCGCAGCCATGGTCTCCGAGCTGATAGTCCATGCTTCTGCAAACGTCGTCGAACTGTTCGTGCAGATGGTTGTTGTCTTGCGAACGTCCCCATCTGATGACTCAGGGATCGAGTCGTGGCTGCACGATCCGTTAGAGCCATGTGGATAAGATGCCTGTCATCTCGACTGCTTGGCCGTTGGGATGCAGCACGGTAATAACTCTCCTGAACCCGCCGATTCCACATTCTGCTAACAGTCATTGGATCTCGACCAACGCGAGCATCCATGCCACGATACGATAAACCGCAATCACCATAGGCTACAATCCAACCTTTATCAAAGTCGGCGTGATGGTACGCATTTCTCCTCCTTACACGAGGCATCGCAACAACGTTTCACCAGGCAACACCGGTCAACTGCTGTTTGTGTATTAGAAATCGGTTGAAAACTTTCCTTATGTCAGCACGTTGTAGGTGTCGCCACCGGCGCCAACCTTGTGTGAATGCTCTGAAAAGCTAATCATTTGCATATCACAGCGTCTTCTTCGGTTTAATTTCGCATCTGTAGCGCCTTATCTTCGTGGTGTAGCAATTTTAAAGGCCAGAAGTGTATCAGAAAATTCTGAGTAGGTACCAGGAATCCAGTCCGAGTCCTTCTGCACCAAATACAGAGGCTGCAGAGACGATCCTTCTAGTTAGATAGAGAAAAAATAAGGATAATCTTAGAATTACACACACAGGAACCACCTCAATTAGTTCTGTGTCACGATTTGCAACTACAACAATCTTTATACTGGATCGGTGCATTTGTTCGTAGCATTTTTCCATAAGTTTAATAAACAAATCAGGTACACATAAAAGATACTTTAATCATCAGTAATCTGTGACTACATTCCTGCGAAGTCTTTCTGTAATATATCAGAAGGAACATCCAGCTTCGCGTAGCCCTGTTACACGACCTCGTCCAAACTCAGTGAGGCGTTGATAATGGTGTCTTTGTTGCCTTAAGGCGTTCTTGACTAACATCAACTCACCGAGTCCAGTCTCAAAAATTCTTGTCTAATATCAACTCGCCGAGTCCTATCTCAAAGGTAACTAACGCTCACGACCGTCACAGCGTGGATTTAAAGTAGACTTATATAATTGTGAGGAAATGCGGTGCTTGTTTCAGCTTGAATCTATCAATCCACTGTCAAATTCTTCTTGCAGTATGATACTCTCATACCATCTTCAGGAACTTTCGATTATGTCGTACAACTCCTTCTTGGTGTTATGGTTTCTTTTCTGTCAATGGATTTTTAATATATACATCTTATATACAAAGTGGAGATACTGTTACCAAAAATCTCAGAAAGTACTTGACCGATTTACTTCAAATTTTACGCGTTACTGTAATAAACGTTTGGACGAATACAAAAGCATATATGTTGTTAACAAAACTTTCGAAAAGCTCTTGATCAATTTACTTCAAATTTTTACACGATACTCTAATAAACCGATGGACAAACAAAGGCTACATATTTTTAATGTATATGGCATGTAATTATATAGACACTCTGCAGTGGGGCAACGTTATTAGCAAAAACCTCGAAAAGATCTTGGCCGATTTACTTCCAATCTTTAAACATTGATATTATAAACGTTTGGACAGACATGGGATACATGTTTTCAATATATACAGATAAAACAATGGTAGCAGAAATCTCCAAAATTTCTTGATTTAGTTACTGCCAATTTGCACACGATAATCTAATAAACAACTGGACAGACATGGGCTGTAATATATATAGTTTCTGTTGAAACCGACTACAAGGAAGGAAATGATGTGCTATTTTGGTGCTGTGAAACTGTGCTGTTTAGATTTGTTTTTCTTTTTCTTTCCAGTTTCAGCTGTAGTAGTATGGAATTCAAATCATTAGACAAATTGTTTGTCTTATACACATTCCTTCTCATTATATATTATTTTAAACAATATTATACACATCTCTGTTCTGTTTTGTTTTCTTCCTCAGAGTCGGTTTTTAACAGGAAAGTTGTATTTTTGGCTGTGGGCTTATTATTGAAGTACTATTACAGAATCTGAATCGTATGAAACTTTTGAATCCTTTCCGTGTGCAGGTTAAAACTATGCAAAATACTGTCATTGAAGCTAGTATCCTCACAGATCCAGCATGTAAAGAAGTCTCTCATACCTCATATACCAATGATCTCAACTGATTTCTCCATTTATTGTAAGCGACTTCAGTTCATAATCCAGGTTTCTTTGACTATAACAGTAGACAAGGCTCAAGGTCAGCGAGAGGGAGAAAGAGGAAGCGGACGAAGAGGAGGGAGGGTTGGTAAATTGATGTAGAGAGGGGCTGCGAGAAAATACACAGGGAGAGGAGTGAAGAGGAGGTGAAGACAGATATGCAGAAGAGATGGACAGAGAGTAGTGGGGAGTCGGTAGTGGACGAGAGAGGGAAGGAGGAGGAAAAAAAGGAAGGTAGAGAAGAGAACGGACATAGAGAGGGGGGAGAAGGAGATCAGGGCGTATATCCAGTTCCGAACATACACTCCTGGAAATTGAAATAAGAACACCGTGAATTCATTGTCCCAGGAAGGGGAAACTTTATAGACACGTTCCTGGGGTCAGATACATCACATGATCACACTGACAGAACCACAGGCACATAGACACAGGCAACAGAGCATGCACAATGTCGGCACTAGTACAGTGTATATCCACCTTTCGCAGCAATGAAGGCTGCTATTCTCCCATGGAGACGATCGTAGAGATGCTGGATGTAGTCCTGTGGAACGTCTTGCCATGCCATTTCCACCTGGCGCCTCAGTTGGACCAGCGTTCGTACTGGACGTGCAGACCGCGTGAGACGACGCTTCATCCAGTCCCAAACATGCTCAATGGGGGACAGATCCGGAGATCTTGCTGGCCAGGGTAGTTGACTTACACCTTCTAGAGCACGTTGGGTGGCACGGGATACATGCGGACGTGCATTGTCCCGTTGGAACAGCAAGTTCCCTTGCTGGTCTAGGAATGGTAGAACGATGGGTTCGATGACGGTTTGGATGTACCGTGCACTATTCAGTGTCCCCTCGACGATCACCAGAGGTGTACGGCCAGTGTAGGAGATTGCTCCCCACACCATGATGCCGGGTGTTGGCCCTGTGTGCCTCGGTCGTATGCAATCCTGATTGTGGCGCTCACCTGCATGGCGCCAAACACGCATACGACCATCATTGGCACCAAGGCAGAAGCGACTCTCATCGCTGAAGACGACACGTCTCCATTCGTCCCTCCATTCACGCCTGTCGCGACACCACTGGAGGCGGGCTGCACGATGGTGGGGCGTGAGCGGAAGACGGCCTCACGGTGTGCGGGACCGTAGCCCAGCTTCATGGAGACGGTTACGAATGGTCCTTGCCGATACCCCAGGAGCAACAGTGTCTCTAATTTGCTGGGAAGTGGCGGTGTGGTCCCCTACGGCACTGCGTAGGATCCTACGGTCTTGGCGTGCATCCGTGCGTCGCTGCGGTCCGGTCCCAGGTCGACGGGCACGTGCACCTTCCGCCGACCACTGGCGACAACATCGATGTACTGTGGAGACCTCACGCCCCACGTGTTGAGCAATTCGGCGGTACGTCCACCCGGCCTCCCGCATGCCCACTATACGCCCTCACTCAAAGTCCGTCAACTGCACATAAGGTTCACGTCCACGCTGTCGCGGCATGCTACCAGTGTTAAAGACTGCGATGGAGCTCCGTATGCCACGGCAAACTGGCTGACACTGACGGCGGCGGTGCCCAAATGCAGCGCAGCTAGCGTCATTCGACGGCCAACACCGCGGTTCCTGGTGTGTCCGCTGTGCCGTGCGTGTGATCATTGCTTGTACAGCCCTCTCACAGTGTCCGGAGCAAGTATGGTGGGTCTGACACACCGGTGTCAATGTGTTCTTTTTTCCATTTCCAGGAGTGTATTTAGCAACTGCGAAGCATTGCCGGGTTCACAAGTACATATTATATTCTCTAAGCATCTTAAGGTGGTTGTAGAATGAAGTTATTTCGGTAGCACGCTAACTGGCCGAAGGATCAGCCGAGGACTGCTGCGAAGTCAGCCTGCTTTGGCGTGCTGAGCGTCATATCCCCTCTCCGTTGCGTGCCTGGTGACACACGGGCCGGGTGGACGCCAAACACACGTGCCGTCGCTTCCCACGAACTCCGCTGTCCGATGGAGTTCGGTGAAGTACTGTGTATACGTATCAGATACACGGAGGTGAAAACGTGAAGTGTGCAGGTTATTAACAAACAACTCGTGCTAGCTACACACAAAATCTTGCCATTGTATTTCCATAAAACGTGAAATGAGCGATGCATTGACACGTCAGCATTAAAATTAGTATGTAAATCACAGTTCACCGAAACATCATTCCCGTTACATAACATGTCATGCCTACTAGGGCGCCGCAAGACTATCAGTAGCCAACGCATGAAACGAACTGATCACAAGCGCAACAGGTGTCGCTGTAGTACACACATTCTATCAGTAAAAGTCAAATACGTAATTTAAAAACAAACATGATTCCAGATATATATATATAAAAAATTGTGAAATGTTTTAGGCGCTGAGTCCGGAACCGCGCGACTGCTACGGTCGCAGGTTCGAATCCTGCCTCGGGCATGGATGTGTGTGATGTCCTTAGGTTAGTTAGGTTTAACTAGTTCTAAGTTCTAGGGTCTAATGACCTTAGAAGTTGAGTCCCATAGTGCTCAGAGCCATCTGAACCATCTGTGAAATGTTTATAAATACTTTTCATAATTTCTTAATGACAGAATACCGCTAAGTATTGTGTTCCACAGAAAAATGGACTTCACAAACGGACAGACGGATAAAAAAATGACCAAAACTATTTTTTCGTGCTATATAATTCAAATTAAAAATTTTCCAATTTTTTCCGTTACTTGTGCTGTTAAATCTTGCTTCTTGCCAAATTTCATGAATCTAGGTCCACGGGAAGGATCCTATGGGTTTTGATGAGCTCCAAGTATCAAAATATGTGACGTACATAGCCGTATCTTTTGATCGCTTAGACTTAGAAGCTTAAATTTTTTACGCCAGCAAGAAACCAAAGACCGTAATATATGACAAAAATCTGAACTTGATTCGTCTATCTGTTCCTGAGAAAATGAGTTCTTGACAGACAAGCGAACGGACGGACGAACGGACAAGGAAGCGATCCTGTAGCGATTTTTACACGCTGAGGCATCATATTTAGTGCACCTAAAAATCAGCCGATGTGATAGCCTATATCAGGGCCATGAATACTACGTGGGACACCAACGGAAGATAAAAATAATTTCAGTCCGCGTCTTAGACTGAGTAGAAGGACGCCTGTAGACAAAGAATGTTGAACATTAGAAACCAAAATGTAATCCTCACTCACAAACCTATGGAAGCTCATTCATTGCATTATGTTAATATAAGTTACGGACTAATATATAACTCAACGCCTAGGAATATGGTATCTGTCTTAATACAACTTACAAAAAGGTTATCCACTATAGATGGAAACTGGAATAACCCATAGGATACGCCACAGACGCGGAAAAAGCCAGAATAATTAATAAAAGAATGTTTAGAGGCATCCCTAAATAAATCGTTTTATTACGCCACTGTAGCTAGCGGTCTACATGCAGCAGCGTTGAGTTGAAAGTACTGAAGTAGCCGGCACATGTATGACAGTTACAGCACCTCTTCTAACTTTATTACAGCTCTGAAGTTGGTAACGTAGTTTTTCCGAAACCGGTTATCTATAACAAAAAAAAAAAAAATTATAGCGATCTCGGCTAAGAAGTTTTCTTCTCCTACGTAATCACTACAGATCGCCGCTTCGAGCTCAACATGAGTGAAGTAATGTGCTAGGTTTATATCTTGCGTTTCGTATCAAAATAAGCTACGTGACTGGATCGTTCTGCAATAAATGCACTGCATTTCCTTATAGAGTATTAGGGTTGGAAGTGAAGAGTTTGGACAGAAATATAGAAACATGGCGAGAAATGCACGCTTGAATATAAATGCCGGTGCTAGCCAAACCTGCAAGTTGCGTCGATAGGTGTTCGACAACGACTGGCACGTGTGCAATATCCTCGCTACATTAATTGTGTCAGAGCTGAGTGAATTCGAACGCTGGCAAGTTGATGGTGCTCATATGGTGGGCGATACCGTAACCAAAGTAGTGTCTGGTATTTCAAGAGGCACCGTACCGAAGATTTATACCGCTTACAGGGAACGGTCACAGCCGGTCGCGGTGGCCGAGCGGTTCTAGGCACTTCAGTCCGGAACCGCGCGACTGCTACGTCGCAGGTTCGAATCCTGCCTGGGGCATGGATGTGTGTCATGTCCTTAGGTTAGTTAGATTTAAGTAGTTCCAAGTTCTAGGGGACTGATGACCTCCGATTTTAAGTCCCCTAGTGCTCAGAGCCATTTGAACCACTTTTGGAACGGTCACAAAGCGGACGAGTTGCTATTAAGTTCCTATGGGACCAAACTGCTAAGGCAATCGGTCCCTAGGCTTACACACTGCTTAATCTAACTTAGGATAAGGAGAATAGACACACCCATGCCCGAGGGAGGACTCGAACCTCCGACGAGGGGAACCGCGCGAACCGTAACAAGGCGCCATAGACCACGCAGCTACGCGGTCGGAAGTGTATGTTTGACTGATCGTGACGGTCAGCCATTGACGACGATTGTGACCAAAAATAAGAGGACGGCAGCTGAAAAAGTCACTGCAGGACTGAATGTCGTATTTGCGAAACCTGTCAGCACCAGAACAACACGAATCGAGCCCCGTAAACAGGGAACTACAGGGCGAGTTGCAATTCCAAAACCACACATCAGTGAACAAATTCCCGTAACAGCAGAAGGCGGTGCTGGAAAGTCATTTGTCGGATGATTTGCGTCACACTGTTTCCAGCTTCCGGCCGAGTCTACGTCCAATGAGTGAAACTTAGGGAGGTTTGGTGACGATTTGGGCAGCTATACCTTGGTATTCGCTGGGCCTCATGGCTACTCCGGCAACGGCCTTGCCTCAGTGGATACTCCAGTTCCCGTGAGATCATCGGAGTTCAGCGCTGTCGGGCGTGGCCGGCACTTGGATGGGTGACCATTCAGCCGCCCTGCGCTGTTGCAATTTTTTGGGGTGCACTCAGCCTCGTGATGCCAATTGAGGAGCTCCTCGACTGAATAGTAGCGGTTCCGGTCAAAGAAAACCATCATAACGACCGGGAGAGCGGTGTGCTGACCACACGCCCCTCCTATCCGTATCCTCAACTGAGGATGACACGGCGGTCGGATGGCCCCGATGGGCCAATTGTGGCCTGAGGACGGAGTTCTCCTCCTCCATGGCTACTCCGTATGGTCCCATTACTGCAAAGAATTATGTGACCGTTTTGGCTGATCAGATCCATTCCATGTTACGATGGTTGTTCCCCAGTGGTGATGCTCTGTTCGAAGAGTAGAGCCCCTGTAACACTGCTCGCATCGTCAAGGATGGATTTGTGATCAGGAGGATAAACTGTCGCACCTCCCATGGTCGCTATGGTCACCAGATGTCAATACCATTCAGTCTTTGTGGTCTACTTTGGAGATAAGAGTGTGTGATCGCTATCTACCTCTAACATCGTTACCTGAAAGTGCGACTATTTTGAAGGAAGAGTGGCATAAGATTCCGTTGACACTCGATCTGTTTTTATCCATTCCGAGTCGATTGGAACTTTGAGTGTTAACGATTTTCCTACATCGCCCCCGGGCATGGTAATGTGTTCTTTTTGGTGTTTCCATATGTTTGTCCATCACCCCGTACCTTATCCTAGACGGCAAATTTTAAACATAAATTAAATTAACATCGGAAAAGCCCCAAGTTGATATAGTAGGACCGCTAATGTTCTCATTATAAACAAACGTTTAACAAATAGGTTAATAGGCATTATCAGATTGTTCACTGGCGAGGTGGTTGTCAGTGGGAAAGTATCGTCGCTAAATGAACACAAGAATTAGACAGAACGTCATTTAGATTTGATGTAGTGAATAGAGCCTCAAAGTTGTGAACAAATCAATGAGAATTTTCAGAAAATAAATGCGTGATGTAACGACTGGCAGTTATCTCTCAATATTAGTAAGTGTAACCTACTGCGTATAACAAGGGGAAAATCCCCATTAATGTACGAGTACTAAATATAAATGGTCAGTCTTTGGAAGCGGTAACATCCGTCAAGTATCTGGGTTTGACTATTCGAAATGACCTCAAGTGCAACGATCAGATTACACAAGTAACGGGTAAGGCGAACTCTAGATTCCCGTTTGTTGGTAGAATCCTGAAGCGATGCAGTCCTCCAACAAAGGAAATAGCTTACAATAGTGAAAAGTCCTAGAGTACTGATCGTCTGTATGGGACCCTTACCAGTTGGATCTGATTCAAGTGATTGAGACTAGATTCGTGACTAACATTTAGCCATCGCGAGAGCGTTACAAATCTCATAGAAAGTTTGAAGTGGGACACACTTGCAGATAGACGGCGCGCTAAACGGAAGGGGCTGCTCACTAAATTCCGAAATCCGATCTTCATCGAGGATGTAGAGCATATATTATTACCACTAACTTTCAAATCGCGCAGTGATTACCATTCAAAGATAAAGCAAATTAGAGCTCGTACTGAGGCGTCCAGACAGTCGTTTTACCCTGCGCATACCGCGAGTGGAACAGAATGGAGAAACTATGACTTTAGATCGAATTGTGCCCTCCGCCACACACCACTTGGTGGCTAGCGGAGTATATATGTAGATGTAGAAAGAAAGTGGATACAAAGAAGAAATTCCCATAAATAGTAGCTTTTGTATGTCACCGCGTTTCCGCCGTGCCTTTCTAGTGGTAATTTATTGTACTAATGAGTATGATGATTCCATCTTTACCGGTGCCGAAAGAACGAACGACAACCGCCGTAAACAAGCAACACCATTGGACTAACCCGCAACTGCTTGTGTTGGCATATACGGTTAAGTGTCGTCGCGATAACCGACTCCTGCTGGACACGCAAGGGCTTTAGTGGCCATTGCGGCTGGACTTACTGGCTGACCTCAGCAGCACTCGAAATAAAACTCTATTCTCGTGTGCTGGCCAAGTTTTAGCGATCGAAGTTTGCAGGGTGGCAGTTACAGCGGGGCGCTTCTGGGTACATGTCCGAGTTCGGCGAAGCAGGCTGAAAGTGTCCGGAGTGCGGTCGAAGTATTGTGCTACGCGAAATCGCGGACGTGAACAGCCAATTGTGTAAAACACGGAGTACATGTATGAAGCGGCTTACCGTTCATGATAATGACGAACCACAAAGAAAAAATAATTCAAAATGTGTCCGAGGTAGCATACATTAGTGCCGTAGTGCCAATTATTACGTCATACTTGATTAGAGTATTAACTTGGCATCTGCGTGTGCTTACATACCCACTATTTAGTGTACAGCAGGGGATATTTCGTAACATTGCTTCTACGAGAAACTACCTGGCAAATAATGTAAATTGGAAGTTTGTGGTAAGAACTATGGAACCAAACTGCTGAGGTCATCGCTCCCTTAGGCTTACACACTACTTAATCTAACTTACGCTAAGGAAAACACATACATCCATGCCCGAGGGAGGACTCGAACCTCCGACTATGGGATGGTAAATACTCTTTAGGGTTCCTTGCCTCAATCTGTAGAAACGGATCCCCTAAAGGGTCGGGTTGTTGTTCCTCTCTCTCTCTCTCTCTCTCTCTCTCTCTCTCTCTGTGTGTGTGTGTGTGTGTGTGTGTGTGTGTGTGTGTGTGTGTGTCTGTGTCTGACAGTTAAGAACTCATTTTCTCAGGAACGTAAGGTCTTTGGTTTCTTGGTGGCGTAAAAATTTTAAGCTCCTAAGTCAATGCAGTCAAAAGATACGGCCAAGCATGTCATATTTTGATCTCACTCATCAAAACCTGGAGCACACTTCCTGTTGACATAGAATCATGAAATTTGACAAGAAGCAAGCTTTCGCAGTACAAGTAAAGGAAAAAAATTCAGAAGGTTGTTAATTTGCAATTATGTAACGCAGAAAATATTTTTAGACTTTTTTTTATCCGTCTGTCCATTTGTATGTTGGTACGTTATGACCATTTTTCGCTGGAACAGTTTAGCGTGTCGAGTTCAAATTTATATCACACACGGATGTCGGGTCCCTTGGCACTGTTAAAATTTTAAGATTCTAACTCAACGTAATAAAAAAATACAGCCATTTGTGGCACATATTTTGGTACTCAAAAACTCGCTCATAAAAACCAGTATGACTTTAGCGCGAATAGTGCCCTTCGCCACACACCGCTTGGCGGATAGCGGAGTATATATGTAGATGTAATTGGGGTGACCTGTCTTAGCTGCCTAACCTTGCGTTGTGTGCACGTGGTGTGTGTGTGTGTGTGAAATGAATAGACAAGAAAGTCCAGAAATGTTAGTAAGTATTTATAAGACTTTATGTGGTGATAAAAGATAGGCATTTCTCTTGTTAGCTCTTAAGGACCATGAATACATTTACGTATATTTATATTAATACCTTTCAGATTTACTAACTTAGTCAGCACACCGCTCTCCCGGTCGTTACGATGGTGTTCTTGACCGAAGCCGCTACTATTCGGTCGAGTAGCTCCTCAAATGGCACCACGAGGCTGAGTGCACCCCGAAAAATGGCAACAGCACATGGCGGCCTGGATGGTCACCCATCCAAGTGCCGACCACGCACGACGGCGCTTAACTTAAGTGATCTCACGGGAACCGGTGTAGCCACTGCGGCAAGGTCGTTGCCAACTTAACAACCCGGACGTATTAATTTGTTGTATCAGTTTCTCGTGAAAGAAACGCAAAAGTACTGAAGTGGAGTCGGTCTGTCCATTGGCGTGAACCAAATACTGATTAGAAAATTACCAGCTGTTTTACTGTGCATCGGTGAACCTGCAGTATCGCAGCAAAGAAGTCCGACATTCAATTAACTATGCAACATAACGTCATTGATCCACTGCGTTATGCACTCAACTTTTGAAATTTACGTTAGAGCACCTCTGTGTAGCTTTGCCCTTCCCACCAACAGAAAATAAAACAGGAATTAAAAAGCACTGCTCGGTTAACTTCAGGTTACTGAGTTGACTTCCTGCTGCGAAGTGATAGGTTATTGCGACTGTATTTGCGTTCTCCATCTTCTTTCCGCCTTCTCAAGGAGGCAAGGTAGCCGGTTACAACTCCGCGTATGCAGATTGTCGAGCAGGCCAGACAGTTTCCGATTAGGTGCCGGTGACCCAGAAAGGACCCCGCTCGCGGCTAGCGACCGACCAGACGCACACGTATTCCCAGAAGGCCGTGCGCCGCTCTGCGGCGTAGCGTCCCGTTGCGCTCGCCTGGACCCGGAGCCAGCCTCCGGCAGGGAATGCGGAACACGGCCGCGCAGCTGGCGCAGGCCCCACTGCGGCGGCCTCGCCCTCCGCAGCCCACGCGACGGGCCAACCGAACCTACCGATGCCAGGCGACGAATTCGTCTCGTGACGTAGTTGGTTCAAATGGCTCTGAGTACTATGGGACTTACCTTCTAAGGTCATCAGTCCCCCAGAACTTAGCAGGCCGCGGTGGCCTACCGGTTCAGGCGCTCAGTCCGGAACCGCGCGACTGCTACGGTCGCAGGTTCGAATCCTGCCTCGGGTATGGATGTGTGTGATGTCCTTAGGTTAGTTAGGTTTAAGTAGTTCTAAGTTCTAGGGGACTGATGACCACAGATGTTAAGTCCCATAGTGCTCAGAGTCATTTTTCCCTCCATAACTTAGAACTACGTAAACCTAACGAACCTAAGGACATCACACACATCCATCCCCAAGGCAGGATTCGAACCTGCGACCGTAGCGGTCGCGCGGCTCCAGACTGTAGCGCCTAGAACCGCTCGGCCACTCCGGCCGGCAAGGAACCCTGGATCCGCGCGTGATGCCAGTATGCAGTTTTTTCACACGTGTAAATTTACAAATGTGTGGTATTGCCGAGAGAAGATACAGGTTCACTGATAAACGGGTCCTCGCTAATCCGTTGTGCAAAGTTTGTCTCGTTACAATCTGCCCGCTGACGCACGTTAGACTTAGCGCGTCACGGCATCACGTATAACGAGATCGTGGAACTTCCGAATTGCTGTACCGTTAACTATAAGATGGTCCGCCCCTAGTCAGCGCGGCGGAATGTCGTAACTAACGGCCCGGGTTCTATTCGCGGCTGGGGCGGAGATTTTCTCCGCTCAGGGACAGGGTGTTGTTTTGTCCTAATCATCATTATTTCATCCCCATCGACACGCAAGCTGCCAAAGTGGCGTCAGCTCGAAGGACTTGCACCCGGCGAACGGTCTATCCGACGGGAGGCCCTAGCCACACTGCGTTTCCAACGACAAGACACCTCTATGTGAGAGATGGTGCGACAACATACCACATTATATCGTTAGGCAAGACTCCAGGAAGACCATCGCCGACAGATTTGACGAAACTGAAAGTGAATTTAAGCGAATCACCGAGCCACAGCCACAGTCTGAGCGCCACTGGCCAACTCCAACATCTGGAACAGCGGAATCCGATTTTTTCTGTTAAAATAGCAGAACTGTTTAAATATTGTCTCACAGTCACAGTCAAATCAGCACCCACGACAAAAGTGGTGTGTTGTTAAAAAGCTAGAGTGAATAACATCTGTCAACAGGAGCTATCTGGAAGATTTGATATTCGTCCGCTGAGATAAGCGGAGCGTTAAGACGCCCACGAAAAGATTATGGAGAATCATCGGAGTCTGCAAAATTCAAGGTTTTCCTGCCGTTCATTAAAGACGTTAATAGCCACATAGAAAAGAAATTGACGAAACGGAATATCGGAGCAATCTACAAACTCACCCGGAATGTACAGGAACACTAAGGATCGGCCAATGATGTTGACAGATCTCTGGGAATACCGGAAAAGAGCAGGAGTTTAGTGTGGCCGAGCGGTTCTAGGCGCTACGGTCTGGAACCGCGCGACCGCTACGGTCGCAGGTTCGAATCCTGCCTCGGGCATGGATGTGTGTGATGTCCTTAGTTAGGTTTAAGTAGTTGTAAATTCTAGGGGACTGATGATCTCAGAAGTTAAGTCCCATAGTGCTCAGAGCGATTTGAACCGTATGAAGCAGAAGTTTACAGGATACGTTGTGCTTGTGGCGACGCGTAGGTGGGTACTACTAAAAGAACGATCTGAAAAGAACTACAGAGTCCAGCAGAAAGACCTCCCGTACATGGAGAAGTCGCTGTCTGAGTTGTGGTGGACATACTGATGTGGAGGGGGTATCGATCGGTAATTTTTAGAAGTAGCAATATCTTGGCTAGGTGAACATCTTGCCTTTGTTGTGGAGGAATACATTCTGAGTGATGATTCTGTAATTACTACTCAGCGAGAATTTTGCATTCAGTTCGAATTTAGCCGATATGATTCTGTTTGTGATGGAAAAACTATAGAATTTTGGTATGAAACATGAGAACATTGGGTTCTGCGCTGAAAAGAAAAGCTGCTGCAGACCTCTGACTGTAACAACGTGTGGAAGTGTCTGTCCTGCAATCTCCGAAGCGTTCAGCATTTACACAAGTAGCTGCCCTGGAATTTAAGAATAATCCTGTTCAGAGATGACCACATGCGTCCATACAAAATGATGGTTGAAACTTCCTGGCAGATTAAAACTGTGTGCCCGACCGAGACTCGAACTCGGGACCTTTGCCTTTCGCGGGCAAGTGGTTTATCAACTGAGCTACCGAAGCAGTTGGAAGAGCACTTGCCCGCGAAAGGCAAAGGTCCCGAGTTCGAGTCTCGTTCGGGCGCACAGTTTTAATCTGCCTGGAAGTTTCATATCAGCGCACACTCCGCTGCAGAGTGAAAATCTCATTCTGAAAATGATGGTTACCCATTCCCCGTGGTGCTGTTTTGCTTTCTTCTGATGAAGCCCGCTTCCACCTGTCAGGTACTGTAAAAAAACAAAATTTCCGCTATGGGGTTGCAGAAACCGTCCAGGAACTTCACAGCCGTCGTGCGACAGTGTGGTGCGTCGTTGCTGAATTTGGTGTTTTCCAAGAAGTTGGCGTAACGGTAATTGTTAATTCAGATCGCTGCTGTCACATGACACAGACCTTCATCCGAGTATCTTGGGGACCACGAAGAGGGAGAAGTCTGGTTCGATAAAGACGGAGTCACAGCTCTCACTTCTCGGCATAAATTTTGAGCGAGTTGCGTCATAGATTTCATCTCTCTTTAAGAGAAGACATCGCCTGGCCCACAAAGTGATTTTTTTTTCTTTGGGGACACTTAAAGGCTCAAGTGTACAAACATCGCCCCACAACTCTGCAAGCACTTAGAGAGACAATTACCGAAGATGTGACTGCCATTGCACTGGATATTGAACGAAGAACTATGGACAACTTCCGGAAAAGACTCCGTCAATGTGTCAACAGTGGAGAACGCCATTTACCGGACATATTTTTTTTAAAATCAGCTAATGTAAAATGAGATAATGACATATTATTTGTTGTTCACAGATAAAAATGTTTTGTCTGTATCTTTGTATGCAGCTACTTGTTGAAATTCGGGAGGTCTTTTTGCGAAACTCTGTAGAACAGTAGAGGGGCAAATGTAAAAATGATGGGGAGGGGGAGACAAATCAGCTGTTGCACTATATGCTTCGCAGCCAGGAGACAACCGGATTCTGTCTGGTAAGAAACAAGCGAATATTATGAAAGGCTACACAGAGTGGCCATAGAGATTACTAAACACTGCAGTAATTTTCATCGGAAAGAGAAGGGTCTGAGACTGAATGTTATCTGGATTTCGGTGCTTAAGAAAATATGTACTATTCTTCCACTATGGGGTTAGGACAACAGCGGACGAGAGCAACCGACAATGGCAAATTGCCCTCGAGTTTTCAAAACACGTGACGTCACACCTCTGCTCGGAAGGACGCGAAAATAAAATTCGAACAATATATATATATATATATATATATATATATATATATATATATATATATATATATATATAAAAGGCTCATCGGCCACTTGACCATCTTCTTCTTCTGTGCACAAACAGTGCCCGAACTCACGGGAATCGTCAACGCGCCGCGAGCAATGGGTATAATGGGCGGGGGCACTACGAATGTAGTGCGGGACAATACGTTGAGAATGTGGGTTTCGTGGGAGGCGTGCCAGAGATAAATCCCTGCAGTCGCGCTATCCTCTGTCTCCTCGGTGGCTCAGATGGATAGAGCGTCTGCCATGTAAGCAGGAGATCCCGGGTTCGAGTCCCGGTCGGGGCACACATTTTCATCTGTCCCCGTTGACGTATGTCAACGCCTGTAAGCAGCTAAGGGTGTTCATTTAATTGTAATTTCATAAAATTACCCCAAGGTCTGCAACTGACCGAAAAAGGAACAACGTATCTTTAAAATGTCGTCCGCGGAAGGGTCCTCTGGAAAAGTTATGCAGCGTAGGTGTATATATGCCTATATACAGCGCTGGTTGTTTCCAGCGCTCCAGGAGCTGCACCGGCGTGCTGGGGGAGTGACTTGCGATGTAACCTTCGATTTCCGGCGGTAAGCTATCAAAAGAGGACGAAGGTCGTATCTGATCAATACTTCGGATGATAAATGATTTCTCCAGGAGCAGCGGTCGTATGGAGGACCTAGCGGCGACCTTACATAATGCGTAGAAGCTATGGTGGTTCGTAGATGAGGCGAAACTTGGGTCTGGGTACCAACGCACCTTTTGCGTTTTGTAAAGATAGTGTTGTCTCCTGGAACATTGAATCCTGAACAACAAGGTTACTTGTATCTCTCTGCTTGCATTATCGGCATTGTTGCAACTTCTTATACATCGTTATGGGGAGTACGTTACATTCTTCTGCTGGTACATGTGCACCTTGTGGCCTGTATATAGACAGTTAGAGAAGTTAAGTGTATCTCCAGGAATTGTTCTGGTGTGAGAGCATGTGTTGCCGAGTCATTTTTTGTGACAGGCTTGAACAGCACTCCATCTAACGTAACAAGATTTCAGAGAATCTGTACACTGTAATCAGACTGAAATGAGCAAAACCTATTCTTCCAAGTAATATCTAACGGAGTCTTTAATCAGATATATGATTTGATCTAATCATTTTGGTCTAATAGAAATCCGTGTGCTAAAATCGACTGCAAACGGTCAACATAATCGAATACGACATCGTGTGAGCGTAAAGGAGGCGTTACGTGATAGTCGTTCTAATGTTCTCAGTACATCATTTTTTTTAACCTGATCAAATAAAGGAATTCTGGCCCAGTCTTACATCGGACCTCTATTTATCACAGACAGTATTTTTA
The DNA here is from genome assembly GCF_023897955.1 of Schistocerca gregaria. Taxonomy (NCBI): domain Eukaryota; kingdom Metazoa; phylum Arthropoda; class Insecta; order Orthoptera; family Acrididae; genus Schistocerca; species Schistocerca gregaria. Next base: position 477,198,667 of record NC_064924.1, read on the forward strand.
CGTCACAGTTCCTTAAGAAAGATGATAATTTTAATATGATAAATAGTAATGAAATGGTATTCATAGACTTAAAAATGATTTGAATATATCTAAGGGCAGTGTCAATAATAATTCTGAGACATACTAGCAATAATACTAACGGTTCCGCTGCTGCTGCTGATGATAATAATAATAATAATAATAATAATAATAATAATGTATGATGACGATTGTCTTGATGATGATGTGGTAGTAACAGACGTAGAATGTGTTTATTGGTGTACAGAAGTGAAATTTTCTGATAGTGAGTTGTAAGACAAGAGACATTTTTTTAGACAGCCTATTCCCTGAGTTTTGTGAAATGAGGATGGTCTGGTTGGAAAGTAGGATACTTGGTTTTACGGGATTCACGAGAGCGTACAAGAACCAGTGCAGACGTCGTTGTAGCTGTAGTAGGTATTCCATTGACTTTCTTTTAATGCCGGTGCTGTTATTCTGTTCTCTGATATATTGAGGGATCTCATTCAGAGTCAGGTCTTGCTACTGTAAGAGACTCCGAACAAATGACTGAACGATGCGGATAGACTGTTCGCTGACGGACGGTACCGAAATGCTGAATTACTCGGATGGGATGAGTGGCAGCTATCTTTAATCCGAAAAGATATAATACAGTGGTCATAACGAAGAAGGAAGTCTGTAGTGTTAGATTACATGATTACTTGTAGTCTTTTTGATCCTGTCACGTCAATTCAGTATACAGGAAAATGCTAAGACTCAGATTGAAATGGAACGAAAACGTGATATCAGTATTAGGGAAGGAGGATGAAAAATGTCGATTCGTTGGAAGGGTTATGCGAAAGAGCGGAGCATCTGCAACGAGTAACTAGTTCTAGATTACTGCTCCAGCGTTCAGAGCCAATATCGAGTAGACATTTCGACTGAAGAAGAACGAATTAGAGATTCATTTCAACGGCAGATGTTAAGTCCCATAGTGCTTAGAGCCATTTTTTTAGAGGTGCTCCGGGAACGTAACTGAACGTCTTTGGAACAAAGGCGACGTGGTTGTCACGAAACCTTGTCGAGTAAATTTAGAAACCTGGTATTGGAGGAAGGCTGTGCAACGATTGTCCTATCACCACTGTAGGCCTCTGTGCCGCATAGGACTCCAGCGAATAAAATAAGAGAGACTTGAAGGCATACAGACAAATTAATTTTCTCTTGCACAGTTCGCGAATAGAATACGACAAATAATCACTTATGGTGGTACGAAATATCCTCCGCCACGCGCTGTGTAGTAGCTTGCGGTCTGTATACAAATGTACATGTAGAAACACATGAAGCGAAAGGTTATTTACAAAGTGTACAGATGCCAGACCGCAGTTCTAAAAGGAGAAAGATGTGAAAGGAGAGCTTAGTTGTGAAGTGGAGTAATAACATTGCTGTAGCAATGATGTTATTCAGTCCGTATTTAGCAAGCAGGACAAGAAGCCAAGAACAACTTAGGAAAGGAAATTAACGTCCAGGTAGAAGAATTGCAAACATTCAGGTTCGCTGATGAACTTTTGATTACGTCAAATGCAGCAAAGGATATGGAAAATTAGTTGAATGGAGTGGATAGTGTCTTGAAAAGAGGTTAAAAGATGAATATCAGCAAAAATAATCCAACAGTAATGCAATGAACTCTAAGTAAATCAGGTGATACTGAGGGAGTTAGATTGCGAAATGAGACTGTAAAAGTAGTAGATGAATTTTGCTATTTGAGCACCAAAATAACTGAAGTCCAAAATATAAAGGATAAAATTCAGACTAGCAACAACAACAAAAGCATTTCTCAAAGAAATAAATCTGTTCATATTGAATAGGAATGTGTTAGGACGTAGCTTTCCCGAAGGTGAGTAAGGAGTGTAGCCTTGCACAGATGTGAAAGATGGACGATGAACAGTTCGGATAAGAAGAAAACGTAAGATGTTGAAATGTAGTACGGGAAAATGCCAAAAATTAGTTTGGTTGACCGAAAAACTGACGAATCTGTGTTGTTAGTAGGCTAGAATGGTCACACAGCCCCAGTTACAGGTGGCTTCCAAGGGCAACAAAAATGTAATATTCAGTATTTCATATAATTATTGACCAAATTTACAAATGTAAAACACTGTCGTAATCTTCTCATTAAGAGAGATAACCTTATAGTAAAGCTTAAGCACAATAAGTCTAATGATAATGTTAGAAACTATGTCTATGCCTTGAACGCATTGTAACTCCGGTGCGCACGAATCACCCAGACTTCACTGAGGTGACAAAAGTCATGGGATAGCGATATCTACATACACACATGGCGGTTATATCGCGTACATGAGGTATAAAAGGATAGTGCATTGGCGGAGCTTCATTTGTGCTCAGGCGATTCGTCTGGAAGGGTTTCCTACACGATGTGACTTCTGAAATTTTCCCGGCGTATTTGTTCTTCTAATAATTTCCGGGTATGCAGCCGGATCCCGTCGACATTCTGCCACGATATTTCGGCCCAGAGACGTTCGGCCATCATCAGGTGAGTACACAACTACTGAAGAGCCCAGGTGCAGTCGCGGTATTTATACCGATTCTCGCGCACGTGTTGACATGCGCGGCATAGCCGAGTTGTACGTGCTGCCCTCGGTGGTGAAAGTAAAAGATCATCTAGTCATTGAGTATCGAATGACGCTGTCTATTCCGCTGTGAATGTATAACTTTAATAACAGGATTCCAAGTTTTATCCAGTTGAAAGCCGTTGTCACGATTTATAAGATTATCGGCAAGACGTATTTCCACTGATTCCTTGATTACGGAATCCCAAAATCCGGAAACCGGAGCTAAAATTTTTGTTCCATTGTATTCCATTGAATGTCCCAATGAAATACAGTGCTCTGCTACTGCCGATTTTGACGGTTGCCGCAGACGGGTGTATCTTTCATGTTCTGTTCACCGTTCATGGACAGTTCTTGTCGTCTGGCCAATATATGCAGAGCCACATTCACAGGGAATTTTGTAGACGCCTGCTTTCTTCAGTTGTAAATCGTCTTTAACGGATCCAACCAGGGCCCGGTTCTTTGCTGGTGGACGGAAGATAACCTTGATTTTATTCTTCTTCAGTAATCGGCCTATTTTCGACGACACATTCCCGGCGTATGGAAGAAACGCAGTTGATTTAAAGTCGTCATCAGCGTCCTCAGTGCGCTGCTTCTTGTTGTGACAGTTGCGCATGGCCTTTCTTATTTGGCGTGAAGTGTAGCCATTCTCTTTAAAAACCTTCTCCAAGTGTTCTAATTGTGCGTGGAGGTTTTCATCGTCCGATATTACATGCGCTCGATGTATTAAGGTACTGAGAACGCCGGCTGTTTGTGCTGGGTGGTGGCAGCTTGACGCCTGGAGATACAGATCTGTGTGAGTCGGTTTCCTGTACACAGAATGTCCTAATGACCCATCATTTTTACGGCATACTAGCACGTCTAGAAATGGTAAAGTGCCATCTTTTTCAATCTCCATCGTGAATTTGATGTTCTCATGTAAAGAGTTTAAATGATGAAGGAATTTCTCCAGTTCCTGTCTGCCATGAGGCCATACAACAAAAGTATCATCTACGTACCGCCAGAAGACCGTAGGCTTTAAGACAGCAGACTCAAGTGCTTTCTCCTCAAAGTCCTCCATAAAGAGATTAGCTACCACAGGGGACAAAGGGCTCCCCATGGCGACGCCGTCTGTTTGTTCAAAGAATTCGTCATTGAATAGAAAGTACGTTGAGGAGAGTATATGTTCAAACAAGGCCGTCATTTCTGCACTGAATAAGTTACCAATAAGATGTAACGATTCCATTAAAGGCACTTTGGTAAATAGTGAGACCACATCAAAGCTGACTAATAAATCCGAACTGCTAAGCTTAACTTCCTTCAAGCGACTGACAAAATCCTCGGAATTACGTATATGGTGGCAACACTTACCCACATACGGCTTTAGTAGTGAGGCCAGATATTTTGCTGTAGAATAGGTGGCAGCACCAATATTACTCACTATTAATCGTAGTGGGGCACCATCCTTGTGTATCTTGGGAAGACCGTAGAGTCTTGGTGGTACTGCATTGTGTGGTCTCAATCTCTTGATCTACAAAATTCCCTGTGAATGTGGCTCTGCATATATTGGCCAGACGACAAGAACTGTCCATGAACGGTGTACAGAACATGAAAGATACACCCGTCTGCGGCAACCGTCAAAATCGGCAGTAGCAGAGCACTGTATTTCATTGGGACATTCAATGGAATACAATGGAACAAAAATTTTAGCTCCGGTTTCCGGATTTTGGGATTCCGTAATCAAGGAATCAGTGGAAATACGTCTTGCCGATAATCTTATAAATCGTGACAACGGCTTTCAACTGGATAAAACTTGGAATCCTGTTATTAAAGTTATACATTCACAGCGGAATAGACAGCGTCATTCGATACTCAATGACTAGATGATCTTTTACTTTCACCACCGAGGGCAGCACGTACAACTCGGCTATGCCGCGCATGTCAACACGTGCGCGAGAATCGGTATAAATACCGCGACTGCACCTGGGCTCTTCAGTAGTTGTGTACTCACCTGATGATGGCCGGACGTCTCTGGGCCGAAATATCGTGGCAGAATGTCGACGGGATCCGGCTGCATACCCGGAAATTCCTACACGATTATGGCCGCGTGCCGGGTATTAACAGACTGAACACGGAATGGTAGCTGGAGCTGGACACATGTGACATTCCATTTCGGAAATCGTTAGGGAATTCAATATTCCGAGATCCACACAGTCAAGACTGTAAGGAGAATACCAAATTCCAAGCATTATCTCTCATCAGGGACAACGAACTGGCTGACGACCTTCGCTTAACGACCGAGAGCAGCGGCGTTTGCGTGGAGTTGTCAGCGCTAACGGACAAGCAGAACTGTGTGAAATAACTGCGGAAATCAGTGTGGTACGTACGACGTACGTATCCGTTAGAAGAGTGCGGTGAAATTTGGCGTTAATAGGCTATGGCGATAGACGACAGACGAGAGTGCCTTTGGTAACAGCACGGCATCGATTGCATCCTGCGCTGTTGACCATATCGGTTGGACCCCAGGCAACTGGAAAACCGTGGCATGGTCAGATGAGTCCCGATTTTAGTTGACTCGAGTCGATAGAAGGGTTGGAGTGGGGTGCAGACCTCACGACGCCACGGACACAAGTTGTCAACAAGGCACTATTCATCTTCCCAAACAACGATGGAATTTGTACGGATGACTAAGTGCCGTGTCACCGGCCACAATTGTTTGTGATTGGTATGAAGAACATTTTGGACAGTTTGAGCGAACGATATGGCCACCCAGATCGCACTGCATGAATCCAATCGAACATTTATCGGACACAATCGAGAGGTCAGTTGGCGCACGAAATCCTGCACCGGCAGCCCTTTCGCAGTTGCGGACAGCTATAGAGGCAGCACAGAGCTACACACACACACACACACACACACACACACACACACACACACACAATTGCATCACCTAATTTCCGAGAGTTCCGGAAACAGTACAGAAAATTATAATAGATATCAACATAAACATCACTTACGCCCTTTTTATTGCTCATTAAAAGCACATATTGTATGTTGTACCACCATACAGCGAGACTTCCAGAGGTTGTGGTCGAGATTGCTGCACGCACCGGTACCTCTAATAACCAGTAACACGTCCTCTTGCATTGATGCATGCCTGTATTCGTCGTGGCATACTATCTAGTTCATCAAGGCACTGTTGGTCCAGATTGTCCCACAACTCAACGGCGATTTGGGGTAGATCCCTCGCAGTGGTTGGTGGGTCACGTCGTCCATAAATAGCCCGTTTCAAAAAATGTTCAAATGTGTGTGAAATCTAACGGGACTTAACTGCTAAGGTCACCAGTCACTAAATTATCCTAAGGACAAACACACACATCCATGTCGGAGGGAGGACTCGAACCTCCGCCGGGACCAGCCGTACAGTCCATGACTGCAGCGTCCCAGACCGCTCGGCTAATCCCGCGCGGCTAGCCCGTTTCAGTCTATCCCAGGCATGTTCGATAGGTTTCATGTCTGGAGAACATAATGGACACTGTAGTCGAGCGATGTCATTATCTTGAAGGAAGTCATTCACAAGATGTGCACGATGGTGGCGCGAATTGTCGTCCATGAAGACGAATGCCTCGCCAATATGCTGCCGATATGGTTGCACTATCAATCGGAGGATGGGATTCACGTATCGTACAGCCGTGACGGCGTCTTCCATGAACACCAGCGGCATACGTCGGCCACACATAATGCCACTCCAAAACAACAGGGAGCCTCCACCTTGCTGTACTCGCTGGACAGTGTGTCTAAGACGTTCAGTCTGACCAGGTTGCCTCCAAACACGTCTCCGACAATTGTCTTGCTGAAGGCATATGCGACACTCATCGGTGAAGAGAACGTGATACGAATCCTGAGCGGTCCATTCGGTATGTTGTTGAGGCCATCTGTACCGCGATGCTCGGTGTCGTGGTTGCAAAGATGGACCTCGCCATGGACGTCGGGAGTGAAGTTGCGCATGATGCAGCCTATTGCGCACAGTTTCAGCCGTAGCACGACTTCCTGTGGTTGCACGAAAAGCGTTAGCCGACATGGTGGCATTGCTGTCAGTGTTCTTCCGAGCCATAATCGATAGGTAGCGGTCATTCACTGCAGTGGGTGGCCTGACCGAGGCATGTTACCGACAGTACATATCTCTCGGTATCTCCTCCATGCCCTTAAAACATTGCTTTGGTTCACTCTGAGACGCGTAGACACTTCCCTTGTTGAGAGCCCTTCCTGGTTCAAAGTAACAAGCGGTCGCGATGGAACCGCGTTATTGACCGTCTAGGCATGGTTGACCTACAGACAAGACGAGCTGTGTACGTCCTTCGTGGTGGAATGACTGGAACTGATGGGCTGTCGGACCCCCTTCTTCTAATAGGCGCTGATCATGCATGGTTGTTTACATCTTTGGGCGGGTTTAGTGACACCTCTGAACAGTGAAAGGGACTGTGTCTGTGATACAATATCCACAGCCAACGTCTATCTTCAGGACTTGTAGGAACGGGGGTGATGCGAAACTTTTTTTGATGTGTGTATATTTCGGCAGGGGACTTCCAGCGACTTACTGAGTCCATACCACGTCGATTTGCTGCACTACACCGTGCAAAAGGAGGTTCGACACGATATTAGAAGGTATCCCGTGACTTCTGCGACCTCCGTGTATGTTCATCCAATGTTTTAGAATGAGAGGATTTAGCAGCTTCCAACAAACTTTACGCATAATTTCAAGTCATTAAGATCCTTTCTCGCTAACACTACCCCACGAAATGAAGAAAGGAAAAAAGTTTATCATTTTTCTACATTACCCTGTTGACAGTAAAACTTCAGTGTCAGGCGTGACAATTTAATTTAGTACTTCTTTGCTACTACCTCTGTTCGCAATGCATTTTGCAGACAGTGTTCACATGTGCCACTGAGTGTATCCCGAGTACTATATCTTTGTACTACTCCTAGTTGGCAAGATATGACTTTTATTCATGGGAGTGCGATTCTACAGAGAATCGGAGGGATGAGAGATTGCTGGTAGGTACGAAATCTGAACGAAGGGAAAAAGAAATCTATGCGACAACTTGAGTAAAGGAAAAAATCGGCTGACAGGACACACGCAGAGCATGAGTTATGAAGGAATGGTAAGTCTGGTAATGGAGAGAGAGAGAGAGAGAGAGAGAGAGAGAGAGAGAGAGAGAGAATGGGAGTGCGTGCGCGTGCTTGCATGGGAGGTTCAAAAATGGTTCAAATGGCTCTGAGCACTATGGGACTTAACATCTATGGTCATCAGTCCCCTAGAACTTAGAACTACTTAAACCTAACTAACCTAAGGACATCACACAACACCCAGCCATCACGAGGCAGAGCAAATCCCTGACACCGACGGGAATCGACCCCGGGAACCCGGGCGTCGGAAGCGAGAACGCTACCGTACGACCACGAGATGCGGGCTGCATGGGAGGGGGATTGTAAAGTTAAAAGAGGAAACCAAGGCTTTACTACCGCTAGCAAGTTAAAATTGATGTAGTTTACAGTAGTTAGGCGGAGTTGAAGAGGCTTGCACAAGATAGACTAGCGTGGAGAGGTGTTTAAAACCCGTCTTCGTAGTGAAGACGACGAGAAGTGCAGACTCATTAAAAGTGATGGTCATCCTCCCTGATCCATGCATTACACATTTACCAATACAATTTAGCAAGCTAGAGAAATATTTGGCACCATATAAAATGACACTATTGGGGAGAACGTTTCTCTCTCCGCCCCGCCTTAAACTTCTCAATGAAGTGAAATGAACGTAATGATCGTATGGCTGGCCAGGTGACCCATTTTGGGGTTGCTTTGCCTCTTGGTGCAAATTTTTGTTTGACTCACCTTTGGCGACCTGCGCTTCTATGATTGAGATCAAACGAAATGATTAGGATAACACAAACAGTCAATCCCCGAGTGAAGAAAACTGCCGACCGGGAATCGAACCCGAGACTCCCCATGTGTAGAGGGGAATCTTAACTTCTATGCCACGAGCTACGGGCGACGTCTCAGTTAGTGTTGGTTAATCCTTCAAATATTATATTTTTATACGTATTCCTTCTAGCAGGTGAGAAACCTTTCAATTTAGCCCTTGAGATATCACTACGCTGTTCAGAAAGGCTTCACAAACAACCTCACAGCAGTGCCCTAAATCCAGCCTCACCCACACGCGTAAGTGAACAGTTTAACTGTTCCACTTTCCAAATTGACACCTTCACCCAGTTCGCCAGCCAGGCGCAAAATTGTCGGCTACGCGCAATTTCCTAATGTTTGACGAAGCGCTTGACGTCGGTGTAGGGCGACGGTTAGGCGGCAGTGATAAGGAGGCAAATGGGGCGGGATTGTCGGAAGGAAGCAGGCGCAGGATCGATATGGAGGCGGCGATGACCCGCCGTGACCGCCGGCCAGTTCTGACCCCTCCTCCCTCGCGATAAGTCAGGGCGGATCTCTCACCCCAGGCGGTGCCGATGGCCGATAGCCGCAAGACCCCACCTAGTCTCCGGCCGCTGTCCGAATAATAAAGAGTGGCGAGGAGGCGCCAGCGTGCGAGACTGGTGCCGGCCAGCGCATACATCAAGATCGCTATCGCTGCGCCGTCTGGCCGAACACTTCACCCCGAGTGGCCGTCGCACGCTATCCCTTCTGGGCCACTCACAGCGTCACCCAGGCGTACATGGTTTGGCGACTAAGAAATCGGAGCTGTGGCTGCTATTCCAAATCTTAATAATTAAATGCAGCAGAACCTCGCTAATCCGATCACGGATGGCCCGACTCCCCCTCTAGTCCGATCATCCCATTCCCAGTATTTGTTGGCACTTGTCGATGACTCATCATCTGCGATATGGATCAGTAGGCAGTTCACTATTAATAGATGCGGTAGTTCGATCAGTTTTAGTGTGAAACGACTTGTTTCTAACTTGGACAGCAAGTTTATTGTGGGTGCATTTGTTTTATAAATTAGTAATAATGTTCTTCTCACATATTAAAGTATGTAAAACTAAATTGTATCAGGAACTAAACGTAAGTATTTGAGGATGTCTTTAGCGGATAAACTGAAAGTACTTGGAGGGTTGGATGAGGCTAGGGTTGCCATAATCCAAGGACGAACATCGAGGACAAAATTCGGTGATTATAAAGATGTTGTTGAAACACGGACCTATATGTTCTGCAAGTGACAATTGGTTTGCATTTCAGCTGAATCTTCATCATTACTTTACAGTGGTAATTATGAAGAGATGGTTGAAACCTGGAATCACACAATGTCCTTTCACGTTTCTGCACTCAGCCAAATCTTCATAATTACCATAATTCAGACAGTGATTCTGTCAGCAAAGAAGCTGTAAGTAACAAGGAAAATTAATCAAAGCATTAATGGTGTCTATAAAGGAGTGGTCAATGATGAAGAAAATTAATTGCAATTGACATTAAATAACTTTTTAATTAAAGCACTGAACACAAATTATTAACATGTATACAGTCATGCTGCTAAAATTGATATATGTCTTTCGCTTTATGTTTTAAACCAGTCATATTTTTCTGAGCCCTGGACGGAAGATTCTGAATCAGTCTATGAAAATCTGTGCAATTTGTGTTTTGTGTTGCAAACCAACAGCGGAAGACCGAAACAATCGCAAAGAATCGATTATTGCACTGCTTCCACTGTTCTGTTCTGAAAATAGCCGAACGATTCTGAAGTGACACGGAATATCAGCACAGGTTTCAACGGTTATCGTCAAGTTCGCAGGAGTTATGAAACACTTGATCGGTGGCCAGTGGCAAAACTTGCTTAAATTTTTTTTTTACTTACTAGCCACTTTCTTCGTGGACATTTTCCTCTTCGTCCAGCATAAAATCGCGGACTGTCCGCGAAATCCGCGATGTATGGCAACCATAGGTGAGGCGTGTCTCTTCAAAACATTGGAAGTTAGATAGGGGTTAGCATAACAACTGTTAAACACGGCAGCAAAAATATGAAGACTCTTGAAAGTCATACAGTGACGACCGATAAAGTGAAACAACTGAAAATGAGAAGCTCATTTCCAAAGGGTATCAAATCCATAGTAGAATCTAATTTAACAGGCGAGGCAAAAAATTTTACGGCCACAGGAATATCAGAATATGTTTTGTAGCTTCAGACAGATGTTGAGACACGTGACGCCAAGTATTTCTGTTAAATGTTTATTTCTTTAATTGCTATTGCATAAATAAGAATATATTTGATACTTTTTAGCAGAAAGTTGTATTAAGTTTGGTAATTGTTGTTCTGGAGTTTCTGCCTATGATGCACAGTATTCACCTGATCTATAAGACTCGATAATTTAATAAAAAAATTCACAATGAATATAAAAAAACGCAACACACATCCTTACAACATATAGTGTCATGCGAACAAATGTCGGACACGTTGTGTGTGACGTCATTACCAAGAAGAGCAACGATTGGGTGCCGGGATTTGGTACTTCTCAGAAACGAATTAACATTGGATTTGGTATTCTTCATCATGGACAGCAAGTCTTAAGGGGAAATATATAACGGATATGGTACGTTTTGGCATACATAAGTTCTTATTACATAGTCAATAGTTCTAAGTAGTGCTGCCACCTGAGCTTCTCAAATACAACTTTAAATAAGTCAAAAAGTTAAAATCTAGACAGTGCTTTGCGTGTGTGGTTTGAGCAGGAGAGGAGAAAAGCAACTCCGTTGTCTGGACGAATCATAAAAGAAAAAGGCATTGATTTTGTGTGAAAATTACATGAAAATGAAAAGTTTACAGCTAGTGAAGACTAGTTACATTGGTAGAAAGAAAGGCGTGGCATTCAAAGTGTAATTATTTCGGACGAGAAGTTGTCTGCTGACGAAACAGCTACCAATGAATTTGTTCCGAAATTTGAAAACTGAGTTAAAGAACGTAACCTGGCCCCTGATCAGGCGTATAACGTCGATGAGTCTGACTTGAACTACACAAAAACAGTCTGTAACAGGTACAAAACTGGCCAAAGATAGAATTACAGTTGCTCTCTGTAGTATCGCTAATGACAGTCACAAGATCCCATTCTTTGTGATTGGAGAAGCAAAAGAATAAACGCCGATCTAAAACCTTAATATCGCATCAGTGCCTGTATGTTATCGTAACCAAAAGTCAAGATGGATGGAATCCAGCCTTATTAACGAATGGTTTTTTGACCAAATAGTCTCTGCGGTTACGAAATAATTAAAAGGAAAAAAAAAACCATTCCTAAACGTGCCATATTGGTCTTCCACATTACATCTCACCCATCCGAATATCAACTTTAAAAGGTGAAATAAAAGCTTTATTTCGTCCTGCCATCGAACATGTCTAATCCAGCTCACGACACAGGGGATTAGTGAATGACTGATGAGGCGATAATGTTGAAAATACTTTTCATCAATTTTAGAGAGGCACAAGAAGGCATCAGTTTGTTTCAAGTGAAGAAATCAATACAATTGCCAAAGTTCGGGAAGAAATGCCCCGTCATCAGCGCTTTAAAAATCCTGGCTCAAACTGTGGCCATAAATGAATGAAATTAAGGACGACACATCAAACGAAACGAGTGAAGAGAATCAAGATGAAACAGAGTATGAAACAAATGTTGAAAGTCAAGACGTACACACTCCATCGACTTTATGGCATTTACAAACTTCGCAACTGGACGATGGCCTCAGTGACGTGAGTGGATCAGTACAGCTGAAGTTGAATGCATAATGGAAGCAGAGTTAATTGACGTTCAAATCATTGACGCTGTATGTCGAGGAACCGATGAGAACGAGAAAGATGACAGGGCAACAAAGAGAATAAGCCTATGGTTCGAGTATCACATACAAATGGTAAAAATGCATTTTGTATAGTATTCCATTACATCGAACAAAGGTCGACGTCTACCCCAAAGATATCTTGTGGATAGGAAAGGGTGGAACACCACGGCAACATCAAGGCTGTTGGTTGCTGAGCAAAAGCTCATTACGGATTTCTTTCCTCCTGCTTAAGAACAGAATATTTTTTACCGTGTGATCTTATCTTCGAAACAGTTAGTTGCAAATCTATTGTGTGTTACTGCAGTCCTGTAATAAAGTATGTACAACTGTTAAACGTTCACGCACAGCAATAATATCTTTCTGTACGATGCAGACGTATTTTGCAGTACAGACACTACGTTACGTTACACATTCGAATAAGATTGTTTTACTAGGTAAAAGAGTTCTTTTGGTTTTGTTAGTGTTTTAACATGGAATAGTATTTCAGACTGTACATCCAGTTGAAAATTAAAGTATTGCTGTACGGTATTGTGATGTTACGGCTCAATAAAAGAGTTCCTCTGATAATCTGTCCTTTCTTGCGTTCCAAACATACTGTAGGTCACATAGGGGAGGTTCTACTGAAATAAAATAACAAAAAATGTTCAGTTGTGTGTGAAAATCTTATGGGACTTAACTGCTAAGGTCATCAGTCCCTAAGCTTACACACTACTTAACCTAAATTATCCTAAGGACAAACACACATACCCATGCCCGAGGGAGGACTCTAACCTCTGCCGGGACCAGCCGCACAGTCCATGACTGCGGCGCCTAAGACAGTTTGGTTAATCCCGAGCGGCAGTTCAGCCACATTTGCACTTAGAATCACTGCAAATCTTGGGGAAAGAGAAATCAGTAAGTTGGCATATTTTACATATTTTCATTCCTTAATGTCACATGGGATAATGTTCTGGGGTAACTCTTATTGAAGAAAGAAAGCGTTCATTGCTCAGAAACGTGTCATAAGAGTAACATGTAATGCACACACGATCAGCTTGTAGATCTGTTTAAAGTGTTAAGCATTCTGATTACTGATTCACAGTGTATTTATGGCCTCATGAAATTTGTTGTAAATATTCCATTGCATTTCAAAAGGAACAATGGTGCACATAATTGCATGACATTCATTACTCCACATTAAGGCTGTCTTGAGCAAAAAAGGGGTATCCAAAGCTGCAACACAAATGTTTTATACTCGCCAAGGATATAAAATGTTTGACAGATAGCAAACTAAAATTTGAAAACAAACTAAAAATGAAACTTCCTGGCAGATTAAAACTGTGTGCGCGACCGAGACTCGGGACCTTTGTCTTTCGCGGGCAAGTGCTCTACCATCTGAGCTTGCTTCGGTAGCTCAGATGGTAGAGCACTTGCCCGCGAAAGGCAAAGGTCCCGAGTTCGAGTCTCGGTCGACCACACAGTTTTAATCTGCCAGGAAGTTTCATATCAGCGCACACTCCGCTGCAGAGTGAAAATCTCATTCTGGAAACTAAAAATGTTTCTCCTTGACAACTTCTCCTGATACGTAGAAGAATTTCTGTTACTGTAATGTGTAAAAGATGATGAGTAGGAAATACTAACTAATATCTATAGATTTAAAAAATAAATATTAAGCATGTAGCAACATTTAAAAATTAAGTTGTGATGCGTATGTAAAATGATTCGTTCCACATCATTACGAATTATCTTGAAAATGAACCACTATGATGGGGACACTTTCAGTGAGTTCTCTGTATGTCGACCTTTTTACAGATGGTTGCGGAACATCGGCTGTTAAGTGCAGACTGTCAAATAAAGCACCTTTCAATGTTTTAAGTTTCCAAATTGTTATTTTATTGGGCTACCAGTTTCGGCGGTATATTACGCCATCTTCAGGCCCCCTGACCGACGAGCAGGAAGATTCCCACCTCCGGTCATGCCAAAATAGGACCCAGCTTTCAATGACTGGTATCCGTAAATTTTTGAGACAGCGATCACTTCAAACGTCACCTGCCGACCAGGACTTCACCCTGGAGTCGGTCTCAATTTCAGTGAAATGTCGATGAAACACTGGTCTCACGTGTGACGGAGCCCTGTTTGAGTGTGGGCACTCCATACTAATGGCCTCGTTATCCCCAAAACAGCGTGCTCGTAAAAGTTTTAAGAGTCTAAATTCTTCTGTTAACTGACCACCCATCGTGTATTATAGAGTAATATTGTTGTGCAGTGCGGGTACTCAGTATCTGATTGAACTAATGTGTACTCACATTCATCTTTCCGTGTCTGCTGTTAAAGTTACTGGATGTAGGTTCCACCTTTTATGCAAAAGGCTGTTTTTTGTTGTTGCCCAAATAGTCTGTCACAACAAAACAGTGCAGGCCACCACACAGATGGTCCTGTAAAACCATATACTGTAAAATCAAGTTGTCCAGCAGACAAAACCAACTGATGATGGGACATAGGTGCTGAAATATGTTTGAGGTGCTGAAATATGTTTGGATGACAAGAAAGAACTATATTTTGCGTAAAAGGCGGAACCTATATCCAATAATATATGCTCGTATAGTTTTGAGGCTCTGGATTATTGGATGCCAGCGTGAGTAAAATACGAATCGAGACTTCGGTGCACTAACGTTGAGTCGACAGCGGCCGAGAGGGAGACACGTCACTGCGTCGATAACTTTCGGTGTCTGCTGGCAATCACACTTGATGGCAGGAAGCCATTTGTAACTAGGATGCTGACAGTTATCGAACCAGCGTCCAGCGAGCACAAAAGCGCTTTGCCGGACACCGCTGTCGGGCTGCCATTAATGTTCGTGCAAATTGCTTTTGGCGCGCATTGATCGTCCCGCATTAGCTATGTATTGCAATCCTCGTGATTCAGAAGAGGCCCGCTCTGGCTTCCAGGTGGGGACAGTTTATTACCTGGTAGCACATGAAAAGTCAGTGTAAGCGACATCGACGATTTTGTAATCGGAAAATTTATGTGGACGTTTTAAATGCCTGTGTTCGGGTCGTAATATGATTGCACTGATAGTGAATGCTGCTGAATAATTGTGCAATTGGAGACCATCATGGTTCTTACACTGCAGCAGCGCGTGACGTGACTGAAATGAAAGAACGATGAAAGACGTCTTGAGAAACGTATGTCATTAAATGTAAATACAACGACCTGTTTGAAATCAGTCACATTAAACTAAGTAATGAAATGCGCATGTTCCTATTACAGTAAATTTATAGCCCTCGTAGAATATAATTTGATACTACTTCATGAAGGTTTCTTATTACAAACAGCAATCTTCAACTCTATATTATGGTGGTGACGTATGTAATGTGGCATCTTCGATCTGATTATGAAGAGCGGATAAGTTTTTTCACAACACACATTTTCAGTGGTGTTGTGTTCTCGGTACGCTGTTGCATGTCCCTAGACTTGTTCCAAGTGGAGAAAATGTTTCAACATTCATTATAAAGTGCTATACGTCTAGGCCTCCTCCAGTTAAATTTTTAATTACGTTTCTGGTAAGCTCGGCACGATTCGAAGAGATACCACTCAAGTTTTTGGTAAGTAAACACAGCTTTTTGAAGGGTAGCATTCATCTCACGCTAGGTGAGGAGAACCCTACGTCATAGTGACGTAACGCTACCTCATCGTGACGTAAATAAAACTATATCGACTTCAAGACTACGTATATTGATCTTGGCAGTTGTACCACAGAGTTGCATCGATAACGTGAAAGCTAAATGTAGATACATGTGTAGAAAAGAAGTTACAGCAGTTGTGAGGTATGCTCATCCCAGTTGAATTACTTATTAAGCTGTAATCTCAAAAGTTTTGAATGTTATTGTGTGTTTCTTGATGTAATGAATGTCTGAATGAAGGAACCATAACCACAACAAAAGTAAAAAAAAAATGTACTCATTTTTTTTTAGAAAAAATCCGATTAAATATGCATAAATCGTGTGACAGAAACGTGAAATGGAGAGAAATTAAAGTGTTTTGTATTTTTATAAAAGCCAATGGATTGTACATAATTCTTCTGGGCAGAAACGTTAAACTGAGAAATTAGTGTGGTTCCAGAAATAATTCCGAATGTTGTCGGAATTTTAATTTTGCCTTCATGCTGGAGATCAGGACAGAAACTTTTGCTCTTCAGAAATAAATTATTGCTGATGATTATAATGTACTGACCTGTTATAACACGTCATTACTTTTCTTTATACGTTGTATACTGTGAAAAAACAATGACACGCAAGTCACATTTACTAGCATTTTAAGCAACTGAAAGCAGTGAGTGCTGTCGCCATTTTCAGCTACTTTTTGAATGACTCTTACGCAATATGGAAATAGCTATAGTAATCTTTCCAAATACCCCCAAAATTTATACCATGTCTATTGAGAGAATAAACAAACACAGTATTCCACCGTCGCATATGAAATATCACTTACTGCTGCTAAAAACTGTGGACTGTTGAGTTTATTTTGTCAAGTAGCTCACTCATTGTGACAGTCAGTGTTCAACATCATTTGGCAACTACAAGGAAACTTACCTTTTTTATAGTTGATACTGCTTAGATATTAAAATGTGAGTAACAATTAGAAACGAAATATCATTGTTTTTTCACAGTATACAACGTATAAAGAACAATAATTACATGTGTTATAAACAGGTTACATTATAATTATCGGCAACAATTTATTTCTGAAGAGCAAAATTTTGTGAGTTGATCTGCGACGTGAAGGCAAAATTAAAATTCCTGAACATTCGGAATTATCTTTGGAACCACATCAATTTCTCGGTTTAACGTTTGTGCCCAGAAGAATTGTGTGCAATCCATTGGCTTTTATAAAAATATGAAACTCTTTAATTTCTCCCTAATTCACGTTTCAATCCACATGATTTATGCACAGTAAATCTGATTTTAAAAAAATGACTACTCACTTTACTTCGTTGTGGTTATGGTTCCTTCATTCAGACATTCATTATGTTCATGAAACACACAATAACATCCCACATACTTGGGATTAGAGCTTAGTAATTAATTATTTCACGTTTCTCTCGACACAATCATGCACGATTGATGAGATTTTTTACAAATGTCTACAAGCTTTTCTTGACTTCCGTTGTGTTCATGAAATACCCAATAACATCCCAGATTCTTTGGATTACAGCTTAACAATTAATTATTTCATGTTTCTGTCCACATGACTTATGGACGATTCATCGGATTAAAAAAAAAAAAATCTGCAAGCTTTTCTTTCTTTCTTTCTTTTTTACATTCGTTATAATGCCTTCTTTCAGACATTCATTATGATCAAGAAACACATAATAACATCAAAAATTGTTAGGTTTCCGGCTTAATGACTAATTCAACTGGGCTGAACATACCACACAACTGCTGTAACTTCGTTTCTACACATGTATTTACTTTTAGCTTTCACGTTATCGGTGCAACCTCTGTGATACAACTGCAAAGATCGATATCCGTACTCACGAAGTCGATTTAGGTTTATTAACGTCACGATGACGTAGCGTTATGTCACTATGGCGTAGGGTACTCCTCACCTAGCGTGAGATGAATGCTACCCCTTTTTGAACTGCGTCAGAGATTTTGCAGTTGTAGAGAACCAAAGAAAATTAAGCAAGACCTTTGTCCTAGGGATGGAGCTTATCGCTGAAACAAACGGTTTTAGTTTTTTTTCTTTTTTCAACACTCCGGTTTAACCTGACTGTTAAAAGCGCTCTAAATAACAGGTTTCTGAAATAACTGATTTTCGTTTTTTTTTATTCGTATTATTTCTTTACGTAAAATTAGAAATCGAACAAAGACTGAAAATTTTTGGCTCTCTGTTTCGAGGTACATTGAATCGAAATATTTAATTAAGTAAATAAATTAAAATGTAGCGCGTCCACCGATCGCTGCTGTTCTCGAAAAGTGGTAAGTGATAGAATACTACAAAATATCACCAGTATTCTACTACAGAATCTATTTTTTTGAAATTCTGATCAAAAATCATATTGTAATTGGGGATCATGCCATTTGGGCTTCAAATACCGAAAAATACCATTTATTCAGAACTCGGTATCGATTATGACGAGCTGGTTTTTCCCGTCCCTACTTTGTACCACATGTTGTTGTTGTCTTCAGTCCTGAGACTGGTTTGATGCAGCTCTCCATGCTTGTCTATCCTGTGCAAGCTTCTTCATCTCCCACTACTTACTGCAACCTACATCCTTCAGAACCTGCTTAGTGAATTCATCTCTTGGTCTCCCTCTACGATTTTTACCTCCACGCTGCCCTCCAATGCTTAATTTGTGATCCCCTGATGTCTCAGAACATGTCCTACCAACCGGTCCCTTGTTCTTGTCAAGTTGCGCCACAAGCTCCTCTTCTCCTCAGTTCTATTCCATACCTCCTCATAGTTATGTGATCTACCCATCTAATCTTCAGCATTCTTCTGTAGTACCACATTTCGAAAGCTTCTATTCTCTTCTTGTCCAAATTATTTATCGTCCACGTTTCGCTTCCATACATGGCTACACTCCATACAAATACTTTCAGAAACGACTTCCTAACACTAAAATCTATACTCGATGTTAACAAATTTCTCTTCTTCAGAAACGCTTTCCTTGCCAATGCCAGTCTACATTTTACATCCTCTCTACTTCGACCATCATCAGTTATTTTGCTCCCTAAATAGCAAAACTCCTTTACTACTTTAAGTGTCTCATTTCGTAATCTAAGTCCCTCAGCATCACCCGACTTAATTCGACTACATTCCATTATCCTCGTTAGCTAAAGCTATAAACCCGTTCTGTAAACCCATACCATGTAATTCCAATGTATAAAAACTGACTGTTTCCATTTTAAATTTGCTACAGGCGTGTAAACTATCTAATTGCAGTATGAATAAAGTTAGCCGTGCGGTCTAACGCCCTGCTTTCCGAGCGGGAAGGCGTTCCGGTCCGCCCGGCGGATTAGTGCGGAGGTCCTCGGTGTGCCGGCCAGCCTGTGGATGGATTTTAAGGTGGTTTTCCATCTACCTCGGCGAATGCGGGCTGGTTCCCCGTATTCCGCCTTAGTTACACTATGTCGGCGATTGCTGCGCAAACACTTTCTCCACGTACGCGTACACTATAATTACTCTACCACGCAAAGAATGGGGGTACACTCGTCTGGTGTGAGACGTTCCCGGTCCGCTGGGGGCCGGACCGCACAATAAAATAACCCTGGGTTCGGTGTGGGGCAGCGGTGGGGTGAGTGGATTGCTGTAGCCTGTTGGGGGGCTGTGTACAACTGATGAGTACGGCGGGGACGAAGCCTCTCCGTCGTTTCTAGGTCCCCAGGTCAATACAATACAACACCACACATCCATCCTAAGTAGCTATTAAAAGTGTTTACTATGAAACAGAAGAATGGAAAAGTGTTAATGAATTCAAAACAGGAAAGACAATGGCTGCTATATGCTATCCCGAACCTTATCTGAAAGAACAGCCATGTTTGAGTTGGACAAAAGAAAGACCTGTCGGTATGTTACCATTTCTTCCTCAACAGTACACGGAGTTCTATAGGAACTTTCCAACATTTGATCCCAACAATAGAGTTGTGTTAGAAAGTGATATTTTTTATTTTTCCTTATTCTCTTTTTAAAAAAATTAAAAGATAGGAGAAATTGTTCTGTTCAGTGCAGTTTTACTACTTAAGACATAACAGCTGTATTTCTGCACTTCTGTTTCCTGGTATGGCACCTACAAAGTTCTTAATAAATTAGCCGCTTTCGAACAAAACTCATTTTAAATGGTTTAAATGGCTCTAAGCACTATGGGACTTAACATCTGAGGTCATCAGTCCCCTAGAAATTAGAACTACTTAAGCCCAACTAACCTAAGGACATCACACACATCCATGCCCGAGGCAGGATTCGAACCTGCGACCGTAGCGGTCGCGCGGTACCAGATTGAAGCGCCTAGAACCGCTCGGCCACCCCATCCAGCAAGAAAATTTGTCTCCGCGCGGGATTAGCCGAGTGGTCTTGGGAGCTGCAGTCATGGACTGTGCGGCTGGTCCCGACGGAGGTTCGAGTCCTCCCTCGGGCATGGGTGTGTGTGTTTGTCCTTAGGATAATTTAGGTTAAGTAGTGTGTAAGCTTAGGGACTGATGATCTCAGCAGTTAAGTCCCATAAGATTTCACACAAATTTGAACATTCGTCTGCTATATACTGTATATACAGGATATGATGGTAATAAGTGCAGTTATTTCCTTTAGTGACTGAGAATGGTGTGCTGAGCAACATTATGTTAGTATTTACTTGATTTATAGACTAAGAATTCTAGCTACTACAAATAGTACCTCGAAATACACATGACAAGAGCGAGCCATTACTGTTTATTTTCCCCTGAACAGCAGGTCAGATATTGAAGTGTGTACGCGTGGATGCAAAACAATTAGTCTATATTGAGAGGTGTAGTCCACTTTGTGGTGCGGTTATGTCCATGCAGCGAGCATTAGGTTGTATTTTGTGACGTGTTAGTGGGGAGAGAGTACAACGCAGAGAAAAAACGAACATCACAATTATATGTGTACATATTAAGGTCCCACATATAAAAATATCTGTGCTTGTACCCGTTACACCCTATATGTATGGAATGATTACGTGATCAGTATAATTGGGCCAAATGGCTCTGAGCACTATGGGACTTAACTTCTGAGGTCATCAGTCCCCTAGATGTTAGAACTACTTAAACCTAACAAACCTAAGGACATCACACACATTCATGCACGAGGCAGGATTCGAACCTGCGACCGTAGCGGTCGCGCGGTTACAGACTGTAGCGCCTAGAACCTCTCGGCCACCTCGGTCGCCGAAGAGTATAATTCTGCGGTATCAGAATACCTTCTCAGTTTTTTGGATACCAATAAATTATGTACAAATGATGATTTGATTTTTTTATGTATTTAATATTGATTTATTTTTGATGCTCGTGGCAAATGTGAATTTTGCATTTAGAACGTTTGATATTTCCCTTCTGAAGAGACAAACCGGTTTTTTTTCTTACAGTTATTATTGTTTGGGGCAGAAAGAAAGGTGATAGAGAAATAATGGTTGGGGTAGTATTTGAGCATATATTTAAGAATATTACAAAAAAAATTGTCAGAAAATATTATAAAATGGCGACAATACAACAGTTCTTTTGAGGAATGCTAAATTTGAGGCAATCTTCCACATGCATTATCACTGGCGTAAATTTGATCTGAAAAAAAAGTAAAAAATCTGTGTAAGACACATGAGAGTAGCTAGTGAACCACGCAGGGGATTTCAGAAATATTGATTTTTGCGTAACTGGCGAGTGTTTGAATAAAGTCCATTTTCACCAAACAAGACAATAATTTATTAATAAATGTTTTTGAAGTCAACTAATCTAAAATCCCCTATGTGGTTGGTTTTTGAAATGTTATTCTTAAGTTGTGATTAAATTTTGAAACGAAATAGTTGAAATTTGTTGGAGTTACGCTGTGCGCCATTTTGGAAAATCATATTCCGAGAAAAATTAGTTCGAAGTTTTGAAATGTGTTATAGACACGGACAAATTTTAAAAAAATCTGCTTTTGGAAAACTCTTATTATTATTATTCTGCTATCCTAGGATTGGCCTGTCGTTCTGATGCCGTTGCGATGGAAGTCATCCAAGAGCTTATAATAGAAGGATTGAAATATGGATCGTGGCAATTCCATTAGCGCACAAAACTATACAATTCCGTTTAACACTACTCCAAGCAGGCGCTTCGCTAGGACGATTCGACGGTTGATTTCAGGCCCATTTCATGTAAACTTATTACTTAGTGTAACAGCTTCTGAGCAGTTTGGGGAAACAGTAAGCGTTGTGAAGCCTAAACCTGAAGGGCTTCGTTCTTGCAAAGTAGTGTATGCATTGCACATTTTACATTTCTCGCGTTGAGGAATAACAATGACAATGGCAAGAAAATTTATAATACTATAGCTCAATGCGTAATCCACATCAAAATGCTGGTTTCTTAGCAGAGGCGTTAATTCCTTCCGAACTACTCTCAGCGTCGTATCTATTCTGTGGACGCTTTAACGACACACTGCTTCAGCGTGCGTTGGGTCCGATGTGTTAGTACCTTTTCTGCCCGAGTGCATTTTCTTACCACTCATTCTTACTTGAAAGACAAAATTGTATGCTATAAGATCACGAAAACTATCAAAAATCTATACTTCCAACAGACGCTTGCTGTCGAATCCCAGGCGTCTGCCAATACAAGATTTTCAGAATTCAAGTGTTGCTCTCCCAGCAGTCATACAATCATGTGATTATTCCTACCACCCGTCTTTGTGTTCGTTAAGTACCACTTGTTTGTTAGTCCTATTTTTGAATGGGTGTCATACATTAGAAACGGATCCCAGGAAGGGGCGTACAAGTGTTCTACAAACAGTCTCCTTTGTAGACCTACTTATTGCAGTATCGTACGACTGAAGCAAAGTCTGCTACAGAGTATACCCACGACTGATCATGTTTTCATTGGGAAAATCTCAGATGGCGTCATTATTTGGATTTCCAGTGTGAAATTTTGTTACATGTTTTGTGAAGAAGACGTCGAAAGAACGATAAAAGTTTGGATAAAACGACCTTTCGTTGCAGCTGTTTAACTCATTTGGATTCAATTACCGGTACTAAATTTCTTCGTTTTGAGAAGTGCACGATTTTACGTTTCTGCACGTTTAAAGCATGCTGTCAGTCTTTGCGCTACTTCCAAATTTTATCATGATCTGAGTGAATATTTATGAATGTTTTTCTCAGACATTGCTTTGTTACAGATAACTGCATCAAATGAGTTACGCCCTAGGTTACTATGAATACTGTCTGTGGGGTCATTAATGTGCAATACTAACCACAAGGGACCCAGTACACTTCCCAGGAGAAAGCCTGAAGTTCCTCTTTCATCAGTCGATGACTGTCCATCGAAGATAGCATGCTGCATTCTTCCCACGAAAAAATCCTCGGGCCAGTCATAAAATTTGCTTTATACCCTCGTTTGATCGTAATTTTGTTAATGTATGTTGGTGTTGTACCAAGTCATACACCTTGCGGAAGTCACGAAATACTACATTAACCTGATTGCCTTTAACCATGGCATTCAGGAGTCATGCGAGGAAAGCGCAGATGGACGTAGGACAGAAAAACCACTGATATTGGTTTGGAGTACACTCCACCACGAACAGTGGCAGGGGGGTCGTACGTTTGTAAATGGAGGTTGGGATGTAAACTGACTTGCTCTTAGCCGCTTAGTTTCAGCCATTGTTAAACGCCCAGTTTCATTTCACAGTGCCTTGACCTGGCTCATCTTGACAGACGAACTGACGGTGACAAAGCAGTTCCTCGTGCATTGTGCTCGTTGCCAATGACTCCACAGAAAAAGGTCCACCGTGGGGACACATACTATAACAATGAGTCGAATAAAATACACCGCGTTACAAGGGGAAAAAAATGAAGCACGTAGGAGACACGGTTGGATGTCAGTATAACTTTGTACAAGTACACACCGCAGCGGGTGTGAAAATGGAGTTGGAATTCTCTGTGAGAGGTAGGACGGCCACAGAGTGCATTACTGTTGTTTGCGTTAAGTGCTGTTACCAACACTGGTAGGTTAGACATGGTGCGTTGAACGGCGTCAGATGTTGAGTGATCACTGTGAAGCAAACAGAGATGGTGCGTACTCGTGTGGCGCAGGACTTATCAGCACCTGACAGCGTTTGAGAGAGAGCCTTATTGTGGACCTCATTTTGGCCGGCTAGTCGAGTCGTGGAGCATCCGGATTTGTGGAGCATTCGCATGTGACTGTGGCCGGATGTTGGAGTGCATGGAAACGGGATGGTAGGCATAACTCGTCGTCAAGGTTGGTTGGTTGTTTGGTTGGTTACGATCGACCACGTCTGACCACCATAAGAGAAGATAGGGATATTGCGCACCAAGAACATTGTAAACGGTACACAAAACGGGTCAGAACACTGTTGCAGAAACAACGAAACAAATACGCCAAATTAAAATAGACCCAAAATCCCCAAGACTGGCGATCTTTTAGAGAAGCTCGAAATTTAGCGCGTGCTTCAATGCGAGATGCTTAAACAGTTTCCACAACGAAACTTTGTCGCGAAACCTGACAGAAAAACCAAAGAGATTCTCGTCATATGTGAAGTATGTTAGCGGCAATAAACAGTCAATGCCTTCTCTACGCGATAGCAATGGAGATACTATCGAAGGCAGTGCTGCCAAAGCAGACTACCTAAACAAAGCCTTCCGAAATGCCTTCACAAAAGAAGACGAGGTAAATATTCCAGAATTCGAATCAAGAACATCTGCCAAGATGTGTAACGTAGAAGTAAATATCCTCGGAGTAGTGAAGCAACTTAAGTCACTTAATAGAAGCAAGTCTTCTGGTCCAGACTGTATACCAAATAGGTTCCTGGCAGAGTATGCTTATGCATTAGTTCCATACTTGACAATCATATACAACTGTTCGCTTGACAAAATATCTGTACTCGAAGACTGGGAAGTTGCACAGGTCACACAAATCTTCAGGAAAAGTAGTACGAGTAATCCACTAAATTACAGGTCCATATCATTAACGTCGATATGCAGCAGGATTTTGGAACATATATTGTGTTCGAACATTATGAATTACCTCGAAGAAAACGGTCCATTAACAGAGTATCAACATAGGTTTAGAAAACATCGTTCTTGTGAAAAACAAGCTCTTTACTCGCATCAAGGGTTGAGTGCTATTTCTGGATTTCTGGAAAGATTTTTAAACTGTACCACACAAGCAGCTTGTAGTGAAATTACGTGCTTATGGAATATAGTCTCCGTTATGTGACTGTATTCGTGATTTCCTGTCAGAGGGGTCACAGTTCGTAGTAACTGACGGAAAGTCATCGAGTAAAACGGAAGTGATTTCTGGTGTTCCCCAAGGTAGTGTTATAGGCCATTTGTTCTTCCTTATCTATATAAACGATTTGGGTGACAATCTCAGCAGCTGTTTTAGGTTGTTTGCAGATGACGCTGTCGTTTATCGACTAGTAAACTCATCTGAAGATAAAAAAATATTGCAATACGGTTTAGAAGAGATATCTAAATGATGCGAAAATTAGCAGCTGACCCTAAATCATGAAGAGTGTGAGGTCATCCACATGATTGCTAAAACGAATCCGTTAAACTTCGGTTACACAATAAATCAGTCAAATCTGAAGGCGGTAAATTCAACTACATACCTAGGAATTACGGTTACGAACAACTTAAATTGGAAGGAACACTTAGAAAATGTTATAGGGAAGGCTAACCATAGACTGCTTTATATTGGCAGGATACTTAGAAAACTTACAGATCTACTAAGGCGACTGCCTGCACTACGCTTGTCCGTCCTCTTTTAAAATGCTGCTGCGCCGTGTGGGATCCTTACCAAATAGGACTGACGGAGTACATATAAAACGTTCAAAGAAGGGTAGCACGTTTTGTATTATTGCGAAATGTGGGAGAGACTGTCACTGAAATGATATAGGATTTGGGCGGGACATCGTTAAAACAAAGGCGTATTTCGTTAGAACCGTATCGTCTCACGAAATTACAATCAACGATCATTATGATAAAATAATGTAAAAAAATCTCGTACGTAAAGATACAGGTGTTCATTCTATCCGCGCGCTATAGATTGGAATAACACAGTATTGTGAAGGTGGTTCGATGAACCCTCTGCAGGCACTTAAATGTGATTTGCAGGGTATCCATGTAGATGTAGATCTTTCGCATGTGCGCGTGCCATCCGAAGACAAGTAATGCACTTCATCCAACATTCTGTTTCATCCCACAACACTAGTCGGAGACCAGCAGTAGGTGGGGTAGGAAATGACCATAGCATACGTGGGCTGCCGTTAACATCTCAACACAAGTGGTGCAGTGACGGAGAAGCAGTGACCGTTTATCACTGGCATCGCACTATTTTCAGCGATGAATCGCGGTTCTGCGGCACCCCGGATTATCATGAGACGTTTGTTAGATTTCATTCCTCAAATAAGAAAGACAACCAAAATACAGAAACAAAATTAATCACTTGCCTTAGAAACCGGTAGCGCAGGCAGCAAAATATTTTCGTGCACTAAGAGCTATAGCAAAACTATCAAGCATTCAGAGCAGTCAAAGCACTGAAGAGAGGAAGAAAATAACCAACTCCAGCACTCATGGATACACGAGCTTCTGCCATACGGAGGCGGAAATGGAAATCACAGTAGCGGCCGGTATGTAAGCCAGCCGATACCCCACGACTTACGCCACTCTCTTCCAAATTCTAAAGGTGGCAGGGGTAAAATACAGGGAGCGAAAGGCTATTTACAATTTGTACAGAAACCAGATGGCAGTTATAAGAGTCGAGGGACATGAAAGGGAAGCAGTTGTTGGGGAGGGAGTAAGACAGGGTTGTAGCCTCTCCGCGATGTTATTCAATCTCTATATAGAGCAAGCAGTAAAGGAAACAAAAGAAAAATTCGGGGTAGGCATTAAAATCCATGGAGAAGAAATAAAAACTTTGAGGTTCGCCGATGACATCGTAATTCTGTCAGAGACAGCAAAGGACTTGGAAGAGCAGTTGAATGGAATGGATAGTGTCTTGAAAGGAGGATATAAGATGAACATCAACAAAAGCAAAACAAGGATCATGGAATGTAGTCGAATTAAGTCGGGTGCTGCCGAGGGAATTAGATTAGGAAATGAGACACTTAAAGTAGTAAAGGAGTTTTTCTATTTGGGGAGCAAAATAACTGATGATGATCGAAGTAGAGAGGATATAAAATGTAGACTGGCAATGGCAAGGAAAGCGTTTCTGAAGAAGAGAAATTTGTTAACACCGAGTATAGATTTAAGTGTCAGGAAGTCATTTCTGAAAGTATTTGTATGGAGTGTAGCCATGTATGGAAGTGAAACATGGACGATAAATAGTTTGGACAAGAGTAGAATAGAAGCTTTCGAAATGTGGTGCTACAGAAGAATGCTGAAGATTAGATGGGTAGATCACATAACTAATGAGGAAGTATTGAATAGGATTGGGGAGAAGAGAAGTTTGTGGCACAATTTGACCAGAAGAAGGGATCGGTTAGTAGGACATGTTCTGAGGCATCAAGGGATCACCAATTTAGTATTGGAGGGCAGTGTGGAGGGTAAAAATCGTAGAGGGAGACCAAGAGGTGAATACACTAAGCAGATTCAGAAGGATGTAGGTTGCACTAGGTACTGGGAGATGAAGAAGCTTGCACAGGATAGAGCAGCATGGAGAGCTGCATCAAACCAGTCTCAGGACTGAAGACCACAACAACAACAACCCGTAATAAATTAAAATGTAACGCCTAGTGCTGATATTTTAGTGCATGAGCAGCGAAAATGTTGTAAGCAACAAACCGTTTTTCCTTTCAGCATTTAGTGGGGAGTGACAGGGAGAAAAAGTTTCATAAATGGTTGAAATTACGTGTAGAGTATACTGGAAATAGCTAAGTGCTCTGATTCCCAAATAATGGATGTATAAAGTGTGGGTAATTAGCGCTCCGTGAGCTCCACTGCTTGACGACAAACACAGAGCTTCAACTCTGTTACTTGAGTAACTCTATCAAGCTCTTCATTTAAGATTAAACCTCATGATGAGTAGACAACATTTTATTTTTTGAATTCGATCAGTAATTACAGAAAGTACTGAAGAGCAATAGGCCACCTTGTGCACGGTCCGTTCGTCCCTCCCCCTCCCCGTCGGACGTTCGAGTCGTCTTTATCGTAAGTTAGATTAAGTAGAATGCAAGCCTAGGGACCGATGACCTCAGCAGTTTGGTCCCATAACACCTAACCACAAATTTCCAACTATGCAACTATGGAGCAAGGTGCACTCAGTCTTGTGGTCCAGTTACGAAGCTACTGAAATGAGAATTTGCGATTCCAAGGTCTAGAAAGCTGCAGGGTGCTGGGCGAGGGCTTCGCTGAACCCATGTCCTATACCGTACCTAAGAAGGAGACCGTCCAAACTCACCATCACCGATTTGTTTCATATTGACAACGTGTGGACCGCACGACAAGGACTTCGGCACACGTTGACAGGAATACCCAACTCTTAATCATTTCCGAGAAGATCGAGATTGAAAATTTTAGACGTCCTTATATACATAATATGGCCGAAAATGTTTAAGCAGTTCGCAGCCGCGCGAGTAGGTGCATAGTATCTTAAGCGCGAGGACTCTGGATCGATTCTTACGGCTGGTACTTTTTCTCCATTTCCACCCAACACTAACACCAGATCTATGGTGACTGTGCAGATTATCTGACAACGGCCTTATCGCAGTGGTACATTTACATCTACACTCCTGGAAATGGAAAAAAGAACACATTGACACCGGTGTGTCAGACCCACCATACTTGCTCCGGACACTGCGAGAGGGCTGTACAAGCAATGATCACACGCACGGCACAGCGGACACACCAGGAACCGCGGTGTTGGCCGTCGAATGGCGCTAGCTGCGCAGCATTTGTGCACCGCCGCCGTCAGTGTCAGCCAGTTTGCCGTGGCATACGGAGCTCCATCGCAGTCTTTAACACTGGTAGCATGCCGCGACAGCGTGGACGTGAACCGTGTGTGCAGTTGACGAACTTTGAGCGAGGGCGTATAGTGGGCATGCGGGAGGCCGGGTGGACGTACCGCCGAATTGCTCAACACGTGGGGCGTGAGGTCTCCACAGTACATCGATGTTGTCGCCAGTGGTCGGCGGAAGGTGCACTTGCCCGTCGACCTGGGACCGGACCGCAGCGACGCACGGATGCACGCCAAGACCGTAGGATCCTACGCAGTGCCGTAGGGGACCGCACCGCCACTTCCCAGCAAATTAGGGACACTGTTGCTCCTGGAGTATCGGCGAGGACCATTCGCAACCGTCTCCATGAAGCTGGGCTACGGTCCCGCACACCGTTAGGCCGTCTTCCGCTCACGCCCCAACATCGTGCAGCCCGCCTCCAGTGGTGTCGCGACAGGCGTGAATGGAGGAACGAATGGAGACGTGTCCTCTTCAGCGATGAGAGTCGCTTCTGCCTTGGTGCCAATGATGGTCATATGCGTGTTTGGCGCCGTGCAGCTGAGCGCCACAATCAGGACTGCATACGACCGAGGCACACAGGGCCAACACTCGGCATCATGGTGTGGGGAGCGATCTCATACACTGGCTGTACACCTCTGGTGATCGTCGAGGGGACACTGAATAGTGCACGGTACATCCAAACCGTCATCGAACCCATCGTTCTACCATTCCTAGACCGGCAAGGGAACTTGCTGTTCCAACAGGACAATGCACGTCCGCATGTATTCCGTGCCACCCAACGTGCTCTAGAAGGTGTAAGTCAAGTACCCTGGCCAGCAAGATCTCCGGATCTGTCCCCCATTGAGCATGTTTGGGACTGGATGAAGCGTCGTCTCACGCGGTCTGCACGTCCAGCACGAACGCTGGTCCAACTGAGGCGCCAGGTGGAAATGGCATGGCAAGCCGTTCCACAGGACTACATCCAGCATCTCTACGATCGTCTCCATGGGAGAATAGCAGCCTGCATTGCTGCGAAAGGTGGATATACACTGTACTAGTGCCGACATTGTGCATTCTCTGTTGCCTGTGTCTATGTGCCTGTGGTTCTGTCAGTGTGATCATGGGATGTATCTGACCCCAGGAATGTGTCAAGTTTCCCCTTCCTGGGACAATGAATTTACGGTGTTCTTATTTCAATTTCCAGGAGTGTACATGGTAACTGTGCAATTCACACTTAAGTGCCTGGGGAGGGTTCATCGAACCATTTTCATACTACTTCTCTACCATTCCACTCTCGAATGGCGCGTGGGAAATGGGAACACCTAAATCTTTCCATTCGAGCTCTGATTTCTCTTATTTTATTATGATGATCATTTCTCCCTACGTAGGTGGGTGTCAACAAAATATTTTTGAATTCGGAAGAGAAAGTTGGTGATTGAGATTTCTTAAATAGACCTCGCCGCAAGGAAAACTGCCTTTGTTTCAGTGACTGCCACCCCAACTCGCGTATCACATCAGTGACACTCTCACCCCTATTGCGCGATAACACGAAACGAGCTGCCCTTCTGTGCACTTTTTCCGTGTCCTCCGTCAATTCTACCTGGCAAGGATTCCACAGCGCGCAGCAATATTCCAGCAGAGTACGAACAAGTGTAATGTAGGCTGCCTCTTTAGTGGGTTTGTCGAATCTTCTAAGTGTTCTGCCAACAAAGCGCAGTCTTTGTTTCGCCTTCCCCACAATATTATCTATGTGGTCTTTCCAATTTAAGTTTCTCGTAATTGTAATTCCTAGGTATTTAGTCGAATTGACAGCCCTTAGATTTGTGCGATTTACCGTATACCCAAAATTTATCGAATTTCCTTTAGTACTAGTGTGGATGACCTCGCACTTTTCTTTGTTTAGTGCCAATTGCCACTTTTCGGATCATACAGAAATTCTCTCTAGATCATTTTGTAATTGGAATTGATCGTCTGATTATTTTACTAGACGGTAAATTACAGCGTCATCTGCAAACAATCTAAGGTGGCTGATCAGATTATCACCTAAATCATTTATACAAATCAGGAACAGCAGAGGGCCTATGACACCTTGCGGAACGCCAGAAATCAGTTCTGTTCTACTCGATGATTTACCGTCTATCACTACGAACTGTGACGTCCCTGAGAGGAAATCACGAATGCAGTCACACAACTGAGACGATACTCCATAAGCACGGAATTTGATTACCAGTCGCTTGTGAGGAGCGGTATCAAAAGCCTTCTGGAAATCTAGGGATATGGAATCGATCTGAGATCCCTTGTCGACAGCACTCATTTCTTCATGTCAGTAAAGAGCTAGCTGTGTTGC
Organism: Schistocerca gregaria; assembly: GCF_023897955.1. Taxonomy (NCBI): domain Eukaryota; kingdom Metazoa; phylum Arthropoda; class Insecta; order Orthoptera; family Acrididae; genus Schistocerca; species Schistocerca gregaria. The sequence goes on from NC_064924.1 coordinate 477,230,042, forward strand.
ACAATAACGATATTTTCTGAATCCGTGTTGGTTATGTATCAGTAAGTCATTTTCTTCAAGGTGATTCATAATGTTCGAGTACAGTATATGCTCCAAAATCCTACTGCAAATTGCGGTCAGTGGACGGGTCTGTAATTCAATGGGTTACTCCTATTTCCTTTCTTGAATATTGGTGTGACCTGTGATTTCCAGTCTTTATGAACAGATCTTTCGTCAAGTGAGCGGTTGTATATGATTGCTAAGAAAGGCGCTATTGTGTCTGCGTACTCTGAAAGGAACCTGACTGATATACCATCTGGACCGGAAGACTTGCCTTTCTGAAGCGATTTCAGTTGTTTCGCAACACCTAAGATATCTACTTTCATATCACTCATGCTAACAGCTGTTTTGGTTTCGAATTCTGGAATATTTACTTCGTCTTCTTCCGTGAAGGAGTTACGGAAAACTGTATTTAGTAACTGCGCTGTAGTGGCACCATCGTCGGTAATATTTCCATCGCTATAGCGCATTGATGGTACTGACTGTTTTTTGCCACTGGTGTACGTTACTTGCGACCAGAATCTCTTTGCGTTTTCTACCATATTTTGAGACAATATTTCACTGTGGAAACTATTAAAGGCATCTCGGTTCCCGTCAGATCATCGTAATTAGGCGCTGTCGGGTTTGGGTAGCATTTGGATGGATGACTGCGTGTCTGCCGAGCGCTGTTGGCAAGCGGGGTGCACTCAGCCGTTGTTAGGCAAACTGAGGAGCTACTTGATTGAGAAGTAGCGGCTCTGGTCTCATAAACTGACATACGACCGGGAGAGCAGTCTGCTGACCACATGCCCCTCCATATCCGCATCCATTTAAGCCTATGGGCTGAGGATGACATGGCGGCCGGTCGTTATCGGTGGCCTTCAAGGCGGGTTTGGACGGTGTTTATTTTCTTGTGTGCAGATTATCAATATTTAATAATTCATTTAGTTTTACGTAATATTTATCTGGAGAAAATGAGAAAAAGCTTTTTTCGTAAAAAGTTTGGAAATAAAGAAAGGGTTAAAGAGAATTGCAATCAAATCACTATAGACATTTCATTCATATCATTGTATCCACAACTGCTCAAATAAGAATGACACTGATCGTAGAAACATGGAAAACAATAATTATTGCGACATACAACACCTGTGATGAACACCAAATTCATGTGCGTGCATGATTTTTCAAAGTAAGCAAAACAAACTCGATTTACATTCGTAAAGGGTTATGGGTCATCAGACAATTTAGCGGTGTTCCACATGTATCGAAGCATATCACTGAATATTAGTAAAGGCGACTGATGGTGTACGATTGATAGAATTTTTATGCAGTGTTCTCTAGATGCTATCGCTCTGTTCTGTTCTATGGTGAAAGAAAAAAAGAGTACCGTCAGCCAGATTCGATCCAGAGACCTCGCGCTTGTGAAACTAGCCCAGCTGCGAACTCCTTGAATACTAGCGACCGTACAAAGTATATAAACGGGCCTGACGTTTCCAAACTCGATTTTTCTGAAAAACGATTGAGATTGCGTCTTCCTGTTTACATACATTGAAGTTCTTGTTGTGCTCTACACAACCTGTCAGTATGAACGATGAGGGGAGGTTCGTCCGATCCCCTCGTGACACCACTGGCAGAAGGTGAAAGAGGACGTGTCGGTGTCGCTTGGTCCCCACAGCCACAATACTTTTCGCTTGTCTCTTTATTTATTTATTTTTTGCCGTTTTTTCTGCGGGGTCGACATTGTTATATACCGGCTTTGCCAGAGTCAATGGAATTTAGTGGCCGGAAGACCTTCCCGAAACCACCACTCATCCCTCCGTCTCTCCCCCCCCCCCCCCTACCCCCTCCCCCCTCCCCGGGAATGATCGTGCGTCTAATGTAGATCTCATGTTCGAGTGTGATAGGTTTTCTCCAAAGTGTTTGCGTAGAGCTTATTTCAGAGGGGTGTAGGTGGCAGCCCTGTGTGTACTTAGCTGCGTAGAGGAAAACCACATTCAGGCTGGATGGCTCACTAGCCTTCGTCGTTAACCCGCAAGGTGGATTCGATCTCGGGCAGGCTCCACTCCCCGAATCCCGGAAGCGTGCGCTTTAGCGCTCTCGGCTATCCAGGTGGGTATGGCCGCAACACTGGCTTTGAAAACTAAAACAGCAATCCATTTAAATTCTGATAATTTTTCGGTTCACCCGTAGTCACGCCAGAAGAGATTTTTTTCTAACCCACGCAAGACTGTAATAAAAATATCGGATAACGTTGTTCCTATTTATAAATCTCTCACGCGATGCTGTCAGCACTAGGGTACTTGGACTGTGTTGATCTGCGTCTCCCTCTAGGACTGGGAGGAAGCCAAGGATATCGCCTGCTTGTTACGGGACTGGAAGCCGGCCACTTGAGAGCGAAAGGGATCGCGGACGGGTGAAACCCGTTCCCGCTGGGCTCGCTAGCTTTTGAATACGAGCGTGGTCGGCCGGCGGTCGTGACCAGACGGGCGTTATCTGGCGTATCTACACGCGATACGCCGGCCGATCGCTGCTGCAACCGGGCTGCCTTCCCAGAAATCGTTGCCACGTGGCAGCGCGTGCATTGCCGTAAAAACGGACCACAAAACGAACACGGCGCCGGCTGCGCCACCTCCGCCTATTGTACTCGGATTCAGACCGCAACATTGTCTGCAACTATTAGCTACGTTAGACGGCCCCCAGTTTTACTCAGCGTTCGTGCTGTGTGGAGCAAAGTCGTACTTGCTCCCCTGACAAAGTGCCAAAGGTTTGCCCCCTCCCCCCTTTCCCCTCCCCCCCCCCATCCCGGTTATCAACCTTTCTGCAATTTTTTCTTGCTGATGCAGCCTAATTTATTATTTTTTCGTCTAGGTTTAAGTGCAACAGTGTGGCAGCTACCGTACAAATCGTTGTACAATATCGAGTGAGGTGGCGCAGTGGTTAGCGCACTGGACTTCCATCCGGGAGGACGACGGTTCAAACCCGCGTCTGGCCATCCTGATTTAGATTTTTCTTGATTTTCTTAAATCGCTTCAGGCAAATGACGGGATGGTTTCTTCCGTAATCTGATGGGACCGATAACCTCGCTTTACATTGATTCTAATATGATGATTAAGAAAGAACAGCCTTTATTTCTTCCTAATAAATTACTTGTAATGAATAAGTTAATAATTAGAAAACGGCAATAAACTAAGAATTAAAAAATTCATACTAGGAATTTTTTTCGTAAAATTTTCCGTAGTGTTTCCATACTTTTAGCGATGCAAGTGCATTTTTTTTTTAAATCTCATTTTGTTCGCTATTGTTCGTTGCATCTGCTCGGGGCGGACGTCGTAAGACATCCGTTTTTTAAGTTCGTTGTTGATCGATTAGCTCAGTTTTTTTTTATTACAGAGGGCTGCTAACCCTCTGACCGAACACGCTGAGCTACCGTGCCGGCTAGGAACTTGAATAGGCCTATGTTAATAGAGTTAAATTTAGCAAAACTTTGTGTCCTATTCTGACGACAAGGTAGTTAAATTTGACTGTGTGCTTTTCACCCATTGTTGTTGTTGTTGTTGTCGTCGTCTTCAGTCCTGAGACTGGTTTGATGCAGTTTTCCACGCTACTCTATCCTGTGCAAGCCTCTTCATCTCCCAGTACTTACTGCAACCTACATCCTTCTGAATCTGTTTAGTGTATTCATCTCTTGGTCTCCCTCTACGATTTTTACCTTCCACTCTGCCATGCTAAATTGGTGATCCCTTGATGCCTCAGAACATGCCCTACCAACCGGTCCCTTCTTCTTGTCAACTTGTGCCACAAACTCCTCTTCTCCCCTATTCTATACAATACCTCCTCACTAGTTACGTGATCTACCCATCTAATCTTCAGCATTCTTCTGCCCCATCACATTCCGAAAGCTTCTATTCTCTTCTTGTCTAAACTATTTATCATCCATGTTTCACTTCCATACATGGCTACACTCTATACATGCACTTTCAGAAACGGCTTCCTGACACTTAAATCTATACTCGATGTTAACAAATTCCTCTTATCCAGAAACGCTTTACTAGACTTAAAATAGTTTTCACTGTCTTTAATTTCCAGAAACTTCGTTCATAAGATGCAGCAGTCCCTAGCATTGTCGTAAATATCCTCACAGCTATTTCTGTGTTTGGAGTAGAATCTCCCGTGCTATGAGTCGAAAAAAAAAATCCTTCAAAATATCTAATTTCAAAGGCGTATCCATACTGTCAATCCAGTCTTTCGCTTGGAACTTGATTGCAGCTATTTCGTTTAACAAGATTTGCTGTATCTGTGTGCCGGCCGCGGTGGTCTCGCGGTTCTAGGTGCGCAGTCCGGAACCGTGCGACTGCTACGGTCGCAGGTTCGAATCCTGCCTCGGGCATAGATGTGTGTGATGTCCTTAGGTTATTTAGGTTTAAGTAGTTCTAAGTTCTAGGGGACTAATGACCACAGCAGTTGAGTCCCATAGTGCTCAGAGCCATTTGAACCATTTTTTTTTTGTATCTGAGTCCATGCTTTATTTTGGAGCAAAATGTGCTACACATTTCCCAAAATATAGAGCTTCCATTTAAGGCATACACTGGCAGGTGATTAAGTTCAGATGAAATGGTGTGATATACGTGAGATAAGATGTTTGGGCAATTGAGGCGATGGCCAGTGACAAAGCATACGTTTCTGTACACGATGGAGATGACAGTTGTCTATAGGATGTCCCAGGAGGAATGGTCAATATTCAGGGATATGACAGGAACGGTCATTCGAAGCAAAAAAGTTTCTTAAACACTAGCTCTAAAAATCATACCTTAAGAGCTATGAACTCTTCTTCATCTTGGATACTGTGAAAAACATTTCTTCTACTGCAAGCTCTTTGCTATGCATATTTTGGGAGGTGGTAGTGTGGATCGAACCAAGAAAAAAGTGAAGTAAACGTAGGCTCTAAAAGTGCCATGTCTTCTGCTGCACAGGTGCTCATTTCCGTTAAGGTATGTGTTTTAGAGGTCATGCTTACTATACAATTTTTTCTTGTTTTGACCCATACTACGTCCTCCCAAAATATGGAAGGCAAAGAGGCTGCAGTAGAAAAGATTTGTCTCACACTATCAAAGAGGAAGAAGTGCCCATAGCTCTTAAGATATTCGTTGTGAAGCCCATGTTTACTTGGCTTCTTTGCTTCGAATGATCTCTTCCGTTATATCCCTGAATATTCGCCATTTCTCCTGGGACACAATTAACAATTTCTTTAATATTGTTAGTCACAGAAGGTTTATTACTGAATTCTTTTTTATCTACACAGCACAACATACAACTAAAACTTCGGAGCAGCAGAGTACTGAATGAAATGACAAGTAAATTACGTATCACCTCCATGTTTTTTCGTTGCTTTCTCTCCGCCGTCGCGTCTCGGTCATGTCTTAGTAGTGTCATAAAGAAACTACTTCCACCTCGTTGGTCTACTGATAACATGGCTTAGGGGGTAACAGTCCGTTTGGTTCATGCAGCTGCCGCCTATGCAGTTCGCCCATGTTAGACAGTAGAGCTCCTGCTGGTACATCGCTACGCTACTGTAGGACCTTTGAGGTAGGCGAGCAGACGCAGAAACGAATATGGAATTTGTCGAAAACTACCAGTTTTAGCGGATAACCCCCCCCCCCCCCCCCCAAGCGGTGCTGATATTCAAGACAAAAAAACGGGTTCAAAGCTGTGAGCTATCTAGGGAAGTTAACCTTGCATTACTGAGCAACTTTTTCACCAGGTATCCAGTCTAGCTTACCAAATTACCAACCAGACTAGCATTAATTATAATCTTTTAATAGTCATCTTACGACAACCGGTGATATATATATATATATATACCAACCAGACTAGCATTAATTATAATCTTTTAATAGTCATCTTACGACAACCGGTGATATATATATATATATATATATATATATATATATATATATATATATATATATATATATATATAGAGAGAGAGAGAGAGAGAGAGAGAGAGAGAGAGAATGTAAATAAAAAGAAATAAATCAGTTTATATTTGGACATTTATTTTAACATTGATCATTGTTCCGTTAAACTTTCAGCATATTAAACTTGATTCATAACTAAACTGGTGCCTTATTTAGGATTGTGAAAATGTGAGTTTGTCATCTTACGGAACACATCAAATGTGGAGCCAAGATTGGGAGACTGCA